>NC_042615.1:764244109-764547149 GCF_901001135.1 Rhinatrema bivittatum
CTAATAGCCGAAACAGAAGATACTAGCAAAGAAGTATTGTCCCACGGGGATCCCATCTGAATATAAAATTGTATGTCATCTGCATACAAAAATCAGAGCCATTTAGTTGTTAAATAGTAATGCAGACAAGGCTGAGCCCTGTGGGACATTGGTAATCAGTGGGTGCCAGCTGGAACTATTCAAATCATCCCTGGTCAAATAACGAACATAGGAATACTCTAAAAGGAAATGTAATGCCAATTTTTAAAAAGGTCTCAGGGGAGATCTAAAACCTATAGACTGGTGAGCTTGAAGTCAGTGCCAGGCAAAATGATAAAAGCTATTCTAAAAAACAAAATTAATGGCCATATGGATAGACATGGCCTAATGGGGAAAAGCCAGCATGGCTCTACCGTATCAATTAATGGAGTTTTTAGAAAGTTTTAATCAACATATGGATAAGGGTGAGCCGGTTGATATAGTATACATGGATTTTCAGAAGGCATTTGACAAAGTTCCTCATCATAGACTCCTCGGGAAAGTAAAAAGTCATGGGATAGGAGGCAATGTCTTATTGTGGATTGGCAAATGGTTAAAAGAATGAAAACAGAAAGTAGGACTAAATAGTTTTCCCAATGGAATAATATTCTGCAAATGCTGGCCTGCCCCAGAAATCTGTACTGTAACTGTCCTGTTTAACATATTCATTAATGAATGAGGTGATCAAATTTGCAGGTGATACAAAATTATTCAAAGTTGTTAAAGAATGAGCAGCTTGTGAGGAACAGCCGAAAGATTAGTGAGACTAAAAGACTAAGCATCTGACTGGCAGATGAAGTTCAATGTGAGCAAGTGCAAAGTGATGCACACAGAGAAAAAATGTCTAACTATAGTTTCACAATGAATGCATTAGAGTCATTGTGGACAATACATTGAAGCCTTCAAGTCAATGTGCAACAGTGGTTAAAAAAGCAAACAAAATATTAGGAATAATTTGGAAAGGAATATAAAATAAAACAGAATATCATAATATGTATGTGTCAATCCTTGGTGTGATTGGTCATATTTATTTATTTATTCATAAAGATTTAATAGTTTACCTTTTAACAAGAATAGCTACAAGGTAGAGATTACAAATAAATTTGTTTGCAGTTCTGGTGGCCCCCATCTCAAAAACAAGATAAAGTAGTACAAGAAAAGGTAAAGAAAAGAGCAACAAAAATGATAAAGGGGATAGCAAAACTGCTTTGTGAAGAAAGGTTAAACAGGTGAGGGCTCTTCATCTTGAAGGCAACTAAGAGGGACATGATAGAGGTTTATAAAATCATGAATGGAGTGGAATAGGTAAATAAGGAATGGTTATTTACCCTTTCCAATAGTACTAAGACTAAAGGACAACCCAGGAACCTAATAGGTACCAGATTTTTTAAAAATTAGAGAAAACATGTTTTCCCTCAATGCAAAATCAAGTTGTGGAATTTTACCAAAGAATGTGGTCAGTGCAATTAGCATAAGTGGGATTAAAAGGGGTTTAGACACGTTTCTGGAACAAAAGACCATAACAATCACAACAATATCGGCTCTGAAACTTTGTGTATTCCAAGTACCCCGGTTGTAAACAATGCTTCAAATGATTGGTACACTTGGTATTCTTTAAATCATTACAATGTAGCTACAGTATGTTTGTAGGACCTTTCCTCACAGAGTCAGAGCATTTTCCAGACTCTCTCTCATGGTAATTGGTCCGTTTTACTTTGTATTTTTTCAAGCATTTTTTTGAAATTATTTTTAAAAAACTTTTTTCTCATTTGTGCATTTTTTCATTTTTATCACACACAATTTTCCTCAAACTCAATCCCATGTTCGAAAATCAGTCACTTTTCAAAAATTAATACGTTCATAAACAGTACTTATCTGCACATCCCAACACGATCGCGTTTCGGACCCGCCCTCTTAAGGTCCTGCTTCAGGGGAAAAATATTTAATATTATTCAGTGACACCACACGATCCATCCAAGGAATTTAGTAGCTGTTATTCCATCTTCATAATTTTATATATCCGCGATCCCCGCTGGAATCGCCTTTCTTTAAACATGGCCCGTACCGGATGGCTTATAAAGGGGGGGAAAACGGAAGTCCCTCCCCTTCTTGGTTTCTCAATGTCTTCAACCAGGTCGGCTTAGCCCTTAGACTTCCAAAGAGCTCAGTTCTCTTTCACGTCGTCTTCTATACGTAATCCACGTCATCCATTTTCAATGAGAACAAGATTCAAACCACGTAACTCACGCAACCTTTCTTCATCAGGCAACCAATCAAAACGTCTTATGTACTATAGAGGGAACGGGTAAAATTCTCTATCACATCCGCTAATTACTCCCGTAATAACCACATTGTGGCGAAATTTCAGCGAAACCTGGTCTCAAATCAATGAGTACCAGTTGATTTTCTCATTTAGACCACGGGGATCCATGGTCTTTAAAGTGTAAATCCAATGATGTTCCCGTTTATTGAGTAGGTATTGAATATCTCCCCCCCTACTGCTGGGTCGCACTTTTTCTATAATTAACCACCGCAAATCTGTAAACACATGTTTATATGAAAGACAATGTTGTACGAGAGAAGCCGCCATTTTTTCTGTCTTAAGGCAGCTCTTATGTTCAATTAGCCGGGTACGAATTTTTCTTTTCGTTCGTCCCACATAGCTTAATTGACAAGGACAGGATATGATGTAAATAACACCCTCAGATTCGCAAGATGTCACAGATCTGAGTTTCAGCGTCACATTAGAATGTGGCACCTGCCACTCTTCACCAGACCATGAGAGAGCACACATTTCACAGTGCCCACAAGGGTAGTGTCCTCCACGTGTTGAATGCCCCGACATAGAATGAAAGGTAGAATGTACAATCATGTCACGCAAATTCTGTCCTCGAAAGAAAGCAAATCTGGGGCCTGTTTGAAAAACCTCGTGTAACTCCAATACTTCCCAATGTGTACGAATCACATTAATCTCTGATTGTACTTGGGTGGAATATCTTAAAGTGCAAGTAAGATGTTTAGAAAAAGGACGTTGTTGGTACTCCAGAAGCAGATCTCTATTTGCAAATAATGCCCTTTTGAAGGCTTTCTTGATCACTGATTTTGGGTAACCCTTCTGACCGAATCTGTTGGACAACTCCAGGGCTTGCATATGAAATTCTGCATCAGTAGAACAAATCCGGCGTAGCCTGAGAAACTGGGAAATAGGTAATCCATTTTTTAAACGGGATGGATGCACACTAGAATAACTAAGATAATTATTGCGGTCTGTTGTTTTTCGATACAAAGTGGTACTCATTTTATTACCTTCACGTTGGATCCAAATATCCAAGAAAGAAATAGCCATCTGATCGTACTGGGCAGTAAATTGTAAATGTGGATCAAGTGAGTTGAACCAACCCAAAAAGGTCTGAAGATCTTCCAATGATGATAACCAAACAAAAAAGATATCGTCAATATAACGTTTATACAGTCACATTTTTGTAAACCACTGCGAGAGATCCACATTTACAATTTACTGCCCAGTACGATCAGATGGCTATTTCTTTCTTGGATATTTGGATCCAACGTGAAGGTAATAAAATGAGTACCACTTTGTATCGAAAAACAACAGACCGCAATAATTATCTTCGTTATTCTAGTGTGCATCCATCCCGTTTAAAAAATGGATTACCTATTTCCCAGTTTCTCAGGCTACGCCGGATTTGTTCTACTGATGCAGAATTTCGTATGCAAGCCCTGGAGTTGTCCAACAGATTCGGTCAGAAGGGTTACCCAAAATCAGTGATCAAGAAAGCCTTCAAAAGGGCATTATTTGCAAATAGAGATCTGCTTCTGGAGTACCAACAACGTCCTTTTTCTAAACATCTTACTTGCACTTTAAGATATTCCACCCAAGTACAATCAGTGATTAATGTGATTCGTACACATTGGGAAGTATTGGAGTTACACGAGGTTTTTCAAACAGGCCCCAGATTTGCTTTCTTTCGAGGACAGAATTTGCGTGACATGATTGTACATTCTACCTTTCATTCTATGTCGGGGCATTCAACAAGTGGAGGACACTACCCTTGTGGGCACTGTGAAATGTGTGCTCTCTCATGGTCTGGTGAAGAGTGGCAGGTGCCACATTCTAATGTGACGCTGAAACTCAGATCTGTGACATCTTGCAAATCTGAGGGTGTTATTTACATCATATCCTGTCCTTGTCAATTAAGCTATGTGGGACGAACGAAAAGAAAAATTCGTACCCGGCTAATTGAACATAAGAGCTGCCTTAAGACAGAAAAAATGGCGGCTCCTCTCGTACAACATTGTCTTTCATATAAACATGTGTTTACAGATTTGCGGTGGTTAATTATAGAAAAAGTGCGACCCAGCAGTAGGGGGGGAGATATTCAATACCTACTCAATAAACGGGAACATCATTGGATTTACACTTTAAAGACCATGGATCCCCGTGGTCTAAATGAGAAAATCAACTGGTACTCATTGATTTGAGACCAGGTTTCGCTGAAATTTCGCCACAATGTGGTTATTACGGGAGTAATTAGCGGATGTGATAGAGAATTTAACCCGTTCCCTCTATAGTACATAAGATGTTTTGATTGGTTGCCTGATGAAGAAAGGTTGCGTGAGTTACGTGGTTTGAATCTTGTTCTCATTGAAAATGGATGACGTGGATTACGTATAGAAGACGACGTGAAAGAGAACTGAGCTCTTCGGAAGTCTAAGGGCTAAGCCGACCTGGTTGAAGACATTGAGAAACCAAGAAGGGGAGGGACTTCCGTTTTCCCCCCCTTTATAAGCCATCCGGTACGGGCCATGTTTAAAGAAAGGCGATTCCAGCGGGGATCGCGGATATATAAAATTATGAAGATGGAATAACAGCTACTAAATTCCTTGGATGGATCGTGTGGTGTCACTGAATAATATTAAATATTTTTCCCCTGAAGCAGGACCTTAAGAGGGCGGGTCCGAAACGCGATCGTGTTGGGATGTGCAGATAAGTACTGTTTATGAACGTATTAATTTTTGAAAAGTGACTGATTTTCGAACATGGGATTGAGTTTGAGGAAAATTGTGTGTGATAAAAATGAAAAAATGCACAAATGAGAAAAAAGTTTTTTAAAAATAATTTCAAAAAAATGCTTGAAAAAATACAAAGTAAAACGGACCAATTACCATGAGAGAGAGTCTGGAAAATGCTCTGACTCTGTGAGGAAAGGTCCTACAAACATACTGTAGCTACATTGTAATGATTTAAAGAATACCAAGTGTACCAATCATTTGAAGCATTGTTTACAAAAGACCATAAGCCATTTTTAGCAAAGTAGGCTTGGGAAAGTCACTGCTTATCTCTAGATGTGAGTATGGATCTAATTTTTGGATCTCTTGAGCTTTTGTGATCCAGATTAGCCACTAGGGATGTGCATTCATTTCTAAGGAATGCCAAAATTGCAATAAATCAGGCCATTGCCTGTTCATTCCGAATGATATTTTTGTATTTGTGGCAATTTGGGGGAAAAAATGGGCCTCTGAGAGCTCAGGTTAAGTCTCCCAGGCCAAAAAAGCGAATACGGCCTGCCCAAAAGCAGCACCCAGCCGGGGCCTGCTTCAGAGCTATAGGCATACCTGGGAACTTTTGATTTCCTGTCACCCTGAGATTGTCGGCAGGGAGGGGGGAGGGGGTGGTAGTAGCATGCGCACAAACCTTCTCACAATAGCACACTCACATGTTCACTCACACACATACATGCACTTTCTCCCATCACACACACTTCCTCTCCCTCTATCATACACATGCACTCTCACACATGCACACTCACTTCTCTTCCTTTTCCACACACATATGCACACTAACTTCTTTCCTTCTTCCACACACATATGCACACTATTTTCTCTCTTTCTTCCACACACATACATGCACTCACACACATGCACTCACTGCTCTCCCTTTTTCACACACAAACACACACACACACACTTTTCTTCTTCTATCATATGCATACATGCATTCTCACACACACACAGATGCACATTCACTTCTCTTCTTCTTCCACACACCTACATGCACTCTCACACACATGCACTCACTCCTCTTCTTCTTCCACACACAGTCCTCACCCCAAACCTACCAATGACAGCAGCCTCCTCTTCCAGGGTGGACAGATCTCCTTCAAGCAACTTCCCTTGCATGGGCCCAATGTAGCTCCTCCTCTTTCCTACACGCATCCTCCTTGCAGCTGCATTGGCAATGGACCTTTTTCAGGGGTGGGGGGGGAAGGGAAGTGCTCCTTATTCTTCTGCATGTGTTTACTCGCAGCCCATCTTCATGCTGGCGTGAAGACCATGCTTCTCCTTCTCCTCGCGCATATGGCTCGACGGGTCTCTTCCTTCCGGCGTGGGGCCTACACTCCTCCTCCCTCCAGGTTGTGCAGCCCCGATAGATCTCCCTTCGGCCGCATGCCCGGTGACTTTTTTTTCCCCAGAGTCTGCTTCTGCAGCAAGACCCGGAGTTTTCTGATGTTGGCCCGGAGACCTGGCAATTCCTTTAGAATTCCGGAGTCTCCGGGCCAAATCCGGAGTGTTCCCAGATATGGCTATAGGGCCTGCCTTGGTGAGGGACTGGCCAGGGCCTGGTCCCTCCCTTTTAAAAGAAAAGGGGATGAGGATCCACCACCCCTGCTCCCACTTTTCTTCTACCTTTGCAGAAAGGCATGAGTGATGCCTACTCACTCCCACCCAGGTCCCAGTGTTTTAAAAATGGTTCCGCAGAAGACTTTTTTTTTTTTTTGGGAAGGGGTTATTTTCAATTTCAATGTTTTTGGCAGTTTGGCAAACACGGAATGAAAAAATGAAAAAAAAAAAAAAATGAAATAAAAGCCAAACCCATTTAAAAATTGGAGGCTACATATCCTTATTGTTTAGTATTAGAGACAGAATGCTGGACTCAATGGACTTTTCATCTGTCTCAGCATGGCTTATCTTATTTTATGTGAATAAAGGTGACCTAGTTGATATAAGCAATAATATTCATATTTCAGTCCCTAAACATGTAAAGCACTAAGAGGGTACTTTTCAAAGGAGTTATGTGCATAAATGTAACAATCTATCGTAGCAATTTTCAGAGGCCATTTATTCGAGTAAAGTACACTTACTGGAGTAAATCCTATGGACAATTCAAAGTCATATATTGTAGCAATTTTCAAAAGCCCACTTACTCAAATAAAGTGTGTTTAAAATCAGGCCCATAGTGGAGATATTTCTAAGTAGGCACTTAAGACAATAACTTTTAAACAGCCGTGCGGGCGCACATGTACCTTCGCTCCAAGGTAAGTGGCCATTTTATAATATATGCGCGTATGTGCGCACATGGTAGAAAACAGACCGAACGCACGTATATGTGCGTGCAATTTTAAGTGGGCAAGTACATGTGCGCGCAAATCCCGCTTACACTCTGTAAGTGGGGGGGATTTTAAAAGGGGCATATGTCCACGCCATTGCCAGTTTCGCCAGTTCGTTCCCAGTTTGCCCAGGTGAGGGACAGGAAATCCCAAGTCCCCTAGTTTAATATTCTCCCTTTCCCCCTTTTAGCTCGATCCTTAAAACCCTGACTTACATGCCATCCATAGCAGTAGTAAGGTTATGCAGCAGGGGACCCCTGAGTGTGTTTGTGCATGTAAATACTTATTAGGGATGTGCATTCGTTTTGAACGAATGCGCAATCCCCAACAGATAGGTCCCTATTCATTGCATTTGTGGGTCCACGAAACGTATGGCGAACCCCCACAAATGCAACATATCATTAACGAATAAAACCCCCACCCTCCTTACCCCCCAAGACTTGCTAAAAGTCCCTAGTGGTCCAGCAGGGGTCCTGGAGTGATCTCCTGCACTCGGGCTGTCGGCTGCCAGTATTCAAAATAGCGCCGATAGCCTTTGCCCTTACTATGTCACAGGGGCTACCGGTGCCATTGGTCGGCCCCTGTCACAAGATGGTGCCGGCCGTCCATTGCTCTTACCATGTGACAAGGGCTGACCAATGGCACTGGTAGCCCCTGTGACATAGTAAGGGCAAAGGCTATCGGTGCCATTTTGAATACCGGCAGCCGATGGCCCGAGTGCAGGAGATTGCTACAGGACCCCGCTGGACCACCAGGGACTTTTGGCAAGTCTTAGGGGGGTCAGGAGGGTGGGAGTTGCAGTTAATTAAATTTAAAGGGTTGGGATGGGGTTTTTGTTTTTTTTTCCAACTTTAATGGAAAACGACTACCGAATGCAACTAATGGACGAATCGGGTTTCCCCGAAAACGGATGCAACGGATTTGGGTCCCGGCGCAATGACTACCGAATAGCTACAAATATTTTCCTTCTGCACATGCCTAATACTTATGACACATTTCGTGTTAAAGTCCTGGTACATCCATGTACCGCCCTTGCCCTGTCCAAATCAGGCCCACACCTCACTCCTTTTATGGGCTTTCTCACTTGTGTGCATACCGAGAGATACGTGCATACATAGGCCCCTCTTATAATCTACGCAGCTTGTACCTGCCGGACATACTCGCATTTCTCCTGGTTTTGGCTCATGCTGGGCTTTTAAAATTCACCTATAAATTTGTCAAGGTGCTAATTACAAAAATTCAAATAGCAGATTATCTTATTTCAGGTGCCTTAGCTTTTAGCCACATATCTGTGAATTCTGAAACTTAGGGACCTAAAATTTTCCACCTTTGAAATGTTATGGGTTATTTCAGGTGCCTTCACAAGCTTCTGCAGGCCTACTTAGTTACATTATTGAAAATCGGCCTGTAACTCCACTGGAAATTAAAAAGTCATGGGAAAGAATACAATGTCTTATAATTAGGACTTCTGATTTAGGTTTTAATCAATATACCCTGATAAAAACCTCTGATTCAAAAATAATAAAATAGGTGTTTATTAAGCACCAGAAGAACACCACTTCCCTACTACTCTCTCACCACTTGTCTTCCCTGCCTCACCCGCTTTGTTTTTGTGCCTTTTCCATGTTAACGATTCCTCAGCTGCACAAATTTATGTATTTTATTCAAATGGAAAAGGTACACAACAGAAGAACCTGCACCACAAAAATACTGACAAACACCAATTTTTGGTACCCCCAAAAGAATACCTAAATGACTGGAAAATAAACATCTAAATTTACAATTTATAAACACATAAATCTGGAAGCCGTGCTTATAATGAACTGGTAAGGTTAAAGCAGTGGTTCTCAACCTTTTTTTCTGTTGGGACACACCTGGCAGATAATGCTTACAGGCATGACACACGGAACATTTGACCATCACGAGGCTAAATATATACATAAAATCTACATCCACAGGAACCCGCTCCACCCCCTGGCTCCAAACAATGGATGCAGAGCAGAACTAGGATATTTCAAATACAACTCGCTATATTAAAAAGATATTAATTCAGGTGCTATCTCAGTAATGGAAACACAGACTCCCTTACTACCAGGCGCATTGTAAAATACAAAACCCGATTTAAAAAACAACAACAAAACACTCAGCATATGTGTAGCAAACCTTCCTTGCCATTGCAACACTAATTCCAAGAACTCAAACAGCAGTAGCCCTTCCTATGAAAAGGCAGCAGTGCAGCACCAATGCATGCCCTACTGAGAGTGAGAAAACACAACAAAGAAGATTAATACAGATCTCTACCTACTAGTAAAATACCTCACCTGAGACACACATACAGATCCAACCTTCACCAAACAGAATAAAAGACCACAAATTACCAATATGGAGACAAAAACTGGAAAGCCTCCCTGCATGCAGTGCAAACCTGGAGAACTAGAAACAGAAATACAAATCCTCCTACACTAAGCAAAGTACAAAGATGGAAGAAATGCACATTCCTCAAACTGACATATTATGGCTCTTGCACCGTGTCACTCCCCTTCCATGCCTCCATCATCCTTCACTTTTCCTAATCATCCCTCACTTTTCCCATCATCCTTCACTTTTCCCAATCATCCTTTTCAATCATCCACTCACACTCACATCCCTGCCCAGCATTTCTGACCCCCCCCCCCCCCACTACATCCTCTTCCCTGGATCCCGCTCTCCCTTGCTTTACTCTTCCTACCCCTTCATCACATCTCCCTGCCTGCCCAGCTACCCTGACCCAATTCCCCTCACCTTCCTGCTCAGCAGCCCCCACACTCCCACCTTTCCATCTCTGCCCAGCATCCCCAACTTCCTTTCCAATGCTATGAAAAGAAAATAGGCCTCAGACAAATATACACAAAAATGTTCATGTATATTCATTTTGGTTTCATTTAAAAGAAAAAATGGGCCTCCAGTGGGTCCAGGCCTCATCCTTGACCTGACCCTGGGACTGAGCCTAGGCTTAATGCCAGGGCCAGGTCCAAGGCCAGGTACTGGTCACCGAGGCCTAGGAATATGCCTAGATCCAATACAGGGCCCTGGCTGAGGCTGAGTCTTAGTTGCTAAGACCTGGACATGGGCATGGGCCTAGGTCTAGGTCTGACACTCGGGACCAACGGAGGACAGGTACAAGTTGTCAAGGCCCAAACTTAGACCTGTGTGCGACGCTGGGGCCCATGCCTCGGGCCTGAGCCTAGGTTCATTCCCAAGGCCAGGTACTGGTTACTGAGGCTCGAGACTTGAATTTCACTCGGCTCCAACTCTGAGGCCCAGAGCCGGGTCCTAGTCACTGAAGTCCAGGCTTGATAGTGGAGTACACCTTCAAATGTCTTTTTTGAGATCTAGCAACTTAAAATGATAGCCTTCACTCGGATAATGCGCTGAAGTGATGTTCCTATGGTGCCTTTGTCCATGGCAGATATACCATTTTGTTGTATGGCCATATATTTATATGGCCGTACAACAAAATGGCACTGGCCACCCCCAAAGGAAGGCAGAAGAGCATTGTCACTGCGATACACTGTCCGGGCAGAAGAGTCTTTATAGTCGCCAGATCAAGCATATAATACATCAGAAGGTGGGGTTCCAGGCCTCACAGACAGAGAACCAGCCTCTGCTACCCCCATCATTGGACCAGGGCATAAGCCTTGGTAATTAGGCCCCAGACTCAGCCTAGGTAACTAGGCCCCAGACTCAGCCTAGGCCCCGTCCTCAGTCACTGGCACCCATCGTAGAACCTGGGCCTGGAGTTCTTCAACCAGGACTCAGCCTCTGGCCAGGCTCTGGAGTCAGCCTTAGGCCTAGACTCATGTCTGAGCCTCAGCAACCAGATCCTGGCCTCAGCTGGGCCCCGGCATTGGGCTCAGGCCTCGCTACTGGGACCCAGCCTTGCCCAGGTCCCAGGTTCCTACTTGGGATAGGCCTGGACCTCAGTAACAGTAACAGACACTCAAGCCAGGTCCCAGCATCGAGCTTAGACCAAGACTCATGCCCGAGCATTGGCAATCAGGATCTGGCCTCACCTGGGCCCTGACATCGGACCAAGGTTTAGGCCTCAAACTTAGGCCTGGGCCTCCGTATTTCCTTAAATTGAAGTGAATGGGGTCTTCAGTGTAATAAGAAAAACAAATGGGTTTTTTTGTTCCAAAAGTAATGAAACAAAATAAGGCACCCACAAATGAACCAAACAAATTTTTTCAGGCTGCACATTCCTAACATGAGATCCCTTTTGCCCACACTGCTGCAGCATGCTGAATGATGCTGCGAGGTCCACTGTTTCCATCCTTCAAAATAATCATGTACAGCTTACCTTTGTGGGTCAAATAAGGCAATAAGGAGGCTAGCATGACTACAATAGGCATCTAAGTGAGTGGTCCAAAGGGCTTGTTTTCAGTTTACACAGTCAGAATAAGAGTGGGCGGGATCATTTTTTTTGTTTTCTTTTTATGTCAGCCATTTCCTTCAAATTTTAAGAACATGAGAAATGTCTTGCTGGTTCAGACCAAAGGTCCATTTAGCCCCAGCATCCCGTCTCTGATAGTGGCCAATCTAGTCACAGGTCCCCTGCAGGATCCCAAAGAATAAGTTGCTTGGTCCTTGAATGAAATGATTGAAATAAAAAGTAACCGAAAATGAAACAAAAAGAAAACTAAAAGGAATTTTTTTGTTTCCTTGCACACGTCTAATCTGAATGTGTAAAATGAAAGCAAACCTTTGGATCGCCCAAACAGATGCCCAATGTAGTCAATGGTAAGTCTTTACTGCTGGAACGAAAGCCCTTTGGTCTCAGCTTGTTTCCTCAACATCAAGAGGCCACGTGCTTTCATGCCAGTCGTTTTGTTTCATTTCTGTTAGTCAAGGAGCGCCTCCTTCCTTTTTTGTTCACTGAAATAGAAACAAAAAGATCATTTGGTCTCTCACTCTTCCCCCATGCCCCCACCCAGGCCCAGCAATTGTCCCCTGCCATCCAGTGGCTGCTGATCCTACACCATCCATTCCCCTTCTGTTTTCCACTCCAGTCCCCACCCACTGTGGCAGTTGCAGGTCTCTCTCATCCTCTAACCCCTGGCTCGATAGGTTCCACCAGTGGCTCTGCTCATCTCCACTCCTCTTTTACATACACACATGCTTTAGAAAATCCACTCCAAAGTATGCTGATTAATAGGCCTGGAGATATAAGTTAAATTTGGTGCACACAACATACAAATATGTAATATTGTGAAAATTATGTTTTAGGCTTCTAAAATCTTATATATTTTAAATGGGAAATTATAGGCACCAAGTCAGGACACCTTGGGGCCTCTGTACTAATGGCCATTAGTGCTAATGCCCACCTTAATGGTCACAGTCAGGTGTATTTATGTATCATCCATGTATTAAGTGCATTAGTGTTACTCCTGGTTTCCTGCCAGTAATGCTAGCACACCTATACATTTGAAAGCAAAATTTAAATCAGCTTGAAGTATTAAAACTAGTTGTACTATCCACCAGTGTGTGCATCCACCTAAGTGTTGATGCAGCTTACCTAATACGCCAAATATAACTATACATACCCTTGTTCCCCTACCTCAAAGCTCCCATCCTGAAGACCCATTACTTATTCCCCTACAGCTCACAAAGATGTCCATTGACTGAAGGGAGAGTGTTTCCGTCATGCCCAGCTGGTGCCAAATTGAAAATGGTGTGGGCCTACCCTGTGTTATATTCTAACATGTCAGGTAATACAAAAAACAAAAGGTACAAAAAGGACAATCCCTTCAATGAATAAATAGTTACAACAAAAAATAGAGGGGAAAAATTAAATGTCACTATTTTATTACAATAATTTTAGAAACAACAAAATATGCAGTTACATAACAATGTCATATGGAACATAGTAAAAGTTAAAATTTACAAATGCATTCATTCTCATAATCTCAGATAAGCCTCAACACATTCACACATTAAAAAATAACATTCATAACTCAAAATACACATGCATATACGAAAACTTCAAAAGCTAGAACCACTAGACTGCTTCTCTACTGCACTAACACATCCTAGACAAGTCATTTTATCTCTCAATGCCTCTACACTATCTGAGATCAAAGAGGCACATTCATGAAAGCTTAGTGCCAGCAGTAAGATCTTATTATTTATTTTTGTTTATTTATTTAAAATGTCTTATTAATCACTTTCCCAACTCAGATTAAACTAAATATCTGAAGGAATTTAATAATTAATAACACCTCTTCATAAACCCTATTTTTTTTATAGTTACAAACTGAGTTCAATTTGCACTGGAAGGTTTGTAACTTTATAATATTTAAATCATAGTATGTCAGCCCTTAAAAACATTAACAAGTAAAAGTTACATAACTAAGGGGGTCATTAATCAAAATGCACTAAGGTGTTTTTGCATGTAAAAGCACCATATTATATGATGTGAGACAAATCTGACAAAGAGGAGAAGTGGGCTGGGTTTACCAAGTCCTATTGCATGGACTTAATGAGAGAGGAAGAGAGAACCTAGCTGTAATGCCCTCTCCCTAGATAGGTATTTATATACCTATGGGAGGCCCACCTAATAACTCGAGGTGAGGTTTACGTATTAGTGTAGGGGATTAGGGGCCACTTTGACGTGAGATGTACGAAGGAACAATGGTCTCTTGTGAAGATTTGATGACCTACGGAGAGAGGAAACTCACCCAAAGATGAGATTGGTGCAATGTTCTCTCAACCTAGCTTGATGGACTCTCTACCTGGGTAACATCAAGCTAGAATAGTGAATCGTGCAGTTCAGGGGGGCGAAGTGGGGGGCCTGCGAAAGCTGTCAGCCATTGCACCACTGCGGTGCGCTGGCTCCCGGCTTTCGCACCGAATAACTACACCATAAAAGGTGTAGTTATTCGGTGCGAAACTGGCGGCGATAAAGGTCCTTACCTTTCACTGCCAGCAATGTCTCTGCAGCATCGGCTCTGGTGCCACCCCGACGACTCTTCTTCTGGGGCCAACTCTGCTCCGACCGCCCCGACTCCGCACCGATCACCTTTTCACGCGCGAAAGCTATTGAAAATGAACCCCTAAGTTAGACCTGTTATTGAGAAAGTCTAAAGTTATCCAAATACACTTATCCGGATATATTAAGCGGTGCAGCCACACCGCTGAATATCCCAGATAAGTTGGCCAGATATTCAGCTGTGATATTCTAGTGTTTGACTATTGGGCCCTCAGTATTTATTAAAATACAAATCTCCTTCTCAAAGGCAAAAAGAGAAAAACAGAGAAGAAATAGAAAAAAAAATTACTGATAGTGTCAAGATAATGATATTGATTTCACTTCAAGTAATTTTAGAAAGCATTGGGTGAATTTAAAAGCCCTATGCTCGCCCAAGCCAGGAGATGTGCACCACACGGATTTAAGAGGCCCCCAGGAATGCTTGTATCTCCCGGTTTGAGAGTAAACATTGTTTTAAGAAAAGGGGTGGGGCTTGGGCATGGTATGGGGGGGGGGGGGCGCGCATGGGCATTCCAGGAAATATGAATGAAACCAGCGTGTAAGTATTTACGCACACCAGCGCACACCAGGATCCCTATCTGCCTAACTTTACTTCTGCTATGGATGGCGTGTAAGTCATGAAACAAAAATAAAATGCTAGGCTAGTCAGCAGAGTTTTTAGGGTCAGAGCTAATAGGGAGGCAAGTTAGCTGGGGGGGGGGTGTTAGGAAGTCCTCTCCTTTACTGGGGCGAACTGGGAACGAACTGCAGAAACAGGTAATTGCATTGGTGCGTGTATGTAATAAAATCCCTCTCACTTATGCGCTCGAGGCGGTATTTGCGTGCACATGCTCGGGTCAATGTAAAATCATGCGCATATGCACGTGCATGTAGCTGATTTTATAGAAGGCATGCATATACTCGGGTATGTTATAAAATCGCCACATCCATGTGCGCAAGCTGGCAAATGCGCACATATGTGCTCCCACATGCTTGTCTTAAAATTCACCTTCATATGTTTCTTAGAGCCTTGCCCCCTTTTGGCTAGTACTTATTAAAAATGAGCCAGAAATTACAAATTACAAATTACAATCCTAAACCTCAATGAGTACATTTTCAAAGGGGTTATGTGTGGAAGATTAGCATATATGCACGTAAGTAGCCTGAATTCAAGTGCATGCTATTTTATAAACATCAGAATTATGCACATTTTTTTTGTTTCACGCGTATATTTATCTATGCTAAAATAGGCTGGGCTAACAGCGTTCTGGGGCGGGGCCAAGAGGTACACACGGAAGTTGCTATTTATAAGGGATTTATGTGAATACATTAGGAAACTTATTCGCACAATTTTATACTTGCTATTTATCTAGCGCAATTGATATCAGACTCTGTCGTCTGCTATTTTTGGGTGGAAGGTCTAGGTGAACTGGGGGGAGTTTGGGATGAATTACTAGAAGGATCTCGGTGAACTGGAGATGGACTGGGTGAACTGATGGAGGTATCAGCAAACTGAGGCTTTCTAGCATGTGTGCATATTTTTCAAATATACCCACTTCTTTCTGCATGTAATTTATGTTTTACAGATACATGTATTTTTTCATGCGCAAAATACAGTATACTCAAAATAAAGACCCAAATATATATAGCAAGTGTTAGAAACAAAAAATGATATAATACTTGCTAAACAGGATATCTCTGTTGAAAAATTAGTCAACTTTCATACGATACCAAATGAATTGGTTATCATGCTGATAAGCCTTTATAATTGAAAGGTCTTGTAAATCATTTGAAGAGCCAGGGATGGAGAGCCATCAGCTGACAGTCAGTTTGAAGCGGTGACTTCTGCTCCTTCTCAGCGCTGGTAGCCTTTTGGCACCCTAAATTCAAATGCGATAGCTTTCTACACCGCTTCAAACTGAATGTCAGCTGATGGCTCTCCGTCCCTGGCTCTTCAAACCCTGCAAACCTTGCATTCACCGACCACTACATTCAACGCCATGTCCTTGAAGAAGGGGCCACACGCTCCAAAACTTTGCGATGTCAGATGGCGATACTAATCAACAAAAGTGGACTTAAAGATAAGTGCAAGGAGTATCTAATTTAAGGGTAATCTTCCCTGGAACTATTGCACAATATTAAGTCACCTAATGATTTACAAGACCTTTCAATTATAAAGGCTTATCAGCACGATAACCAATTCATTTGGTATCGTATGAAGGTTGACTAATTTTTCAACAAAATACAGTATATGCATGTATGTTTATACAATAGGTAAAGTGCATGGTTTCAATGCATTACAAGTATTTGTGCATACTGAAATGTATGTGAGTTATACTGTGCTGTATTTTATAAATTGTGCATTGCTAGCAATCCACTGCACAGTTTACAAAATACTAGTCTGCATTTCTGCATGTCTACTTAAATGCTCAAATCCAATAACGTGAATAGGTTTGAAAGTTATTCTCTAAAGATGGGGATTTTTCCACATGTAAGTTTTAGAAGATTTATTTATTAATAAATAGACCTGTGGGTACATACGCATCCACCTTGTGCCTTAGAGAATGTATCCATACTCACCCCAGGGCTGAATCGGTTCCCTATCTCTTCTTCTGATGGTCTGCCAGAAAATCACCAGTATGAAGAAGAAACTGGTGCTAAGATTTAATAAAATGCTCAATTCTGTGCTTCACAGGACCCCTTGACCTGTTAGAAGGGATAGTTGCTTTAAGTTATTTCAGAGAAGTTAAAACGAAAAAACGAAATCATGTGAAAATCAGGTGTCAAGTAATTTCTTGGTGGAAGGATTTGTACATGTACAGTACTATAAAATTAAACATCACATATTTTGGAGAATTGAGAATTGAGGGATTTGGATACATAATAGCTGTTCCTTGTACTCTGCAGCTTCCAAAAACTAGGTAGAGATACTTGTGTCTTGTTAATTAAACTCAGACCTTGGAAACCTAAGCAGCTCGATTGTCTAATTTTTTTTTTTTTTTTTTACATATTAGTGAGGCTGTGTACAAGTCCTCAGTAGTGGGTGAGTGACAAACGTCTTGCATAATACTGGAGCAGTGCACAGAAGCAGGTCTGAAACCAGCGAGAGCAGTGTGGGAAGCGTGCAGGATCAGGCAACTTTGTTCTTCAGTCCTGATGTTCTCCTGACACTAGTGGCCTATGTTAATTTCAAAGTCTTTCCTTTGCACCCACTGTGTCAATTGGACAGCAGTGATGCTTTTGATTTCCCTCCTCTTTACTGGGACGCTTGTATTTTTATGAGCTGATGGTTGTGATACTTATCTTACTTGGGGTAGAATCACATTTATTTTTAGCTTTATTTGTGTCAGGGTTACTTTTGAAATTCATCCTCTTTATTCATATTCTTTTTCTTCCAGGAGATTTGAAGAGGACATTTTTGTGTTTTAAAATTCTAATTATTATTATTTGCTATCATTATAATTTCTTTTTTTTTATGTGGTGCTCGCTTTATGCTGTTTGTACCTTCAGCTTCCCACTGTGCTGACTGACACATGTGAAATAACACTTTCATACTTCTTAGAACAATGTTTCAATTCAAGCACACTTGGCTATAAGGAAAGGAAAAAAAAAAATACAGTATATTGTTAAATGCATGAAAAAGAGAAGTTAGAGTTTGTAAAGTAAAGAAGTAATCATATTCCTCTGCAAAGCTCCAGAAGATCAAAATTAAATTAATTTAAAATTTTATATATTTTAATTTGGAAGATAACTATAAAATTCAGTGTGTTGTTCACATTAGACACACTGCAAAGCCACTAAAAATATTGGAGTGAATTTCCAAAGACTTATACTGATAAAAATTAGCATATACACGTGTAAATAGCATCTACTACTCGCGTACATGCTATTTTATCAACCTCAAACTTAAGCTCACATTTTTCCTTTCGCTCTCACATATCTATATAAATAAAAATGTAAATGTTCGTTTGTTCAAAATCTTAAATCTCCGAAAGTTCTTCACCGATTGCTTTGAAATTTTGACACAACGTTGCATTCGAATACGCGCATGTTTTTATATACTTATATTATATAGATGTCACACCTGTGACAGGTAAAAACATGCTTTTTTGGAAAAACAGCACCATCTGTTGGACGTAAAAGCAACACATGCTATCTACAATATAAATAGGCTCTGGCCGATGGTCCGCAAATGCGCAGTAGAGAGCAGCCCTACCGCGCATATGCGGACCATAGAGCTCTGTGCTACATGCTGGGTGTCACAGAGGGGAGGAGGAAAGGGCAGACGAGTTGCCGCTCCAGGAAACAGCTCAGCCCATTCCTCCGCCACTGGGGAAGGGGGGAGGGAGTAGGGACTGCTGGACAGTTACACACAGGAGGAGGAAAGGGTAAAAGAGTCACCGAGCCAGTCCGTCCACCGCCTGGGAAGAGGGGGAGGGAGTTGGGACGGCCGGAACAGAGCTAATGCGCATTGGGAAATTAAACCAGACTGAGCCACGGCAACGCGTGGCCGGGTACAGCTAGTATGCAAATAAAAAGAGAACATTCCAGGGCAGGGCCAACATTTATGCGTGTAATTTGCTATTTTAAAAGACACTTTGTGTAATTTTACCCCTGCTAATTATTTGGCGTGAGCGATATTAAACGTGTTTACTGTGGGAGATCTGGGTGAGATTGAGGGAGGTCAGGCTGAAGACCTGTGAGGGTCTCAAGGACCTGGATCAGGACTGGGTGAACTGGTGCAGAAATTGGTAAAACTGGTAATTTCACTTACATGCGTACGTTTTAAAATATACCGACGTACACTTGTATTACTTGTGGAAGTGCCCCTTTATTTACACACATAAAATATACCTGCATGTATTTTTAAAATAGGTAGGAAAAGTGCACATGTTCAATGCATTGACATACTCTCTTTCAATGCATTGCATGTATTTGCAAATAAGCATACATATGTTGCAGGGTAAAAATATGCATATTTTATAACATATATGTATGTGATACATGTGGGTTATAAAATACTATGGTAAAACTATGTGTGGCCATATACGTGCATATATGCCACTGCGCACAGCTGTTTGCAATTATCCCCAATATATTTACTCTATAGCTGTTAAAGTTTGTGGGGGTAATTTTATAATAGCCCACATAAATTTTAAATCAAATATGTAGATAACTGACATCAGTTTCCAAAGGAAAAGTATGCATATTTTTAAATGTCCGGTGCGCGTAAATCCCAGCCTTTATGCGCGTGGCCGGGCCTTAGGTGTGCAGACAAATTTTCCAAGAGGCCCGGCCACGCACATAAAGGCCGGGTCACGCTCAAGTGCCGGGCCTCTTGGAAGGAGCAGGCTGTAAGGCATGTTTTAGGCAGGGGGGTCGGGCTGGGACAGCGCCATTGTTCGCTCTGCCGGCGCGCGCAAGTTACTTCAGGTCAGGCCCTGAAGTAACTTGAAAAATGAAAGGTAACAAAAATTTTAAATTGTTTTTAGAGGGTGGGGAGGAGAGGGAAAGGGAGGTTAGGGTAGGGGGTAGGAAAGTTCTCTCCCAGTCCACTCCTAAATTGGAGCGGACTGGGAGGGAACTGGGAAAGGCCCCAATGCGTCGCCGCACAAAAATAGCTAAAATGTACCCCCCCTTGCGCATGCCACCCCTGATTTTGTAAATTTCTAAATAGACATCATATGAGCCGACAGACTTTGCCAAAGTAGTATTGTGAATTGACGAGACCTCATATATGTGGCGGGCTGTTCAACCACAAGCCCTACTGCCACTATTAGAAAAACTTGCGGTGATGTAGGAAAACTTTTGCACCGTCTGACACGGCTCGTGTTTCGGAGAACCTTCTTCAGGGGCCGCTCAATGCCATTAATTTCCCAGTTCTGCCAACCAGTTCCACTACCGGGCTGCAAATGTGTTCGGACAGCAGGATCCGCCATCTTGCCTAGGTGGTTATATACCTACCACCGTGGGCGGAGATAGTGACATCAAAGCATCGTGGGCGGAGACAGAGGATAATGACGTCAAAAACAGCTGACATATCGTGTCGGAAACGCTAAATGAGGGAAGACGCTAAATGAGGGAAGACCACTCGACAGAATCATTAAGACCAAGTGGGAATTGTGCCGACAATGTGTAGATCCACCACTGTTCCCGGATATTTAGTTGATGATCGCGATCACCTCCTCGAGGGTTAGAAAAAGTTTGTTCCAGGATGGTCCATCGGAGCTGATCAAAACTGTGTCCCAGCTGGGTGCAGTGATTTACCATGGGCGCCTCCAAAGTAACTGTATTGAGCCGGCTGCGATGCTCAAACAGCCGTGTTTTAATTTTCCTGCGGGTGCGTCCTATGTAAAAAAGTTGACAGGGGCATTGGATGAGGTATACTACCCATGAGGAATCACAGCTCGTAATCGATCTTTTATAATATGTATGACCAGTTCGCGGATGTTGCCAGGAGGGACCCTCTATTGTGATCGAGCACATATCACATTTCCCACAGCTTGTATGGTTACCTGAAAATCCAGTGTTAATGCGTTGGCTGACAGATGCATGTACTATTTGATCTCGTAGATTTTTACTCCGCTGGTATGCAAATAGGGGGGGTTCCTCAAAGATCGGATGTAATTGGAGGATATGCCAATGTCTTTGGATACTTTGCATTATAAGGTAAGATTTATCTGTGTGGGTAAGCACACAGATATCAGAGGTTACGGGTTCTCGAACTTTGTAATTCAACAGGGCTGCACGAGGAGAATGCCATGCTCTTTTGTATGCCTTGTACACTGCGTGCACCAGCATGTGCAAGTTATAAAATCGTGCATCCATATGCACGCGCCGGGTAGCATGCGCCCATGGATGCGCGCGTATTTTTTCAAAATCTCCCTCTGTGTACAGATTTTTTGCAGGAAAAATTTAATGCACACTTTTGAAAAATGCAGAAGTATGCTCGTAAGGGCAAACCCCCTCCTTAACCTGGTCTCTGCACCCCTTTCTCAGTTGCAGATGTGCAATGCTATTTCATAAAACTCACTGTGTACCCTTTAAAGGAAACATTCTTAGCACTTCTATAGCTGAGGGGTTCCATTTCTCTAATCCTGCCTTGCCTCTGGAGTTCAGCTGCTTTGAAGAGTCCCTGTTCTTCCATAGGACCCAGCAAGGGTCAGTGAATAGGGATGAGAGCTATTAAGACATGCTGTAGAAAAAAATTACAGGAAAGATCACTTTACCTATAAGGAAAATATATATATGCTTTAAAGTGGCAAAACAATTAATGCAGCTGTGCAGCTGATCTGTTTTATGTTGCTTAAAATGTTATCTCTACTGGAGTAGCTGGAAATCTGGAAGAGGTTATAGCCTCTCTCATAAGGGTCAAATTAACGCATACTGTTTATACAATATAAAAATACAAATAAAGGGGCTTAATTCACCCAGCTTGAGGCCACAGAAAATAGCCATTTGGGAAGGCTAGCCAATTTTTTAAATAAAAGCCTACTCAATGCTTGAGCAGAGGCTGCCCAGGAGGCCAAACTGTGGTTAACTGGAAGAAAATAAGCATTTACCAAAGCATTTACAACCCGCCCAGCTCAGAACTACAGAATGCATTAGCTGCCTCACTAAATAGAAAATTTATTAACCAACATTCAGGTCGATCCAGTAACGTGCAGTTAAAGATTGCCCGTCTGTAACGTGCTGGGAGCGCACAATACAGACGAGTAAGGCCATCCAGCCATACAGTCTCCAGTTTCACGCGTCCTTAGCGCTTCCTAAAATAAACACCTAACCCTTTCCGCACCCAGCATGTAAATGAACGAAAAAGCTGTATAATGAAGGAATTAGCTATTCCCCTCCGATACTGTAACGGGCGCTGATATTATCTCCTTAGGAACGCGCTGTTTTGCCGCGGCCTTAACCTGTTAGTTTACCGCCTCCCCCTAGTAGGAGTTAGGACTGTGTAACAAATCCATCGACACCGCTTAAGATACTCAAACACAATAAAACAATAAGCCTGGCACCTTCCTTGATGTAGTACGTCCCGGATGCCCCCCCCCCCCAGCGCGCCCGCCACTACCCCTTTCATCAGCTGCATCCACCCATTATGCCCCTCACGGGCATGTCCCGCTTCACAGAGCGCTCCCACTCAAATCCGTTCATGGGTATATACCCTTTCGCCCCCCTCACAGCGCCATGCTACCACTGCGACCCGGAGGAGGTGAGGCACAGCGGCGAAGACAGACGGGAGAGGAGAAAAAGCAGAGCCGAGCAAAGCGAAAGCGTGCAGCAAGCCGGCGAAATAGACCTGCGAGCAGAGGCAATAGCAGCGGTTCGGTAAGCCTGGCACCCTCCTTGATGTAGTACGTCCCGGATGCCCCCCCCCCCCCCAGCGCGCCCGCCACTACCCCTTTCATCAGCTGCATCAACTGCGACCCGGCAGTCCCGTGAGGCCTACAAAAAAAAAAAATCCCCGGCTCCCGCGCTGGCCCGCCGACTCTACCCCGCCCCCCCCCCTCTCCTCCCGATCGGGCAGATAGGCGGCGGCGACGAAAACCAAAGCAATTTTTTTTTTTTTTCAAAAAGCGACATCACACATTGCATAAAATAATTTCTCCAGCCTTAAAGCGACTTACTTTTGGGATCTGTCAAGATCCCAAAAGCAAGTCGCAAAAGTAACTTACTTTTCTGAAGCCATCAGGAACATGATCTTAGCTCCTCCGGACGAAGACGAAGATGGCCGCCTGCACGGGGAAAGCATGCAATTGGCCGCTGAAGACGTGACCTCACGTCTTCAGCGGCCAATTGCACGCTTTCCCCCGTGCAGGCGGCCATCTTCGTCTTGAGCTACGATCGTGATGGCTTCAGAAAAGTAAGTTTCTTTTGCGACTTACTTGACAGATCCCAAAAGTAAGTCGCTTTAAGGCTGGAGAAATTATTTTATGCCTCAATCTGGCTATGTTCATTACTGCGAATTTACAAACCCTCCAGACAACTACGCTCTTTCGACAAATGTTTATTGGAAATTCCTAATGTAAAATCTGTAAGTCTATCTCTAATCCGTAAACGCGCTTTTTCAGTTGCAGGTCCAACAATATGGAACGCTTTGCCTGACTATATCCGACTGACCTCTAACCGTAGAGAATTTAAAAAATCACTGAAAACTTACCTATTTACCCAAGCTTTTCAGCTACAATAGTTTGTATAAATTCATGATCCCCAACTAACCTTTTAACAATTGTCTGTATTTTAATTTGTGTATGTTTTTATCTATGTGTAAACCGCCTAGACGGATATATATCTATCCATTGAGCAGTATATAAAAACTTTTAAATAAATAAATAAATAAATATGCAATGTGTGATGTTGCTTTTTGAAAAAAAAAAATTGCTTTGGTTTTCATCGCCGCCGCCTACCTGCCCGATCGGGAGGAGGGGGGGGGGGGGGTAGAGTCGGCGGGCCAGTGCGGGGGCGCGGGAGCCGGGGATTTTTTTTTTTTTTGTAGGCCTCACGGGACTGCCGGGTCGCAGTGGATGCAGCTGATGAAAGGGGTAGTGGCGGGCGCGCTGGGGAGGGGGGGGGGGCATCCGGGACGTACTACATCAAGGAGGGTGCCAGGCTTACCGAACCGCTGCTATTGCCTCTGCTCGCAGGTCTATTTCGCCGGCTTGCTGCACGCTTTCGCTTTGCTCGGCTCTGCTTTTTCTCCTCTCCCGTCTGTCTTCGCCGCTGTGCCTCACCTCCTCCCGGAGCAAGGCTGCTTTCACGCCCTGCTCCTGGAGGAGAGACACAGCGACGAAGCAACAAAGACCTTTCGTGTTTTTTTACACTTCCTGGTTCCTGTCATTCCAAATGCCATTTGAAATGACATTTGAAATGACAGGTACCGTCGCACCCTGGTTACTGTATAGGCGCTGTATTAAGCGCCTATACAGTAAAATGGGTTACGCGGCCATAACCCTTCCCTACCGCTTTAAAGCCGCGGCATGCATTTGCATGCGATTAGAGGAGAGTATCGGGGAGTTAGTGAAGAGAACTGTGGGTGCGGGGAGGAAGGGTGCGCCTGACACTGCCGCACTGTTTCTACCGCGGCCTTACTGGATCGACCTGATTGTTATCACTTTGCCTTTATATGAAGTTGGGTGACTTAGGTTCCCTGTAGGGAACGGTGGAGAAAGACTGCACTGAGCATGCACAGACAATGACAGTAAGATCAAGAAGTCAATGACGCATGCCCACATTTCAGTTACCTCATTTGCATAATCCCTCTGCCCTCATTTAACACCCAGGCTCCAAAGTACACTGTATAAAGGGGAAGACTGTAGCATTCTCCCTCATGCTTGTAAACTGTGTGCCAGAGTGAGGAACCTTAACCAGCTACACTGAGGAACCTCTGGCATGCATAAATAAATAAAATGCTTCTCGTTCTGTGCTTAATGTAAAACCCTACAGAAAGTAGGGCCTCCACCAATTTATCTGCAATATTTAAAGTTTGCAATCATTAATTGAGAATTTGCATCGTCTTTTCTGTGTTGGGTTGCATTTTTACAAATGCTAATGTTACCTCATTATCGCCTTTCCAGTGTACAAGATAATTCGCCAGTGTCCTTGACTATAGTTCAGACCAGTAAGAAAGATCAGGGGTTGTACCAGTGTTGTATGAAGAACATATATGGAAAGGTGACCACTGAATTTAACCTAACTACTGAAGGTAAATTGGAAAACTCCTCTACAGTCAAAGTGCTAATATCAAGTAATCATGTAATGTGTAATAATGCAGCAATCTTAATTCTTTTCTTTCATTTTAGTGTTGGACAGTCTTTCAAGTTGTCGGAACCTTGAAGGTAAAGTTATATGCAATATTTCTTTCAAGTACCAGCACTTAATCATAATGTCCTTCATAGGTGTGTAACCCCTGCTTCACCAGCTTCTAGAACTTTGGAGCACTTTCAGGATTGGTGGAGTAAGGAAACATTGCACGCTCCCTTGGGTTCTTTCCTGACAGGGGTATTTTATAGACTTTCAAGGCACTTAGGCTGGCTGGAGATCTACCAAGTCTCAGTAAAAAAAAAAAAAAAGATCAAAGGCACAGCATACTGAGATGAGGTTGTTCAAAAGCAAAATCCTATTACTGGTTATTTGATTCACATCATGCATGCTTTGGAATAGTGCATTTCAACATGGAAAGGAAAATCCAAGGCAGCACAGTTAAAGTCACTGGTAAATCTGAACTCTCTGGCAGTGGGCACGTCCCTGGATGTTACCTGCCAATCTGGATGCAGATTCCTTCCCAGCAGGAAACTGGAAATTCCTCCTGATGCACTTCAGACGAGTTTCTGCTGACAGATTCTCCCAACAGGAACTCTGCAAGTAAATTGCCAAGTCTGGGCAGTACTCAAGCTGATTGAAATCAGAAATCCATTCTTCAGTACACTTGAGTGATCTCCCACAGAGTATGAGCAGTATGGGACTAACTCTCCTCTTCCTTTGGATCATCCCATGGTCATTTCCACTGGCAAGATTCTCCATGGATTCTATGAAAAATATTTCCCAAATCTCCTCAAGTCCCCCCTCCCACTGCCCTCTCATCCCCTGGCCCCTCTCCTCCAGCCCCTCACTCTACCCCTTCCTCCTTCATTCTCCCACTGCCCCCTCTTCCTTCCTTCCTCTGCTCCTTTCCTCCATTCTTCCATTTCCCCTCTCCTCCAACCCCTCCCTCTGCTCCCTCCTCCTCCCACTGCCCCCTCTTCGTTTCTTCCTTCCTCTGCTCCTTTCCTCCATTCTTCCATTGCCCCTCTCCTCCAGCCCCTCCTCCCTCATTCTCCCACTGCCCCCTCTTCCTTCCGTCCTCTGCTCCTGTCCTCCATTCCTCCAATGCCCCTCTCCTCCAGCCCCTTTACTCTCCCAAGCCCCATCTCCTCCTTACTTCTCCCATTCCCTCCTTACTTCTCCCATTCCCTTCCTTCAGCATCATCCACCTACTATGGCCTTCCCCTTTCCTCTCGCTGATAGTCCCTACCCACCTCAGTCTCCGAGGTGATCTTCCTGCAGCTGGTGGGGCTGGAGAACCTCCACCAGCCTTTCCCCTGCCACATTACCTCTGCACTTTATCTTGCGCTGATGGGGCCCAGGAAATCCCACCGGCTTTTCTGCTGCTGGATACTCTTTTGGGGGGATTTTTTTTTCTTTTTTGCACCAGTGGGGATCTGGGAAACCCCACTAGTTCTTCTGCTGCTGTACATCCATTTTTTTGTTTGTTTGTTTGTTTGTTTCCTTTGTGCTGTTGGGTCCTGGGAAACCCTTTACCAACCCTTCTGCTGCCTGCGCCACTGCTGCTCTTTCTTTGCTGTGCTGGTGGAGCCTGAGAAACTGCACCAGACCAGGCCGGCAGGGCTGAAGAAAAGAAGACGGCCGTTGCCAGCCGCCACTGGAGAAATGAAGACTGGCACAGGCAGCCACCGATGGAGAGCAGGCCGGTGGGGCCAAAGAAAACAAGATTGGCGCAGCCTGAGACTAGGCCGAAGAAAATAAGATGGCCTCCGCCAGCCACCGCCAAAGAAATGAAGACCAGCACAGCCCGAGACTAGGCTGAAGTAATGAAGATGGCTGCTGCCAGCCGCCGCCGGAGATGAGCTGTTCAGCTGGGGGCCTTTGTGTGTATATGTATTTGAGATCGGAAGGGTGCTTCTGTATATGTGTATGTGAGAAAGGAATGGTGCTTCTGTGTGTGAGACAGGGAAGATGCTTCATGTATGTGAGATAGAGAGGGTGCTTCTGTATGTGTGTGGTGTATATGTGAGTCAGGGAGGGTGCTTGTGTGTGTAAATGTGTGTGTGTGTATGAGAGAGATCTGGAGCATGTTTTTGGCTGGCATGTGGCTGTGAGAGAGGGCATGTGTGTGATTGAGCTTGTTTGTAAGTGAGATAGAACATGTGTGTGATTGAGAGCTTGTGTGTAAGTGAAATAAAGAGAGCATGTGTGTGTGATTGAAAGTCTGTGTGTAAGTAAGAGAGAGTGAGAGCATTGTGTGATTGAGAGAGACTGGCCAGAGAGGTGACATGTGTATGTGTGAAAAAGACTGATCAGGGAGATGACTGGTGTATATGTCTGTGTGTGTGAGAGAGAGAGACTGGTTAGGGAGATGATTGGTATGCGAGATATAGAATCTGGTCCTGAGGGTGTGTCTGGTGTGTGTGTGTGTGAGAGAGACAGAAGAGACTGGTTGTGGTCCTTAAGGAAGAGGACAGTGAGGACAGCTTCAGCAGCTACTGCTGCTTCTGGTGTGGCCTGCAAGGGAAAGGAGTAGGAGAACTGCTGGAGAGGGTAAGTAAAGGTGGCTTTTTAAGTTCATTTTTCTCGATTGACTACCATTTTAAATATTGGGTAGTATGTGATGCGTCTGCTGTTTGAAATATTTTTATTGGTGTTTGATAAAGCTTTCAAAATTTGCATGAGTCTTTAATTATTGGATATTCTATTCATCAGTAGAGATGAGCTTCATTTTTCCATGTCGGGTCGGGTTTCGGTTCGGGCGCTTCGTGGGAAAATTTTGTTTTCCCGCAGGTTGTTTTTCGGCCATACAGATTGGGAAAAACAAATAAAAAAAAAAAAACCTGAATCAGAAAAAAACCACCCCAACCCTTCAATTTTACTTTATTACAACCCCCCCCCCCCACCACCACCACCACCACCCCAATCCCTCCCCAAGACTTACTAAAAGCCCTGGTGGTCCAGCGGGGTCCTGCGAGCGATGTCTCCCTCTTGGGCCGTCGGGCCTGCCACAAATCAAAATGGCGCCATGCCCTTTGCCCTTACGATGTGACAGGGACTACCAGTGCCATTGATCGGCCCCTGTCATTTGGTAGGAGCAATGGACGGCCGGCACCATCTTACAAAATGGTGCAGGCCATCCATTGCTCCTTCCATGTGACAGGGGCTGACTAATGGCACCAGTAGCCCCTGTCACATGGTAAGGGCAAAGGGCCACCGGTGCCATTTTTATTCCTGGCAGGCCCGATGGCCTGAGAGGGAGACATCACTCGCGGGACCCCGCTGGACCACCAGGGCTTTTAGTAAATCTTGGGGAGGGATCAGGATGGTGGGCAGTAGTAATAAAGTAAAATTGAAGGGTTGGGGTGTTTTGTTTTTTTAAAAAAATGTGCCCCCCCCCCCCCCCCCCCGAACTAACCTGAAAAACAAATTTTCCCCGAATATTGGGGAAAATCCGTTTTGGGGTTGGGTCCCCAAACCAGGACAAATTAGGCAATTTCATTGAAATTGCCTAGTTCGTGATAAAAGAATGCACATTTCTATTCAGCAGCTGTTTTGAAATTATTTTATTTGCATGATTTTATAATTATGATTAATGATTTATATATCTTGATTTTATTGATTTGTTTCATGAGGAATGGTGAAATTTTTGTTTTTCCATTGTTACACTGTATAGAGTCTGACGTGATGCATTTTACAGTTCAGTTTTTGTCTGCACATTTCTATTTATACTTTATGTGGCTTTATTCTGTATTTGGTGAGGGTTTGTGCTCTGCATGCAAAGACTGAGATGAAGCATTCTTTTAGCATATGGTTTCTCTGTAGGGATCTATAGTAGGAGGTGTATTGATATTTTAGATTCTGGTGTAATATTTGTGGTATTCTTTTTCATAGGTAGGGTTGTTATTCTTTGAGTGTTGGCAGATAGTACTGTGTTGATACGGGAGGACCATGCCAAAATATATCACAATAGGTATGATGCCATATGAATTCCAAGATGCAAAGTTTTCTTGTTGGCATCGCGACGGTGCATGAAATTATCACAATTACGTATATATTAATTTTACCTCAGATTGTCACTTTTCATGTAAAATATGTGTTAAATGCATAATTTAAAATTGTGTATGGGGAGGTGGGTAGGGCGCCAGGCTGTAAGGTTTGCCTAGGATGTCTAATACCCTTGCACCAGCCCGGTGCACAGCAGCAACGCTCCACCCCACCCAGGCATAGTTCATCATGTTTCAGGTCCTAGCATGCATGTTAGACTCCTTGGTCCGTGTTTCAAGATGGGTCGGGTGGACAGTATGCCCCTGTTGACAGTTGTGCCGCATGCTGAGTCTCGTCTTGTCTTGCCTCCTTGTCTTTCCCCTATCAACACCACAGTGACCTGGCTACCTCTGCCCTGCCAGCCTGTGTTGCCTCTATCAAAACCACAGTGACCTGACTACCTCAGCTCTGCCAGCCTGTCTAGCCCCTTTCAAAACCACAGGGACCAGACTACCTCTGCTCTGCCAGCCTGTCTTGCCCCTATCAACTTTCTGCCACTCTGCCTTGCTGCCATACACCAGATGACTCACTCAACGCCTTGTGGTGTTCTTGCCACTATCATGGTTCCTCAGTGTGTTGGTGCTAGTCTTTCTGCTTGCTATGTTCCCCCTTCATTGTGCTGTAGGATGTTGATGCCACTTGCCTTGCCACTTTGCCTGTCGTGCTGCCTTCGAGGGTTCATGCATCTGTTATCGGTGCTCTCTTTTGAAGCTGTGGTGTGTTTTTAACACTCTCGCTGCTGCTTTGCACCTCTGTTAAAGCACTCTTGCCACTCCTGGTAACCCTTTGTCCCTTTAAAGTGCCTTAGGCTATTCATACCACTTTGGTGCCCCTTTGCCACAGTCTTAGTACCTTGGAGCTCTTTTCTCATTCTGATGATTGCTCCCCAGAAGTTTCATCAGAATTGATAAGAAAACCCCAATTCTGCAGCCAAAAATAGGCTGCAAATACTTCCCCCATTGACTTTAATGGAAAACGAATCAAACGAATCAGGATTTTTCCCAGTAAAATGAATGCAACAAATTTGGATCCTGGCGAAACGAATAAGAATCAAAATGAATTTTTTCCTTCTGCACATCCCTAGCTAGGTACTTGTCTAAAGTCTACTGGAAATCAGGTAGGACTGTTTCAACCTCTAAGGGGATTTCCCTCACAGCATAGGGTTTCCCCGGAGTCTGGGACACAGAAACTCTCAGGTCAGGAAAGTCAAGAATCATCCAGGATCCGGAGTCACTGGCACCTACACAGAGAGAAAAGGACACTCATCTGTAAATGTCTTTATTTCACATGAACATTGATTACTTTTGAAGAAATCAGTAAACCTTTTTATTTGAGCACCCAGACCTGTGTCCTGTTTCATCTGTTCCAGCCAAGCACCATCACATCACTGTTTCAGGAAACAAGCTACACACTGATAAAGGACACCACTTCACCATCTGAGCCAGAAATATGAGTTATTTATTTATTAGGTTTTGTATACTGTCACTGAGACAGACCATCATAACGGTTCACAACATAGTAAAAAAATGTACATCAATATAAAACCTAAATGTATTACTAAAAATCATATCTAATAAAGTAGTTCCCTCCCCACCCCCACCTCCAGCAAGGACTCACCCCCGGGGGTCACAAGGAGGAGGGAAGACAGCCCCAATTTATAAATTCCTTTTGTGTGCTCGGAAGGAAAATGACCCTTCCATGAAAAGGGTTAAACTTGTTTTTAAGCAGACTAATGGAAGATACTTCTAAATGGAGTCTGTAAATATTCCATGTAAGAAAGCATTGCTGTACAAATGTTAATCAAAGTTGAACTGCTAAACCATGTTTAGTGCATTTTCAACCTTATTATTAGTGAAAAGAGCACTTAGCACATCATATTCAGAAGGTTAATAACTCGATGTCAATATACCGCTCTTCAGCTTGGATTAAGTGCTAATGCAGAGTCCATTCAATGTCTGTAAATATGTAAATTAGCAATGGAAAAGCTGGCTACACTTAATTAGTACTAAAGGATGACTTTCACTTAGGGCAAACTTTATGCTTTTTTCTGCCCTGGTTATACTTCAATATAAGTTCCTTTCATACTTCTCTTGAAAGTCGCCTTTAGGTTTATAAAAATGAGTATTTTCCATGTGCCCCTACTACTACTACTACTACTACTACTACTACTTATTTCCATAGTGCTCCTATATATAGAGTACATAGTGCAATACAGATACATATCAAAGAGAGCCCCTGCTCATTAGTGCTTACAATCTAGTCAAAACACACTGGCAAGAGAAATAAAACCATACTTGTAAAAAAAAATCACTGCTAGTAGAAAAAATACCCTATAATAACTCTCTGTTTGCATGGTGAGGCTAGTACTCAAAACAGTATTGAGTATTATGTGGAGGCCTTCTTACATGGAATCACACTATACAAAATGTGGTTCACTCTTATAATCATGGGTCTCTTTAAAATAATCTTCCTCTTTTAAGAAATGTTTCACATGCAGTTAAAATATCACAAGATAATTCATGACTTCTCTCATTACAAATTCCCAACTCTCTTCAGAATTTCAAAGATATCTCTGCTTCAGGGGAGGTTTAGTTGTGTAAGTTCCCTGATCTCACATTCTTGCATATACAGTAGCCATTTTAACAATCGTGTATATCTATGAATTCACCTAATCCACAATCACTCTGAAAATAAGAGTCAATAAAGCTGGTTCTACAAATCCTCATAGCAATCAATGGATTAATTCAATCATCCCTTCAGGTTCAACTGTCTGCAATGTGAAAAGCCAGTACTGTTCCCTAACATTTAACTGATCAATATGATCAACCCAACCCTCCTCCCATTGTAAATAAGGTATTTGCTCAATAATTCTCCATATTAAATCTTCAAAATTATGATGAGATTGGATACAGTGTTGCACCATCGAAGCCTGAATTTTACTTGTTTGCTTACAACTGTGATGCTCAATTAATCTTGTCCTTTTAACATTTAATATGTCCAATGTAGATTTTCATGATTCGAAGGGCAGTGGAATTACTTGAGGGAGGCCCAAGCAAATCATCCAAGATCTTCTCCCAACACCATCCCCAGCTTCTCCCAGGCATAATGTAAAATCCAACAAAATGTAGCAAAAAACAGACAAAAAAAACCAAACCCCGAAACAGCACTTGTATTGCAAACCTGCCATATTATAGCTGCACTAACTCAGAGGACGCCAACAGCAATAACCTTACCTATGTAAAGGCAGCATTGTAAATATTATGCCAGCCCCTAAAATACCAATATATCTACTATTGGGAAAATGAACAAGACTGATGAATACCTCTATACACTATCAGAATACCTCATCTCAATCACAGTTTTAGAACACAGACAGTCCTTCACCAAAATCAGAATAGTTGACCATGTAAGACATAAGAAATGTCACGTTGGGTCAAACCAAATTCCATCAAGCCCACCATCCTGTCTCCAACAGTGGCCAATCTGAGTCATAAGTATCCGGCAGACCCCAAAAGTAGATTCACAAATTACAAGTGTGCAGACAAAAACTGAAATGGAAATCCCAAGAAGGCCATCACACTATATGCAGTGCAAGAGTGAAAATTTAGAAACAGAATAACATTTCCTCCCTCTTATGGAGAGTTGTGGGGGTGTAATGTTTGGGCTGTCAAGTCCCTGTCATTGTTATTATGGAGAATGAGGGGTCTTTTGTTAAATAACTCATCCCCAACACCCACAAGAACAACAATGGAGGCTCAGTGGCTGCAAAATAATACCTCCCACCCCACCCCTATAGTACTTTGATCCCCCTACTCCAGCACCAGTATCCCCACCCTCTCTCTTTCCCCATGCATAGCAGTGTACCTCATCCTCCCTCGTTCTTTTCTGTCCCCACCCCACCAGAGAAACAAGGATGTGGAGGGGGGAGTAAAGACTAGGGAGGGGAGGAGAGGATAGGCGAGAGAGAGAAGAAAGCCCAGGGATGACAGTTGGGGGAGAAGAGTAGAAGGGAGAAGAGGGAGAATCTGAGATGGGGAAAAGGAAGGGAGGATACATCCTGATTGAGGAAGAGAGAAAGTTGTTCCTACTCTATTCACACTCCTTACCCCTGACAAGCCTATCCTTTATCAATCATTCTCCACAAACAACTAGCCTTACCACCCTAGCTAGCCTGTTCTCAACTAAAACTTTCTTCCACATCAGCCACCCAGCCTACTTCATTAGCCTGCAAGTTATTTTTCCTTGTCAGCCATCCCCCAACCCTACTTGCCAGTCAACCCCGGAAAGCCAACCAATCTTTAGCCTCAACCCCCTCCCATAGTCAGTCAATCAGCCAGCCTCAGATGACCCACCCCCACCTGCCCCCATTCAGCCTTGGACCCACCAGTGAGCCTCATCTTCCTAGCTCCTAGCCTCATACCCTCCCAGCCCATAGCCAACCTCAGACATCCAACCTTGGATCCCCAGCCAGTGGTTAGCTTTGGGCCTCCAGCCTTGGATCCAAATCCCCAGCCTCAGACCCTGTAGTGGGTGGAACAATTGGGGTTTTAGCCTTGTAGTCTGGATCACACAAAAAAAAAAAAGAACATAATGCTGACTACAGCTTATGTGAAACTATGAAAAGCTATATTCTCTGTATAATATATGCATAAAACCAAACGCTTATACATTATAACATGCTAACATAGTAATGATGGGAGAAAAGGACCAAAAGGCTCATCCAGTCTGCCCAGCAAGCTTCTTATGGTAATATCTACTGCGCCGTTTAGGACACATCCAGGTTTCATGCAGTTACCCCCGATACTTACGAAAAGAGTAGTAATATTTACTAGGAATGTGCATTTGTTTTAAATGAAATAGACAATTGCAACAAAATTGTCTACTTTGTCTTGTTTTGGGAGCATCACGAAATGAAAGAAAAAAATGACAACATTTCATAAAAAATAGTATTTTGTGTTAGCATGCATTAAATGGACTTATTGCGTGCTAACTGAAAATATTACTGATAAGTTAAAAAGTATCAATTGGGGAGCAGTTTGTTAGCTAAAGTGATATAATAATAACATCAAGTTCTAGACAGTAAAAGCAAAAGTATGTAATGCAAATGCATAATTTGAATTTGCCAATCCCTTGGTATTTTAGGAAAAGGGCCCTGGCATTTTGGGATATGCAGACCTTTAATTTCCCTGATGGGTATGGAGGCAACTGGTGAGAGAGGGAGTGACTGGAGTGATTGTATGGGGAATTTGGCTGGTCTTCAGGTCCTTGTCATGTTTTGGTCATCAGTTCCTAGTCTTCATCTAGTCTTCAGTTCCAGTGTCTTATTCTTCGGTTCCTGTGGTCTTTGTCTTGTCTGTTAGCTCCAGTGGTCAGTATTCAGTTCTTCTGATGTTTTGTGTGCCTTGCCTCCTGTGTCATTCCTCATCTTCCTGCCCTGCCTATCCACCCTGCCTTCTTTTGGACGGATACCCAATATTGACCTCGGCTTGCTTACTGGACTTCTTTTGAATGCTGCCTGCCACTGAACACTGCCTGACTACTGGACTTTTCTTGAATGCACCTGCCCTGATCCAAGCCTGATTTCAACTTCTCCTGCATGCCTGATGTCTCAGCAGAGGCCCCCACCTAAGACCTGCTGACCCCAGCAAGTGAGGGTTCAACCTAAGGGAAACATGGGCTGGTATAGGTGACACTCCAGTTGAGCCTTTGTCTTGCCCAACTCCGCCAGCCGATGGTGGGGAACTGCAGGTAGTGCCAACTCCATCTCAGTCTAAAGTCCACATCCACAACAGATTGGGAAGGCCTTGGACCTGGAGGATGTTATAGCCTTGCAAGCCATTCCAGGCCTGGTACACAAGTTACAGGAACAGCAGAAGTTTCTGGAGGTTCTGACAGCATCCATGGAACACATCTCCACACGGCTGGATGCAGCCGCAGCTTTTGCAGCACTGCTGCCTTTTCCACTTGCACCACCATTACCCACGGCACCTAGCTAACCCCATACCGCAGCTGCCAGAACTTCTGTGGTACACTGGGGACCCCAAGCATTGCCATGATTTCCTGAACCAGTTCTATATGCACTTCACATAACAGGCAACACTGTTTAGGTTGACATTTAGGTCGACCTTCTCTGTACCTTCTCCATCACAATTATATCTTTTTTGAGATGCGGCGATCAGAATTGTACACAGTATTCAAGATGCAGTCTCACCATGGAGCGATACAGAGGTATTATGACATTTTCCATTTTATTCACCATTCCCTTTCTAATAATTTCCAACATTCTGTTTGCTTTTTTGACTGCCATAGCACACTGAACCGACTATTTCAATGTGTTATCCACTATGATGCCTAGATCTCTTTCTTGGGTAGTAGCACCTAATATGGAACCTAACATTGTGTAACTATAGCATGGGTTATTTTTCCCTATATGCATCACCTTGCCCTTGTCCACATTAAATTTCATCTGTCATTTTGATGCCCAATTTTCCAGCCTCACAAGATCTTCCTGCAATTTATCACAATCTGCTTGTGATTTAACTTCTCTGAACAATTTTGTATCATCTGCAAATTTGATTACCTCACTTGTCGTATTTCTTTCCAGATCATTTATAAATATATTGAAAAATAAGGGTCCCAATACAGATCCCTGAGGTACTCCATTGCCCACACCCTTCCACTGAGAAAATTGTCCATTTAATCCTACTCTCTGTTTCCTGTCTTTTAGCCAGTTTGTAATCCATGAAAGGACATCACCACCTATCCCATGACTTTTTATTTTTCCTAGAAGCCTCTCATGAGGAAATTTGTCAAATGCCTTCTGAAAATCCAAGTACACTACATCTACCGGTTCACCTTTATCCACATGTTTATTAATTCCTTCAAAAAAGTGAAGCAGATTTGTGAGGCAAGACTTGCCTTGGGTAAAGCCATGCTGACTTTGTTCCATTAAACTATGTCTTTCTATATGTTCTGTGATTTTGATGTTTAGAATACTTTCCACTATTTTTCCTGGCACTGAAGTCAGGCTAACTGGTCTGTAGTTTCCCGGTTCATCCCTGGAGCCCTTTTTAAATATGGGGGTTACATTAGCTATCCTTCAGTCTTCAGGTACAATGGATGATTTTAATGACAGGTTACACATTTTTACTAATAGGTATGAAATTTCATTTTTTAGTTCCTTCAGAACTCTGAGGTGTATACCATCCGGTCCAGGTGATTTACTACTCTTAAGTTTGTCAATCAGGTCTACCACATCTTCTAGGTGCACCGTGATTTGGTTCAGTCCATCTGAATCATTACTCATGAAAACCTTCTCCAGTACGGGTACCTCCCCAACATCCTCTTCAGTAAACACCGAAGAAAAGAAATCATTTAATCTTTCCGCGATGGCCTTATCTTCTCTAAGTGCCCCTTTAACTCCTCGATCATCTAACGGTCCAAATGACTCCCTCACAGGCTTTCTGCTTCTGATATATTTTTAAAAGTTTTTACTGTGAGTTTTTGCCTCTACGGCCAACTTCTTTTCAAATTCTCTCTTAGCCTGTCTTATCAATGTCTTACATTTAACTTGCCAACGTTTATGCATTATCCTATTTTCTTCTGTTGGACCCTTCTTCCAACTCATAATGCCATTACATTGACATCCTGTTCCAGTGCCCAGTGTCATATCCAGCTCTTACTCCTCCCACTGCCACTACATCCGAACAACCCATGCAGGTCAGCCACAGTGCTTAGCACCTGAGGAGAGACTTTTCCACAGGCAATTAGGCTTGTACCAGTATTGTGCAGGCAAAGGCCACCAACTAGACCAATGCCCGCTGAATCCAGGAAACTCCAGAGCTAGGGACCAATGAGGAGATGATACTAGGCTTTACCACACCTGCTCCCCAACTACTGCTCCTGGTGACCTTAAAATTAGGTCCCTTAAGCTTTCCAACCCAAACTCTAGTGGACTCAGGATCCAGAGAGAACTGAATTATGAAGCAGCTCATGGATGAACTACTAATTTACACTGTCCTTAGGGCATCACCTTTAATAATCTCATCCATCTATTGAGATCCTCTTCCTGGCCAGACAACTGTCTTTAGAGATCAGTCTTCTTCATCAAGGACAGATAGATTTCTATGTTATTACCAGAAACATCTACCCTATTGTGTTGGGATTAAACTGGCTCCAGGATCATGGTTCTCAAATTGACTGGGATAGCCTACAGCTCACCCGATTTGGTCAACAGTGCCAAGAACATGTCTGGAGCATGTGGGCCTCTGTGTCATCTGACCATGGCTATGACACTTCCAGGTCTCCCTTCTCAATATGCAAACTTTGAAGACTTGTTTTCAAAGAAGAAAGTGGACACTCTACCACCCCATCAATCCTACAACTATGGGACTCAGCTCCTTCCAGACACCAAACCCCCTCGAGGAAGGGTCTATCCCTTGTCTCTCTCTGAGACCTGAGCAATGTCAGACTACATTTGGGAAAATTTGGAGTGGGGCTTTATCTGCCTTCTTTTTAACTTATGGGAGCCTGGTTCTTCTTCATGGCCAAGAAGAATGGCTCGCTTAGGTCATATATCAATTATCGTGGGTTAAACACCATTACAAAAAAGAACCATTACCCCTTACTTCTAATTACGGAACTCTTTGACTGCCTCCAAAGCGCAAGGAGCTTCACCAAATTGGTCCTCAGGGGAGCTTACAACTTGGTTCTGATTAAAGTGACGATGAGTGGAAAACTGCTTTTAATACATGTGATGGGCATTGTGAGTATTTAATTATGCTCTTAGGCCTGTGAAATGCACCCACAATCTTCCAAAAAATGGCTAATGAAAATTTTAAGACCTGCTTTACATCTATGTATTTGTGTACCTAGAGGACATACTCATCTTCTCTTGAGATCTTAGCACCCATTGTCAGCACATATGTACTGTCCTACAATGCTTGCAAGAAAACAATTTGTTCGCCAAATTTGAAAAATGCTTATTTGAAAAAGAAAAACTGCCCTTCTTGGGATACATCGTCTGACAGGATGGATTTTATATGGATCCCAAGAAGATAAAGGCCATCCGAGTACTGCACAGATGTGCCAATTTATCCCAAATTATTCTTCTGTTGCATCACCCCATACAGTCCTCACCCAAAAGGTTGCCAATCTAAGGACTAAAGCCATAGGAACATTCTGGGAACTCAAGGATGCTTTCTTGAAAAAAAAAACCTTGCCTCTATCATCCAGATCTCATGTATCCATTCATCCTTGAAGTAGATGCCTCCAACTGGGTGAAGGTGCAGTTTAAATCAACACTCACCTAAAGGAGTCCTTCACCCCTATTTGTTCTTTTCAAAGAAATGTTCCCCTGTGGAGAACAACTATGGTATTGGTGAAAAAGAACTCTTATCTTAAATGACCCCTTGAAATGTGGTGTCATCTACTCAAGGGAGCTCAACACTGTATCACTACATATAGGGATCAGTGGATCACAAAAACATCTAACACCTTCATCACACCCAGCAGTAAAACACACGACATGCTCACTGATCCCTGTTTTTTGCTCGCTTTGACTTCAAACTGTGGTATCGTCCAGCTCTCAAATACCTATGGGCCGACTCTCTTTCATGCTCCTTTAGACCAAGGACATCCTAGAGTCTCCCAGGCAAATAATTGACTCCACATCCATGATTGTCCCTCCAGGGAAGATGGTCATACCTTCCCGACTACATGAAAAGATATTGAAATGGGTCCATGACTCTCGTGTCGCAGATCACCCTGGTCGGGCTTGAACCCTTGCACTGCATCAGCAATACAACTGGTGGCCTCAGTTGAAGCAAGATGTCAAGGCCCTCATTAATTTGTACCCTACCTGTGACCACAAAAAACAATGCATTGCTGACCCTGGAGGCTGTTACAGGGTTTCCAGACCCTAGGGAACTCTAGACCACTTGTCTACAGATTTCATCGTCGACCTTCCCATCTCAAATGGCGCCACCGTGATGTGGGTGGTCGTAGATCGTTTCTCAAAGCTGGCTCACTTTGTGCCATTTCCAGGCCTCCCTTCAGCTCCAGAATTAGCCCAATTCTTTGTGCTCCCATTTATTTCAATTCCACAGCTTGCCAAAGCAAATCTTGTAAGACTGAGGGGTGCAATTCACTGCAAAATACTGGTAATCACTTTGTAAAAAATTTGGCATTATGTTAGATTTCACTGAGTGTATCATCCCCAAAGAAATGGCCAAAAAGAATACAAATTGCATGCCTAAAACCTTTCTTTGGGCCTATGTCAATGAACGCTAGGACAATTGGGCCACGCTCCTACCCTGGGCTGATCTCTCACACAATACCCATTCCAATGCTGCAACCTGATCATCACCATTCCAATTGGTCTAAGGGAAGCAGCATCTACCACTTCTGCCACTCCTTGTGACAATGCGCTCTCCAGCGGGCCAGCTGTCTGTTCGAGAACTTCAAGAGCTGTGGATACAGATCAACACCCTTATCAAAAAGGCCGCTGACAGGGCCAAAAGAACTGCTGATTCCCACAGGAAGCCAGCTCCTCAATTTAGGATGAGCAAGAAAGTGTGGCTAAATGCCTGAGAGTGCCTTCCATGCACCTGGCACCCCATTACATTGATCCATTCTCAATATTATGGCAAGTTGTACACATGACGTATCAACTGAAGTTACCACCAAAGTTGAAAATACATAACGTTTTCCATGTGTTGTTGCTGAAGCCACTGATACTTGGTCCTCTAGAGCAACCCCAGAGCCGTAAGAAATAATCAGCGATGGGGACCCCATTTATGAAGTTGAGGTAAAAAGATGGAATAGCTCCTTTCTTGGAAGGGATATGGCCCAGAGGAGAACTCGTGGGAGCCAGCCTCCAATATCCTGGATCGCAACCTATTAAGGGACTTCCATGCACACCATCATAAGAAACCCCGAGCCTCATGGAGGGGGCTAAAGAAGGGGGTACTGTTGCGTTTGGTGGGTTGTGGATCCCCACTGGACTGCCACACTCAGCATCAGGCCTGAGCCCCTATCACTAGTTCCTGACACCGCTAGGCCGCTCTCCCCCCTGGGGCAGCAGGACGCTGCGGTTCAACAAGGCACCGGCGACGGTCATCACAGTGGCATGCCGTTGCCACTTGCACTCAGCTCCTCTCAGACGTGTGCCCGACATCCCTCTTCTTAAAAGTGCCCGGGGTGGGAAAAAGCCAGGGGTGAACCTGGATGCCTCAGTAACAGTTCACCTAGAGTCTCTGTTGTATGAGTTGCCTCAGTGTCCTCTCAGCATTTCCCAGTTCCTGATCTTGGTTTTCAGTTGTTTTTTAGTTCCTAGACTTTGGTCTTCAGTTCCAATGTCTTATTCTTTGATTTCTGTGGTCTTTGTCTCATCCATCAGCTCCTGTGGTCAGTCTTCAGTTCTTCTGTGTGCCTTGCCTCATGTGTCATTTCTCATCTTCCTGCCCTGCCTATCTGTCCCGCCTTCCTGATATTGACCTCGGCTTGTTTACTGGACTTCTCTTGAACACCGCCTGCCCTGACTCGAGCCTGCCTTTGACTTCTGCTGCATGCCTGACATCACCCATAGATCTTCTTTTCATCAGCAGAGGACCCCATCTAAAACCTACCAGCCCTGGAACTCGAGGGCCCAATCTAAGGGGAATGTGGGCTGGTATATGAGAAGCTCCTTTTGGACCTCTGCCTTGTCTGACGCCACCAGTGAAGACCTGAAGGTTTCCATCCTGCAGGTTGCGCCAACTCGAACTCAGTCCAAGGGTCCACGCTCATAGCATCTTGTGAACAATTATTAAACAAAACACAGGATATATACAGTATATCAGCACAATAAGCAAGGGTAAATATCTTAATTTCCCAACTAATAGGGAACAATTACATACAAGCTATCACTTTCCTGAAAAAGAACACCTTCCAAAACTCCTCAGTCAGTGGTAACCATACAGATCTCTTTGGGGAAGGCTGGACTACGCAGGGAATTCTGGGTGTTTGACAAGATAGTCATGCTAGTCAGCCTCCAGCTAGTCTGAGACTCCCAGCCCTCAGCCTCATAACTCTTATTCTTGGACACCTAACCCACAGTCACTTATTCTGCCCCTCCTGCAGACATGGCAAGGCTCTTTGAGAACCTGTCTCTGTATTTGCAATATGTACTTACATAAGGATAATTTATGACTGCTATCTACATCAACTTACATGTAACATAAGAAATATGAAATTCCATATTCAGCCACTGTGTGTCTTGGCTATTTAGCTGGATAAACTTATCCAGCTAACTTACAGGTAGAATTTAAAAGCGTTGCATGTGCAAAAACAGCCCAATATACATGAATGTGGGCTGCATGCAAGCAACACAAATTTTAAAGAAGAGTGCACACAACCCCTGATTTTTGCAATGTTACCTGTGTAATTTTACTACTGGCTCTGATAAGGCACAAGTCTGGAGATTTTGGGCCAGAGGATTTTGAACACTGGGGGGGGGGGGGGGGGGAGGAGGGAGGGAGGGAGACAGTCAGACAGAAAATCTGACACACTCTCTCTCTCTATATATATATATATATTTCCCACTGTAAGAGAAGCACTTTCAACTCAGGGTGGGTTTTTGAGGGGGTGGTGATACACTGGTCTGCCTAGGGCCAAGGATCTGTAGACTCTTGAAACACTGCCCCCCCCCCCAAAAAAAAAAAAAACAAAAAAAAAACCTACCCTGAGTTAAAAATGCCCTTCTTCAGTGGAATATATATATATAATGTCAGATAGACTCTCTCTCTCTCCTTGTGCGTATGCACGTAAAGGCTCCAACACATGCATGCAGTAGGGATATTTTAAATGGTATGCGAGTACTTGCACATACAATATAAAATTGAGTATATTTTGCTTGCTCAATATGCGCGTTTATGGGAGCTCGCGCACCTTTTAAAATTTACTTGTTAGTCAATATATTCAGCCATACAAATGTATCTGGCTAACTTTAGGGAAGCCCTATGGGCCAGCCAGACTTAGCCTGATATCTTATCCTGCTAAGTCGTCTCCTCTTCAGAATGCTCTCACCCCAACTGCCACTTAGCTGGCTAACTATACGGCTAAGTGGAAGCTAAGTTATACGGCTAAGTGGAGGCCATTCAGCGAGGCCAGATATTCAGCTGCTGCTACTAAGCCAGATAAGTCCTAACTTATCTGGTTGAGCGGCTCTGAATGTTGTCCTCATGGAAACTAACAGCAGATAAAAGCATCCGATTTCCGTTTTCCCTATCTGCTGGAACACCACAAACTATGGGATTTCCAGCTTTACACATGTTCTTCTACCATTAAGGATTCTTTGTGCTTATCCTATGAACTTGAATTCTGATAATGTCCCTTTCCTCTACTGGAAGGCTGCTCCATGTATCTTCCACCATTTTTTTTTACTGACATACCAAGCACTAAAAAGTGGTATCTGCCCATGGGCCTCTATGGGCAGGCCAGTGAATACAGTGAGACTATGAGCTGCCTTGCACACTCAATCATTTTCCTCTATTATGCAATCTACAATAGTTGACTGAAGCTTTAGGATTGACCTTCCTTGCCTATAAGACCATCTGCTGATAAATCAGACTCACCTATCTTGTATTTTTACAATTTTTCAAAGTTCCTTCCCACAAATATTCAATTTACAGCCATTACTTCAAATAGGTTTGAGAGTGTTTTTTTGCATTTCAACAGATGCTAAAAATGTAGTACCTTGATATAACTCTAAATTAAATTGTAAGTGGGCTAATTCCATTACAGATGCATTTCTTTGAACATGCTTTTATTAATGGAAGACATGGCCACATTTTGGAAAGGTATATTTTAGATTATAAAAAATTAAACATCTGTTTTTCCCATGCTGCGATAGTTACTGTGACTATGCAACAGAGGTTTTGGCCTTGTGGCCATCCCCAGACTCTTTTAATCTTTTGCTATGTACTCTTGTCTAAAATTGATTTACCTTTATGTGATTTTAGGTGGAGAAGAGATTGAATTCAATCAGCTCTTGTTTAGAGAAGACTTCATTTGTGATAGCTATTTTGGTGGCCTCTTGCATGGAAGGATCATTACCGAGGAGTTGCACTTTGGCGAAGGGGTCCATCGGAAAGCATTTCGAAGCAAAGTGATGTATGGGCTGGTCCCAGTGTTCAGTCCAGGGCACCTTTGTGTTCTTAAAGTGCACAGTGCTATCGCTTATGGAGCTAAGACCAATGCTGAACTTGTTCAGAGGAACTACAGACTGGCAGTTCAGGTAATCTCTTGCTTTGTATTAGATTGTACAGTCTAGCAAAAAGTGCATGGTGCTTGTGGGATGTGATTCCATGCATGTAATATATTAACATAATGTATGACAGCAAATAAAGACTAAAATGGTCCATCCAGTCTGCCCAATAAATTGCTTAGGGTTGTAATGTACACGGCCTGGAGGGTGTTATTTCTCTTATAAAATGCTTCATTTAATTGTCAGGGCCGGTGGAAGCACTAGGCGAACTAGGCCCGGGCCTAGGGTGCCAAGAATTAGGGGGCACCGAACAGTGGTATACCGAGTGGAGGTCAGGGGGAGCCAATGCGGCCGCCGGTGGACCTCATCCCACTGGCGGCTGAGCAGTGAACACGGCAGGAAGATCGGCAGGGCCGTGGTGGAGCTCATGTCACCACGGCCCGTTGAAAAAGGTCATGTCCAAACCTGCAGGTGCTCCTCCTCCTTCCTGCCTGAGCGGCCCCGGAAAAAAACATTGCCGGAGCCGCGCGGGCAAGAAGGAGGAGGAGCATCAGCCATGTGCAGAAGAGGAGCAGCACTTATGGGCCACCGTGAATCCCAAGTCACAGCGGGTTGAGAAGAGGAAGAGGTCCGGTAGCAGGGCCACTGCCGCAGATCCCACATTGCGGGCGGCCCGAGAAGATCAGGGCTGCTGCATAGCCCATCCTGCAGTGACCTGTGAAGAGGAGGCCCAGAGGTGAGAGAGAGGCTGAGGGCCTGTAGAGTGTGTATGTGTGCGTGAATGAGATGCGTTGAGAGATTGTGTGTGAGAGTGAGTTGAGAGACTGTGTGGGAGTGAGGACCTGAATGTTTGCAGAGACAGCATGTGAGAGCCTCTGTGTGTGTGAGAGAGACAGCATGTGACAGTGAGAGCCTGTGCTTGAGCAAGACAGCATGTGGGAGCGAGAGAGAGCCTGTGTGTGTGAGAGTCAGACAGCAAGTGCAAGAGAGAGACTGTGTATATGAATGATTGTATGAGAGACAGCATGTGACAGTGAGAGCCTGTGCTTGAGCAAGACAGCATGAGGGAGTGAGAGAGAGCCTGTGTGTGTGAGAGTCAGACAGCAAGTGCAAGAGAGAGACTGTGTATATGAATGATTGTATGAGAGAGAGCATGTGAGAGTGAGGGCCTGTGTGGTGTGTGTGAGAGAGAGAAAGCATGTGAGAATGAGAACCTGACTGTGTGTTTAAGGGAAGAAGATAGATGAGAGAAAAGAAATAGAAAAAAAGACAATATGAAAGGAATTGGCAAAAAAATAAGAAAGGGAAGGTGGAACAAAAAGCCTGTGACCAACCGATTAGAAAACTAAGATCAGAGAGCAAAGGTAAAAAAAAAAACGGCACATGTAATCTTTGGGAATGTGCAAGAGTAGCACTTTCTCTATGTGGATCTCACAATGTACGAGATCAGCAAGAAGGAAGTGGAAACCCACGGGGCCTGCACAGAGGAGGCAGCAGAATGGGCTTCAGTACCAGTAGCAGCAATCAGCACCTCCCAATAGCCTCGCAGCAGCAGTGACAGTGGCAGCAGAGGAATGAGGGAGGCTCTGAGGTTGCTGGCAAAAGAAAGAGAGGGATTCTGCCTTTAGTGTGTGCATGTGTATGAATGGGTGCCTGCCTGAGGGTGTGTCTGTGTCTGAGAATAAATGGGTGTCTTCCTGGGGCTTGTATGTGTGAGAATAGGTGCCTGCCTTTGCGTGGTGTATGTGTGTGTGAGAATGAATTGGTGCCTGTCTGGGGGTCTGTATGTGTGAGAATGAATGTGTGCATGCCTGGGGGATGGTGACGGAGTGGTGTGAAAATGAATGGGAGCCTGCCTGGGGATCAGTATGTGTGTGTGAGAATGACTGGGAGCTTGCCTGGGTGTGTGTGATTATGTATATGTAAGGGAGCCAGTGAGTGTGAGCGCATGAGTGTGTATGAGAAAATCCAGGGGAGTAAGAGTTTGTGTGCGGGGGTTGTGTGGAGGGGGAGTATCTTAGAGCCTGAGATTGTGTCAGTGTCTGTGAGAGTGAGAGTGAGAGGTTATGGTGGGTATAAGAGCATGAATGTGTATGTATGTGACAGTGTATGTGTGAGAGAGAGAGGATAACCTAATCCTCAACAATATCAGTGTTACTGGAAATCAAGAGCTCCCACGTATGGACAGCAGGGGCTTTTTAAAATCCTTGTTAGTTTTAATTATTGGGTGTTATTTGCTATATTTTGAAATATTTTATTGGTGTTTGGGAAATTGTAAAAAATGTATATGATTTTAATTAATAGAAATTCTATTTATCACTACAGTAGTTTTAAAATATTATTTTATTAGTATGGTTTTACTATTATAACTGATGCTTTATGTTTCTTGATTTTATTTGTTTTATGAGGAATGGTGGTTCTGTTTTTCCATTGTTGGGGTTTCCATTTCAGTTTTTGTCTAATTTGTGCTCCTTTATTTTGTATTCTGTATTTGGTGAGGGTCTGTCTCTGTGTATGACCATGATGAGAGATTCTGCTAGCATATAGTGTCTGTATAGGTATCTATAGCAATCGAGCTTGTTTTGTTTCCTCAATAGGTGGTATATTGGTATTCTAGGATTCAGTGTAATATTTACCCTTGCTTTTTCACAGGTAGGGTCATTGTTATTTGAGTCCTTGGTGTTATTACAGTTATGTTACAATGGGATTGCAGTATAGATTTTGAGTGTCTTTTTTGTGGGGTTTTGTGTTAGTTCACAATGTGTCTGGCAGTGGAAGGTGTTTATGCTGCTGTTACTGTGAGGTGACACCAGAATTTGAAAATATCTTTTAGTAAGATGAGCTGTAAGGGAAACATCCAAGCTCCATTGTTTAGAGGAATTTCAGTGGATGCACAGAGTTACAGAACTGGAGGGGCAGGATTTATATTGACATTCTGTCCCTTCCTATATATTCCAGACTTCACTCTCATGGTCATATAGAATTAGTTTATTTATTTATTTATTTATTTATTTATTTATTTGTAAGTTTTTTATATACTGAAGTATTGGTGTTGGCCTTCACTCCGGTTTACTTAGTTGCATGAGGCTATCAAATAATTTTATAGTAGTTTTACTAGAAGTGTGAAAATGGCCAGCTTTTTAAAATTATGCAGAAGACCCTTTGGACATTTTTATTAACACTTTATTTTTTAAAACCAATTTTAAAGCAGGAGTGGTGGGTGTGATGAAGAAATGTCATTTTGTCTCTCCCCAAAAAAAATTCTGTCTAGAGACGCCACTGATTTTCTGTGACCTTAAGCATTAGTACAAGAAGGATTAAGGGGGGGATGCTGGAGAGGCACACACATGCATTGGCCCCCGGGCGCCAAGAGACCCTTGGTGCGCCACTGTGTGTGAGCCATATGGGGCTGCAAGCGGTGGCAAAGAGGAGTGGAAATTTTGCGGGCCGCGAGCAGTGCCCAACCTCTGTACCTCACCTTTCTTCCTAACCTCTGAGCCTCACCTTTCTTCCTTCTCTCTCCTCAAGCTTTGAGAAGATGGCTGCTGCCGCGTCTTCATGCCGCTCTCTCCAGCGTCCCCAGAACGGCAATGGTGATGGTGTTCACTATGATTTTCCTGAGGGCCTCCTAGGATGCGCACATGCACGCCACCCACATCCTTATTCACATCATGGCGGGAATCTCAGGGCGTCCCCTCTGAGGTATTTAGCCTGCCCTTTGTTTGCTAACTGAGTTAGCAAGGATTGGAATGCCTTGGTCTAAGCTGCTCTGCCGCTTCCTAGCTGTCGCGGGAAGCTCGCTCTCTGCCATTCGGGGTATTTCATCGCTAACCTGGTTACCCATTCCTCAGGGGCCCTTATGCTCTCTTACAGGTGCCTAACTGGGATTTCAGGTACTCGCTCCTCGAGGGCCTGCTCTTTCTACTCTGGTGCCTTACTGATCTACTTCTGCCTGCCAGGATCTTCATCAATACAGCTATCTACTTCAGTGAGTAACTAACCTTATCAGTCTGTCTCACCTTCAGCTTCAGCGCTCGGAGTCTGCATCTGGGACTCTCTTCTAGGGATGTGAATCATTTTTTGACGATTTAAAATATTGTCCGATATATTTTAAATCGTCAAAAATCGTTAGGGCCACGATACAATACCAATTCCCCCGATTTATCGTCAAAAAATCGTAAATCGGGGGAAGGGGGAGGGCAGGAAAACCGGCACACTAAAACACCCTAAAACCCACCCCCGACCCTTTAAATTAAATCCCCCACCCTCCCGAACCCCCCCCCCAAATGCCTTAAATTACCTGGGGGTCCAGCGGCACACTAAAACACGGCACACTAAAACCCCCTAAAACCCACCCCGACCCTTTAAATTAAATCCCCCACCCTCCCGAACCCACCCCCCAATGCCTTAAATTACCTGGGGGTCCGTAGCCTTAAATTACCTCCGTAGCGGCGGTCCGTAGCTAAATCGGGGGAAGGGGGAGAGCAGGAAAAGCGGCACACTAAATCGTGTAGTCTTCAGCCGGCGCCATTTTGCAAAATGCCGTAGCTAAATCGGGGGAAGGCAGAAAGCAGGAAAAGCGGCACACTAAATCGTGTAGTCTTCAGCCGGCGCCATTTTGCAAAATGGCCGCCGCAAAATGGCGGCGGCCATAGACCAAAACGATTCGATGCAGGAGGTCGTTCCGGACCCCCGCTGGACTTTTGGCAAGTCTTGTGGGGGTCAGGAGGCCCCCCCAAGCTGGCCAAAAGTTCCTGGGGGTCCAGCGGGGGTCCGGAACGACCTCCTGCGTCGAATCGTTTTGGTCTATGGCCGCCGCCATTTTGCGGCGGCCATTTTGCAAAATGGCGCCGGCTGAAGACTACACGATTTAGTGTGCCGCTTTTCCTGCTCTCTGCCTTCCCCCGATTTAGCTACGGACCGCCGCTACGGAGGTAATTTAAGGCTACGGACCCCCAGGTAATTTAAGGCATTGGGGGGGGGGTTCGGGAGGGTGGGGGATTTAATTTAAAGAGTCGGGGTGGGTTTTAGTGTGCCGCTGGACCCCCAGGTAATTTAAGGCATTTGGGGGGGGTTCGGGAGGGTGGGGGATTTAATTTAAAGGGTCGGGGGTGGGTTTTAGGGGGTTTTAGTGTGCCGGCTCACGATTTTAACGATTTTCACGATACTTTACACACCCAAATGGCAACAATACGATTCCCTCCCCCTCCCAGCCGAAATCGATCGTTAAGACGATCGAGGACACGATTCACATCTCTACTCTCTTCTACTACCCTGTGCTGCCTACCATCTACTCGAGTGTGGGACTGGTCTACTCTGCTGAGGACCTCTGGACTACTTCTACTGGGTTACCTCACTGCTGCTGCTCCCTGGGCGGTACCACCAAGCTATATAATAAATACAAATTCTCTGTGTCTGCGTGTATAGAGTCTAGCCTAGTACTGCGGTTCCTCACGGGGCTCCTCCCCGTGGGAGTGGCCATCACTGCAGTAACCAAGAATCCACTCCAACACCTCAAAATGATAACAGATTGCTAACTCCATGGTCAGCTCACCGCTTTGCATGCCATTCCGGGCTTGGTCTAATGAATCTCCGAACAACAGAATTCGTTGGACAACTTGACTGTTGCCTTTAACCAGTTACACGCGCAGATGAATACACCAACTACTGCAGGCAAAGAAGTTACACTGCCAGAAGTGACGGTCAAGACTGCAGTGCCTCTATCTGCTCCAATATGCTTCACGGATGAAATTTGGAAATGTAGAGGATTTATCAATCAATGTTGCATGCACTTTTCTCTGCAACCTAACCATTTTCCTACAGCGTATGCCAAGACCACCTATATCCTTTCGTATCTAGATGGAAGAGCGCTGGCTTGGGCCTCACTGCTGTGGGACTGCAATGACCCTATCCTGAATGATCTTGCTGGGTTTCTTGAACTGTTCAAATCAGTATTCGAAGACTTTGCCCGGTAGTTGACAGCAGAATCAACTTTGGTTCATCTAAAACAAGGTAATAAACCTTTACCAGACTTTGCCAATGAATTCAAGACGTTGGCTTCTGAATTACATTGGGTCCCTAGGTGCCTGAAAACCCTCTTCTTTGAAGGTCTGAACTCCCGGTTGAAAGATGAACTGGTGGCTCATGAGATGCCTGAAACCTTAGCAGAACTGATGAAGTTGGCAGCAAGGATTGATCGCCGACTTCGCGACAAGATTCAAGAGGTCAAGAGTCCCAGAAGACCACTTCAGGGAGAGACTCGAGTCAAGTCTGTACCCCGACCTACAACCCAAGGTCCTGTGGCTGGTGAAGAAGAACAATGCAATTGGGCCACAGTCATTTGACTTCTAAAGAGAGACGAACACGAAGTAGGTTGGGACTATGCATGTATTGTGGACAAGCTGATAATGCTGTTCAAACATGGCCTATATGTCCGGGAAACTGGCAGACCTAAGTCCTGTGGGAGGACTCTTCTTAGTTCTAACTGCACCCTCTCCTCCACTCTGTCTTCCAGTATCCTTAATCTGTGGGCCTCTAGAATACCAGACCCTTGCCTTAGTGGACTCTGGAGCAGGGGGGAATTTCATTTTGAAACGTCTAGTGGAACATTTGTGGATCCCCACCACTACCATGACGTCTCCTTTACTTTTGTCCTCTATTCATGGAGAGCCCTTACCAGGCAAAGTAATCATGCTTACAGAACTAGTGAGCTTACGTACCAGTGCTCTACATACAGAGACTATTTCCTTCTTTGTGGTAGAGAAGGCCATGCACCCTTTGGTACTTGGGCTACCATGACTGCAGAAACATATGCCACAATTCAACTGGGCCACTTTGGAGCTTTCACGTTGGGGTCCAGATTGTCATGGCAAATGCTTGATGGCAGTCTCTCCAATACCATGTATGCCAACTATCCCGTTGTTGCCTGGGTTGCCGCCTCAATATGCATCTTACTAAGATGTATTCTCAAAAGAAGCTGCTGATGTGTTGTCTCCTCACAGATCATACGACTGCGCAATTAATTTGAAGCCAAATACGGAACCACCCAAAGGAAGGGTCTACCCCCTCTCCAAAGTAGAGAATAAAGCGATGTCAGAGTACATCCAGGAGAATCTAAAGAAAAGCTTCATAAGACCCTCCAAGTCTCCTGCTGGTGCAGGCTTTTTCTTCATGGGGAAGAAGGATGAAACAGTACGTCCATGCATTGACTACAGAGGTCTGAATGAGATCACCATAAAGGACCTTACCTTACCACTCATCTCGGAGCTATTCGACAGGTTACAGGGAGCCAAGATATTCTCCAAGCTTGACCTCAAAGGAGCTTATAATTTAGTTTGCATCTGCTCTGGCGATGAATGGAAGATGGCTTTTAATACCCGGGATGGACACTGGTGATGCCCTTCGACTTGTGCAACGCCCCGGCTGTCTTCCAAAACATGATGAACAATATTCTGCATGATCTACTCTACCAATGTGTCATTGTCTACTTAGACGACTTCTTGATATTTTCCCAGGACTTGCAATCCCATCAGGAAGATGTCAAAAGAGTTCTGCAGAGACTGCGCGAGAACCGCTTGTATGCTAAGTTGTCTAAATGCAAATTCCACAAAGAATCCATGCCTTTCTTAGGGTACATTGTCTCAAACAAAGGTTTCCAAATGGACCCTCAGAAGCTTGAGAGTATTCAAAAATGGACTCAACCCACTGGCTTAAAAGCTTTAAGATTATTTTTGGGATTTACCAACTACTACAGGACCTTCATCAAAAATTATTCTTCATAGACTGTTCCATTAACAGTGATGACTAAGAAGGGAGCCAACATTGCCACTTGGTCTACGGAGGCTGTGACAGCATTTCAGAAGTTAAAAAACACCTTTTCAAGCAAACCATGTCTCTGCCATCCGGACCCTACACGACCCTTCATTGTGGAAGTTGATGCCTCTGATCTAGGCATGGGGGCTGTGCTAAGCCGGACCAGTGATGCTAAGATCTTGCACCCCTGTTCTTTCTTTTCCCGATGCTTCTCACCAGCGGGGAAGAACTACGGCACTGGGGATAAAGAACTGTTGGCAATAAAAATGGCATTTGAAGAATGGCGACCCTGGCTTGAAGGTGCACAACATCAGATCACTGTTTACACTGATCACAAAAATCTGGAGTACCTCCATGCTCAATGCCTCAACCATAGACAGGCGAGGTGGTCTCTGTTCTTCAACAGATTTGACTTTGTGCTGAAATATCACCCTGGTGACAAGAATGTCAGAGCAGACACATTATCTCGCTCTTTTCTCTCAGATGACATACCTGATGAACCCCAACATATCATTGACCTGAAGAGAGTTATTCTCACAGCTACACATCCAGTACTCCTGGGCAAGACCAATGTACCCTGCATTCTAAGAAAGAAATTGCTAATGTGGGCTCACGATTCGAAACTGGCCGGACACCCCTGTCAACGGAGAACATTGGCTAAGCTACAGAAGTACTATTGGTGGCCCACCATGAAGGAAGACACTCTTGCGTATGTAGCTTCCTGTTCCAATTGTGCCAGACAGAAACTTCCACCTGGACATTCTTGGGACCTGATTTAACCTTGCCAGCACCAGAGAGCCCTGGGCCCACATCACAACAGATTTTGTGGTGGACTTGCCACTTTCTGGAGGTAACAATACCATTTGGGTTACAGTGGATCAATTCTCGAAGATGGCTCACTTCGTGGCTCTCCCTGGCTTGCCTTAAGCCATGGAACTTGCTAAGCTATTCATCAGTCACATCTTTCACCTACATCGCATGCCTAAACACATTGTTTCTGACAGAGGAGCTCAATTTACAGCTAAGTTCTGGAAAGCCTTGTGTAAGAAATTCTACATCACACTTGACTTCACCTCTGCGTACCATCCTCAGTCGAATGGCCAAACTGAAAGAATGAATAGAACCCTCAAACAGTTCCTCCACGCTTATGTTGTTTCATGACAGAATGACTGGGCTGAACTGTTACCCTGGGCTGAATTCACCATCAATTCGCATCCAGCATCATCTACTGGATCTACACCTTTTGAAGTGGTCTACGGACGACAACCACTACCACCTTTACCACTTCCTCTTTCTGTGTCATCCCCGGCAGCTCAATCTACTGCCAAAGATATACAGCAGCTCGGGAAAGAGACTAAAGAGATGCTCCAAAAAGCAGGACAAAGAGCAAAGAAAGGCTATGATGCTCACCGAAGCAAGGCTCCTGAATTTCAGCCTGGTGATAAAGTCTGGTTGTCTACCAAATATCTGAGGCTCAAGCTTCCATCTGCTCGATTTGCTCCACGCTTTGTTGGACCCTTCCTTATTCTCCGATGATTGAGCTCACTCACCTACAGTCTGAAACTTCCTCCAGTTATGAAGATTCATAATGCATTCCATGTTTCGCTGCTGAAACGCTTGTTCTAAGAGAGGTTTCCACCAAGACACCTGAACCTATTCCTGTTGATGCAGAAAAAGACATCGAATACAAGGTTGATGCCATCCTTGATGTAAGAAAGAGAGGCAGAGTTTGGGAATATCTCCTGTCATGGGAGGGATACGGACCAGAAGAAAAATCTTGGGAACCATTGGCTAATATCATGGACAAAGAGATGCTTTGTCAATTTCATTGATCGCATCCTCAAAATCCAAGGCCAGGTAAAGGGTCTGAAGGGGGCCCTTTGAAGGGGGGTACTGTTGTGTCCGTCGGTCTCAGACGGCTTTGACCTCTGTTCTTCACCTTTCTTCCTTCTCGCCCTCCTCAAGCCTTGGGAAATGGCTGCTGCCGCGTCTTCATGCCACTCTCTCCGGTGTCCCCAGAACGGCAATGACGACATGTTTGCCATGATTTTCCTGAGGGCATTATAGGGTGCACGCGCGCACACCACCCATGTCCTTATCCACGTCATGGCGGGAACCTCAGGGGCGTCCCCTCTGAGTGACGTCACGACATCCTGGTATTTAGCCTGCCCTTTGTTTGCTAACTAACTGAGTTAGCAAGGATTGGAATGCCTCCAGTCTAAGCTGCTCTGCCGCTTCCTAGCTGCCACGGGAAGCTCTCTTTCTGCCCTTCAGGGTATTTCATCGCTAACCTGGGTACCCACTCCTCGGGGGCCCTTATGCTCTCTTACAGGTGCTTAACTGGGATTTCGGGTACTCGCTCCTCGAGGGCCTGCTCTTTCTACTCTGGTGCCTTACTGATCTACTTCTGCCTGCCAGGATCTTCATCAATACAGCTATCTACTTCAGTGAGTAACTAACCTTATCAGTCTGTCTCACCTTCAGCTTCAGCGCTCAGAGTCTGCATCCGGGACTCTCTTCTACTACCCTGTGCTGCCTACCATCTACTCGAGTGTGGGACTGGTCTCCTCTGCTGAGGACCTCTGGACTACTTCTACTGAGTTACCTCACTGCTGCCACTCCCTGGGCGGTACCACCAAGCTGTATCAATACATACAAATTCTCTGTGTCTGGGTGTATAGAGTCTAGCCTAGTACTGCGGTTCCTCACGGGGCTCCTCCCTGTGGGAGTGGCCATCACCGCAGAACCCAAGAATCCACTCCAACACCTCAAAACCATAACACTCGCGACCCAGAAAACCACACAGTCAGCGGGTGTGATCGAGAATGAGGTAGGAGTCAGGGCTGAGACCAGGGGGTGGCAGCACGACCGGGAGGGGGGGGCACAAGGGAGAAGGTTCGCCTAGGGCGCCAAATCCCCTTGCACCGGCCCTGTTAATTGGTCTAAGGGCCTGACTCATGAAAGCTTTTCTTCCATTCTTTGTCAATGGGAAAAGTTTTTGCTGAATTGGGCCCTTAGTTCTGGTAAAAAAACCAAAACAAATCAATGATATTTTATCTACTTAGGACATTTATTAACATCAAATAGAAAAATAATCCCTAGAATTTAGTAAACCTGCTGCTAACAGCGTTAAACATTTATGCATCTAGAGGTCAATATTCAAAAGCCATTTAGACTAGCAAATTTTGGTATGTTCAGCCCCTTATTCAGGCAATTTTATTTGGATATTTGAATCTGAAGGTTGGGTGAAAGGCAGTGACTGTATCTCTAGCATATGAACTCTGGAGTCTATTTACTAACCTGTGATGTGCAGTGGAGCGTGTTATCACACGTTATTAGTGCTTAGGCCTCATTGCCAAGTAGGGAAGCTGCAGCAAATAGCACATGTTTAACGCGCATTACTGTTAGTCACAATTTAGTAAACAGATCCTCTGATTTTGCATTTTTAAGAGAATATTTCTCAAGGCTCATTTATCACAGAAAGATTTCTTCTATATTATTTGAAAGCTATAAATCTCTGCTTTCAAGGAATATAAACTGCTTCTGTGTCTGTTTGTTCTCAAGATTTGTGATTTAAAGATATCCCAGTGCAGTATGAATATACCCAAAATATGTATTTAAATCATGCAGTACTACAAGTTTGTAGAAGCACCGTAGGTACCCCAAATCTGCAAAATAACGAGAATACCCAAGCCCCCCAGTAAATATTAACAAACAAAACTAGTGACATGAGCATGACACACATCTTGTAACCTGAGAGCTCTGTTTCGGTAAACTTTTGTTGGAAATTCAAAATCAAAATACAAAATAAAGCCAAAACAAATTATATTTAGGTTCATCCACTTAAATACACACTGTTTAACACCAATAACTGGGAAAGATAAAATAACTTATGAACAAAAGTCTTGCAGTCTTGTGTCATAATATTTGTGCTATACTTAAAGTGAGTATATAGCTCCATGCCCTAGGGTATAAGCACAGCCAGTTCTAGTTGTGCCACATGCCAGGAGATATAGTTCTGAGTTCTCTAAGAAAATCAAAACTACATCTCCCTGCATGCAATAGGGTAAAGTTAGGACTGGCTCAACTTGTCCTACTTGACAGTGAGCTATAGGATCATCCTAGCTATACTGCATTATTAACAGTAAGTCACATGAATCCATGCCATCTGACAAACCCCTCATTTGACTCTTACAGCCATGTCTATCTGCCACACATGCAAACACACATACACACAGTTCACCGTCTCTGACAGGCACATCCATCTGTCACACTTATTCTTACCCCACACACATTCACACATAATCCCCTCTCTCCCATGTGTCCTCATCCATCAGCACCTCTTTCTCTCTCCTCTCTCCCTCCTTCCAGCTCCTACTTTTTTTTTTCACTGACCCCAACTTACCTGATTGTGTATTCAGTGCTGAAAAGTTGAAGCTTTTGAAGTATGTGAGTTTGTTGACTAGCTGTCACTTTAAGTTATAAAGTCTTGTCTTATGAAACTCCAGAGTTCTTGGTTGCATAGTTGTGTACCATAGATAGAATACTGCATGTGAAGGCATTCTTTTCTTCATCTGTTTCTTTGTATCTTGTTCACTTATAAATTCCATTTCTCATGTGCCCATACTCATGCTCTCCATCTCCGTCATCGGTCTTTCTGTATTACTATAACTACTGTTATTACCCTTTCTATAGTGCTACTAGATGCACACAATGCTATACAAATACATAAGAGACAGTAGGGATGTGAATCGTTTTTTGACGATTTAAAAAAATCGTCCGATATTTTTTAAATCTTCAAAAATCATTAGAGTGCGCAATACAATAGAAATTCCCCCGATTTATCATGAAAAATCATTAATGGGTTAGTGTCCACTAACGGGAGTTATTTGGGGGGAGGGCGGGAAAACCGCTAAACCCCTAAATACACCCCGACCCTTTAAAACTAAACCCTTACCTTCCCCCATCCTCCCGAACCCCCCCCCCAAAAAACTTTTTACGAGTACCTGGTGGTCCAGTGGAAGCCCCGGGACCGATCTCCTGCTCTCAAGCCATCGGCGCCATTTTGGCTGCCACTAATAAAAATGGTGCCGATGGCCCGATTAAAAAAAAACCCATCGACCCTTTAAAAATGACCTCTTTGCTTCCCCACCCTCCCAAACCCCCCCAAAACCATTTTAAAATTACCTGGTGGTCCAGTGGGGGCGCGGGAAATGATCTCCCGCTCTTGGACCTTCGGCTGCCACTAATCAAAATGGCACTGATGGCCCTGTGCCCTTACCATGTGACAGGTTATCCGTGCCATTGGCCGGATCCTGTCACATGGTAGGAGCACTGGATGGTCGGCGCCATCTTGTGCTCCTACCATGTGACAGGGGCTGACCAATGGCACCGGTAGCCCCTGTGACATAGGCTATCGGCGCCATTTTGAATACTGGCAGCCAACGGTCCAAGTGCAGGAGGTCACACTCGGACCCCTGCTGGACCACCAGCAGCTTTTGGCAAGTCTTGGGAGACCCTCCTGACCCCCACAAGACTTGCCAAAAGTCCAGCGGGGGTCGCGTTACAATACAACGCTTTGTCCGCAAATTGAATTTGAGATTATTTTTTACAGATAAGATGGTTATGGAGGCTGACCCGTCAGTGGTCAAACCTAAATCCAGTTGGATCCCTCCAGGTTCTGTTGATCCCCATATACAAACGTTTCAGGCCCTAGTATTGAAAGACTTGGCAGACTTTGAAGCGACATCACACAGAAGCAAGTATAACTTACCACCAGCACAACAGGAAGCATTACAGAGTTTGAAGAAAATGACAGATATTGTCATTAAACCAGCCGATAAAGGGGGCGCAGTGGTTATACAGGACCGAACTAAGTATTTAGAAGCCCTTCAGGTTCATTTGAATGACATCAAATACTATCAACCAGTTATGGGAGATCCCACAGACATCATCAAGTCTAAAGTTCAGGAAATAGTAGAACATAATGTCAGGCTTACGAGTAAAGAAAAATCATATCTCATGGTTCCCTTTCCTAGGAAACCAGTGATTTACTCATTGCCCAAAATTCACAAAAGCCTGTCATCTCCTCCCATCAGACCCATAGTGTCCCAAAATGGGTCTGTACTTGAACCCGTGGCAAATTTTATAGATACGTTTCTGCAACCTTTCGTGGAAAAATCGGCGTCATTCATCAAAGACACTGCTCACTTTCTGAGGAATTTGGAAACCATTCAAATACAATGGGAATCCGTTATTATGATCACTATGGATATAAATTCATTATATACCAATATTCCCCAAAACAGGGCTTTGGAGATCCTGAAAACAACTCTGAGCCAGCGCCTTCCACTTGAAAGAATCAACACAAGTTTGTTACTTGACCTTGCAGAGACAGTATTCTATAATAATTGCTTCTGGCTAGGTGAGAATTGTTACCATCAGGTCCACGGTATACCCATGGGGTCGCCCTTGGCACCCTCGGTTGCAAACCTTTACGTAACTCACTTTGAGAACACTCATATATACACTTCCATCTGGTGGCAGCATATTAAATGTTGGTATCGTTTCATCAACGATATCTTTTTCATCTGGGATGGATCACAGTCCCAGTTAGATGCATTTTTTCAATGGATTAATACAGTAGATCAAAACCTTCAGTTTACGTCACAGGTTTCAAAATCTGCCATATCATTTCTTGATGTTTCCATTAGAATTGAACAAGGTAGAATATACACAACCATATTCCGTAAATCTACGGATCGTAACAACCTACTCAAGTTCAGTAGCCATCATTCACACAGCTTCAAAATGGGTCTCCCAGTCAGCCAATACTTTAGAGCAAAACGCATTTGTTCCACGGTTAAGGATTTTGAAACCCAAGCGGACATTCTGGCAGACAGATTCCTTGGCACCGATGGCCCTGTGCCCTTACCATGTGACAGGTTATCCGTGCCATTGGCCGGATCCTGTCACATGGTAGGAGCACTGGATGGCCGGCGCCATCATGTGCTCCTACCATGTGACAGGGGCTGACCAATGGCACCGGTAGCCCCTGTGACATAGGCTATCGGCGCCATTTTGAATACTGGCAGCAAACGGTCCGAGTGCAGGAGGTCACACTCGGACCCCTGCTGGACCACCAGCAGCTTTTGGCAAGTCTTGGGAGACCCTCCTGACCCCCACAAGACTTGCCAAAAGTCCAGCGGGGGTCCGGGAGCGACCTCTTGCACTCGGACCATCGGCTGCCAGTATTCAAAATGGCACCGATAGCCTTTGCCCTTACTATGTCACAGGGGCTACCGGTGCCATTGGTCAGCCCCTGTCACATGGAGGAGCACAAGATGGCGCCGGCCATCCAGTGCTCCTACCATGTGGCAGGATCCGGCCAATGGCACGGATACCCTGTCACATGGTAAGGGCAAAGGGCCATCGGCGCCATTTTGATTAGTGGCAGCCGATGGCCCGGGAGCGGGAGGACGGCCCGGAGCGGGAGATCACTCCCGGGACCCCCACTGGACCACCAGGTATCTGTAAAGTTTTTTGGGGGGTCGGGAGGGTGGGGGAAGCTAAGGGGTTAGCTTTAAAGGGTCGGGGTGGGTTTTTTGTTTATCAGCTGGGGCGAAGCCGATAAACAAAACCGCAATCGGGCTCGAAGGAAAAAAACCCACATGTGAATTGGAACCGGAATCCGAACTGATTCCGGTTCTGATTCACATCTCTAAGAGACAGTCCCTTCTTGGTGGAGCTTGCAATCTAGTCAAGACACAGACAAGAGAAATGAGAACCTTAGGAAGTTTATTATGTTTGACAAGATTATAATCAGGGAAAGCCAGGCTCTCAGATTTAAAAAGCAGCCATAAATTGTTCTGATGTAAACCGATGCGATGTGTCAACGGCTACCGGTATAGAAGAGACTTTAAATAAATAAATAAAATAAAATAAAAAAGTGGGTTTTTAGGTGGGATTTGAATGTGACCATGGAAGCCCTGTGATGCTGAAACTCAGGAAGGCCGCTCCAGGCTTGTGATACGGAAAGGTGGAAAGCGCAGCATTGAGTGTTGTGGTGGAGGAAAAGGGTACAGATAAGACCAGCTTGCTTGATGAATGGAGGTCATGGGGAGGGTTGTAGGAGATAACACGAGTGATAATGAGGAGCTATAGAGTGAACTCAATTACAGGTGAATTTAATTTTGAGCTCTATGTGGAAGCCACTGAGGGGCCAATGTAGTCATTTGAGAAGAGGCTCCATGGTTCTAACACTGGAGGAAGATAAGTCAAATAGCTGAATTTTTTATATTGTAGTAGGGATAGATGATTCAGTGGAAGACCTGTTAGGAATGGTTTGCTGAAGTCTAAGCAGAAAGTGATGAGAGCATTCTTAAGAGTTTTTCTAGTGTGTTCAGAAAGGAAGGGATCGATTTTGATGATGTCATACATGCTCATTTGTACCTGTTGTTAAATTTATACTAATGCATAAATTAGTAAAAAGAAAGAATGACAAAGTACACAAAAACAAATACAAGACTCTACTAATATTCGGTATCGTTTCTGCTCATATTACATTTCTGGCCTGATGGCAAGGTACAAAATACTTTGCTATAGTTTCTGATTCTTCTGTATCCTCAAGGATTATACAGAGGTTTTTTTTTACTGCCCATTCTTTTCAGCAACTCTTTTATTTTCTCTGTCAGCTTTGGGAAATGTGCATCTGTTATAGCTTTGGGTTTTGCACAGTACAGAATGAAATTCATTTTTCTGTCTCCAGTGTTCCATTAAAAGCCAAGTCTGGTTTCGTGACGTTTCCATTTCAATTTTTGCACCCACGTCTCTTTAGCTAATTGGACATGTATTCTATATTTCATGAGAATCTGTGTGTGTGTGTGTGTGTGTGTGTGTGTGTGTGTGTGACCAAGGTGTTATGCGTGTGTGACCAAGGTGAAGTATTCTGCTAGCCTACAGTTTCTGGGTCTATAGCAGACTGGCTTGTTTTGTTTTCCAATCTGTACTTCCCAATAGAAGGTATGGAGTGTAGGTTTATTGCTGTTTGAGTCTTTGTGTTTTTGTGGTATGGTAGGTTTGCCATATATAGTTGCTGAGTGGTTTGGGGGGGTATTTTGCAAAATTTTGTATTACTTCACAACTGGCCTGGTAGTGGAATCAGTGTATAACTGCTAATAAGATGATAGAGAATGCAAATATTCCACTTTGTATGGTGAATAGTAAGGGACATGTCCAGGTTCTCCTCTGCAGTCATTTGGGCTGATGCAATATCGACACGCATTAAAGGGGCGCTCATGATTGAGCACCCGCTCCTTTAATGTGCCCTGATCCACCTCTCTGGGTTGCCTAATGCTGCATGCAAATAGACTGCCGTGGTAAAAAGGAGGCACTAGGGGAAATTGCACGCCCCTAGTGCCTCCTCAGCATTGAGCACCCGGGAGAGTTGGCTGTCAGCCACTTAGGAAAATGGATGCTCAATTTTAGAGCACCCGGAGGAAAAAAAAAAGCTAGTAATCTCCCCCCCCCCACCCAAAATTTTTTTTTTTTTTTTAAAGTGTGCACAGCTGCAGGTTAGGAAAATGGATGCTCATTAATTGAGCATTTGCTTTCCTAAACTGACACCGGCACACATTTTTTTTTTTTTTTTTTTGAGGGGACATTTCTAGCTTTTTTTTCCCTCCGATTTAATATCACTACAATATTAAGTTGGAGGAAGTACTGAAATGAGGTATTTTCTGCTTTTCTGTACACTTTTGCTATGCCTGTCAGTTGCAGGCAGCTGCAACTGCAAGTACTCACTTCTTGCACCGCTCTCCTGCCCTCCCCGGGTCTGCTCACAGTGCGGGCCTGCCTACACTGCCACGTTCCTCGGGACTCCTCACGGCGGCATGGATGCCACTACTTCCTACTACAATGTCGGGCCTTCCTAGGTGCACGCGCACGTCACAGGCCCCTCCTTTGAAACCTCTTCAGCGGGAGCCTCGGGGGCGTCCGTGATTGATGATGTCATCAGACTCCTGTACTTAAGCTCCACCTTCGCCCCCAGCTACCTGACTTGGCAACAAGTTCCGTACGAGTCCACAACTCCTGCCTTGTGCTCCTGAGACATTGCTACATGCCTTGCTCCTGGACCCTGTCTGGCACCCGCTCCTCGGGGGTCAGTGTGCGCTCCTACGGGGACTTGCTCCACTGGCCTACCTCGGGCTGGCTCTGCACCTCCTGGGTCCTACTCTGCATTGGCTCCTGCTACTCGGGTCTCCCTTGGAACACTGCGGCAACCTGTGAGTTCCTTGGCTAGCCTTCCCTGCTTCTCGGGGTTGCGCCCATGTTCTGGCAAGACTGTCTGCATTCTCTCACTCCTCGGGCCATGCTTACTACTCAAGAGGCTACATAGATCCTCCCCGCTCCACGGGGCTGTGCTCCTGCCTATTCAACGACTGTCAGCTATCCTGCTGCTCGGGTCTGCCTCTCTACTATACTGCCAGCATTCCTCCGCTCTCTGGGTTCCTGCCTACGTCAGCAGCTGAGATCGGGACCGGGCTTCCCTGCCTCGTGGGTTGGCCTGCACCTCCTACTCTAACGCCCACTATGCTGTGGCTCCGTCCCTCGGGGCTATTGACCTGAAGAACCTTCTGCACGGCTATTCCCATGCCTACTGCTCCGTGGTTCGCCTAGCACCTCTCTCTTCAGGGTCTCACTCCAGGAACTACCAACTGCCTGTCACCCTACGGGGCTTACCTCCTGGTCCCTAGGGGTCTCTCCATCACTGTGCCCAGAACTCCCCACTGTGCAGGTACCTCACCTCCTGACGGTACGGGCCTGTGGGGCTCCTCCCCATGGGCTGTTACAACTCACACCTCGGGCCAAGGGTCCAGGGTCCTCGGGCCAGAGCTGGCGTTAATTTTTTTAGAGTAAAAATGTGTGCCAGAGGCCCACTTTTTTTTTTTTTTTGCATGGTGGGGGAATCGATAATAGCCTCATCAACATGCATTTGTATGTGATGAGCGCTATTTCCTAGGCAAATGATAGGATGCGCATTTTGGACGCGCTAACCCTCGTTTTATGTTGGGGATATGGACACACATCCAAAACGCGCGTCCAATTGTGGGTTCGTGCGCTGCAGCCAGCACACAATATAGCATCAGCCCGATTGTTGGGGTAGTTTGTATGGATGCAGAGTGTTTGTTACAGACCTAAAGGCTAAAGTACGTAAATAACCATGTCAATAAGGGTGGATTTTCAGAAGCCATTTGACAAAGTCCTTCATGAAAGACTTCTCAGGAAATTTGAAAGTCATGGGATAGGAGTCAAAGTCCTATTGTAGATTGCCAATTGCTAAAAAAATAAGAAACAGAGAATAGGACTTGTCAGTTTTCTCAGTGGAGAAAGGTAAATAGTGGAGTGCCCAGTATGTAATGGATGCTATGCTGTTTAACTTATTTATAAATGATCTGGAAAAGGGAGCAATGAGTAAGTTGATCAAAATTATTCAAAGTCATTAAGACATGAATGGATTGTGAAGAGATGCAGGAAAAACTTCTGAGACTAAGGTATTAGTCAACTAAATGGCAGATGAAATTTAATGTGGACAAATGCAAAGTGATACACAGGGAGAAAAAATCCTTACCCTAGGTACACAATGCTGAGTTCCACATTCAGCAAAAGAATCTCAGTGTGCAGCAGAAGCCATAAAAGCAAATATTTATATTTATAAACCACCCCACTTTTTGAAGACTCAAGGTGATGTACACAGTGCAGTAAATTTCAGGATTTCCAGCTTGAAATCCTTAGTTAGATTATGCTAACTTCTGTCATAGGATTGAGACTGTGCTTTTAGGCCTAGCTAGTAACAGCTAAAGGCAGAAATACTGAAAATGATGTAGCTACAGCATGCTAGGAATTATATATTTACATAGTGTTTATTAACCAAGCTTACCGCATTTGAAGGTATTTAGAGTTGTTTATTCCAAAAAGCGAATAGGTGAATTTTAAAAGCCTGGCACTCATGAAAACCAGGAGATACGTGAGTATCTCTGGCCGACGTGCGCCGAGCGGATTATAAAAGCCACCTGTGTACACACGTATCTTCTAGCACATGCATAAGTGAGAAAGCCCAAAAAGGGGTGAGGCATGGGTGTGGCCTGGGGAAGGAAATAGTGAGATATGGGCATTCCGTGACTTTAAAATGAAATGTGTGCATAAGTATTTACGCGCTCAAGCAAACGCCGGGTACCCTGACGCATAACTTTACCACTGCTATGGATGGTGTATAAGTATTAAAACAAAAAATACTAGGCAAGGCATTGGGATTTTAAGGGTTAGGGCTCACAGGGGAAAAGGGAGGTTAATAACCTAGGGAGGTTTGGAAGTCCTATCCCTCAACTGGGCAAACTGGGAACGAAGTGGGGAAACTAGTAATTGATTCGGTGCGTATCCCTTAAAAAATTCCCCGACTTATGCGGTAGAGGCAGCATTTGCTCATACAAAATTGTGCGTACATATAAGCGCATTCAGCCTATTTTATACCATGCGCGCAAACACGTGGAAACTGTTAAGAACGCCAGTCGCGGCGCCCCGCGGCCGGGTGTCATGGCTGCTGGCCGTGGCGGGCCGCAACCAGAGGCAAGTCGGCGGTCACAGCTTTAACTGCTCACCCGGAGCTTCAGTGGCTCCAGCGACAAATGACAGTTCCTGTTTTGGCGTCTGTACGGGCCACGGTCACTGCCTCTCTCGGCCGCATGGGCTCGGTGGTCTGGCTCCTCCCCCTCAGCCTCCTAGGAGCCGCGCGCGCAACTGCTGAATAGATTTAAAGGAGCCATGACCGGATATTGTCATGGCTCCTCCCTGGGACTCCACCTTCTGGTTCCTGTATTTAAGGCAAGGTCTGACACCCAGACCTTGCCTTGGTATTGAGGCTTGTGCTTGGTTCCTGTTCCTGGTCTCCTGGTTCTTCGTCCCGCTTCTGCTCTTCCCTCCTCGTTGGGATTGACTCTTCTGGACTCTGACCCCTGGCCTGGCTTTGGACCGCTCTCTGGACTCCGACCCCTGGATTGGCTTTGGACCGCTCTCTGGACTCCAATCCCTGGACTGGCTTTGGACCGCTCTCTGGATTCCGACCCCTGGACTGGCTTTGGACGGCTCTCTGGACTTCGACTCCGGGACTGGCTTTGGATTTTCCTTGACTTCTCTCCTCGGACTACTTACAACCAGCTGGAGGCACCAGCCATCTGGAATCCACGACCTGCAGGAGGCGCTTGCATCCAGACCATCTTCATTTTTCCGGGAGTCTCCTAAGTCCCAGCGGCCATGTCCCTACGGGCTCCTCCTGGGGGGATCACGAGCTTCCAGGGTGAAGCCTTCTTCTCCACCTCTTCAGCAGGCATTACCATCCAACAGTAGAGACCGACGAAGGTATTCTCCCTTCTTGGCTGTGCTGACTCTACCTCGGAACAGGGGTCCACTCTCCAGCCCATAACAGAATACCAAGGCCATGAACCCGGCAGAGGCCTCAGCCCGTCAGGCCATTCCCGGATTAGCCCAGAAGGTCATGGAGCAACAACGTATACTAGAATCTATGGCGGCTTCCTTGGAATGACTTAATGCCCGTTTGGATTCTATAGCTGCAGCTCAGGCTGTTCCGCCACCAGTACTTCTGGAGGTACAGAGTAATACCCGGACTGTGATTCCATTACCGACTCCTCCACGCTACGCTGGAGATCCTCGCTTGTGTCAAGGATATCTCGACCAGTGCAGTATGCACTTTCATCTTCAAGCCTCCCTGTTTCCAGATGATCTTACCAAAACGACCTATATCCTGTCATTGTTGGAAGGTAAGGCTCTTGCCTGGGCTTCTCTGTTCTGGCGACGGTCAGATCCAGTCCTACAAAACCTACCAAAATTCTGGGAATTATTTCAAGCCGTGTTTGACGATCCAGGGAAACAAGTGGTTGCTGGTTCCAAGCTTCTACAACTTCGGCAAGGAGGGAGACTGCTGGCAGATTATACCATTGAATTCAGGACTCTGGCATCCGAACTCCATTGGGAGGAGAACTGTCTCCGGTCCATATTTTTAGAGGGCCTGTCACCCAGAATAAAAGACGAAATGGCAGCCCGAGAGTTACCTCAATCCTTGGACTCTATCGTGGACTTAGTAACTCGAATCGATAGACGACTACAGGAGAGAGCACGGGAAGGATCAAGCACGAGAAAGCACATAATGGGTGCTACTTCCTCTCGTCCAGCTCCTGTATCCCAAACCGCACCTAAGTCTGAAGGAGCTACGGAGGAACCTATGCAGTTGGGACGGGGTCCCCTTTCTCCAGAGGAAAGACAAAGACGCCGCAAAGCAGGCCTTTGTCTCTACTGCGGAGAGGCAGGTCATCTCATTGCCCATTGTCCAACACGTCTGGGAAACTCCAAAGCCTAGGCTCTATTGGGGGAGTAACCCTAGGCATCACCTCTCCGGCTCCCCCAATAACTCTGCATGTTACCCTGGGTTTTGAAGATCATCGGTTCTCCACACTGGCCTTAGTAGATTCTGGAGCTGGTGGAAATTTTATTCTACAAGATGTGGTAGAGCAATTACACATTCCCATTTGCTTATGCCCAAAGCCATTAATTATATCTTCCATTCATGGAGATCCCCAGCCGGGCAGGATAACTCATCACACAGTTCCGATGGAATGTCACATTTCTCCGACCCACTCCGAAAGCATCTCCTTCTATGTCATCCAGAGAGCTATCCACCCTATAGTTCTTGGCATCCCATGGTTACAGCAACACAACCCACAGTTCGACTGGATATCTTTAAAACTAATCCGCTGGGGATCAACTTGTCAGGGGACTTGCATTCTCGGATCAAACCCATCTTGTAGCTTCATCTGTACTTCTCGGCTGGAGGGTCTGCCTTCATAGTACAAGCAGTTTTCGGACGTCTTTTCCAAAAAAGCTGCGGACATTTTGCCTCCACATCGAGAGTTTGATTGTAGCATCAATTTGATTCCTGGCACCACCCCGCCTCGGGGAAGGGTCTATCCATTGTCCGCCTTGGAAATCCGTGCTATGTCAGAATATATTCTGGACAACTTACAGATAGGATTCATCAGGCACTCTAAATCTCCAGCTGGGGCTGGCTTCTTCTTTGTTGGGAAAAAAGATGGGACCCTGCGTCCATGCATTGACTTCCGTGGGCTTAATGCCATTACTATCAAGGACCGGTATCAGTTACCACTCATAGCGGAACTTTTCGATCGTCTACAAGGAGCCAAGATATTCTCAAAACTAGACCTTCGAGGAGCATATAATCTCATCAGGATTCGAGAGGGTGTCGAGTGGAATGACGAGTGGATGGACATTATGAATATTTAGTCATGCCATTTGGGTTAACTAACGCTCCGGCTGTATTTCAACATTTCATTAATGAGATATTCAGAGACCTGCTATATGCATGTGTTGTCTATCTAGATGACATTTTGATTTTCTCTCAGAATTTACAGATGCATAGACAACATGTCATTCTAGTGTTACAACGTTTAAGAGAGAATCATCTCTATGCGAAGCTCGAAAAATGCATTTTTGAGCAAGAATCCTTACCATTCTTGGGGTATAATAATTTCTAAACAAGGCTTTCAGATGGATCCATCCAAATTAAAATGTATTCAAGAATGGCCTCAACCTAATGGATTACGTGCGCTGCAACACTTCCTTGGTTTTGCTAACTACTACCGTAGTTTTATTCTGAATTTCTCCAAATTAGCAGCCCCTCTCATGGCCCTTACACGCAAAGGGGCTAATATTAAAGCTTGGCCTCCAGAAGCGGAAGAGGCGTTTCAGGCACTCAAGAGCTCGTTCCTCGGCATCCTGATCCCAGACGCCCGTTTGTAGTCAAGGTGGATGCCTCTGCTGAAGGAGTAGGGGCTGTCCTAAGCCAGAATGACACCACGGGAACATCTCATCCTTGCTCATATTACTCTAGGAAATTTTCGTCGGCCGAACGGAATTACTCCATCGGCGACAAAGAACTTCTTGCCATCAAACTGGCATTTGAAGAGTGGCGACAGTGGCTGGAGGGAGCTCAGCACCGTATCACAGTTTACACTGACCATAAAAACCTGGTATACCTTCAACAGGCCCACGTCTGAACCCACGCCAAGCTCGATGGGCATTGTTCTTTACACGCTTTAACTTCGAACTGCGTTATCGACCTGCTAACAAGAATATTAAGGCAGATGCTCTGTCTCGATCCTTCTCTGCAGAGGAAATTGAAGAACCTATCCAACACATTATAGATCTGGCCTGCATCAACTTGGCTGCGAATTTCACAGTCCCACCTGGGAAAACAGTGGTACCCAAGAGACTACGTAATAAAGTGTTGGCCTGGGCAAATGACTCTCAGCTAGCAGGACACCCTGGACGAGCTCGGACTCAGACACTTCTACAGCAGTACTATTGGTGGCCGGGAATGTGCAAAGACATACAAGCATATGTGGCCTCCTGTCCAACTTGTGCGCAACATAAGATTCCTACGGGGAAAACACAAGGACTGTTACAACCATTACCAGTACCTTTGAAACCATGGACACACATCTCCACAGACTTCATCGTGGATCTACCACCCTCGGAGGGCAACACTGTTATATGGGTAGTAGTGGATCGGTTTTCTAAAATGGCCCACTTTATCCCACTACCCTCCCTCCCGTCTGCTCCTTTTTTGGCTCAACTGTTTATGCGCCATATCTTCAGATTTCACGGTCTACCGCTACAAATTGTTTCTCACCGGGGTCCTCAGTTTACAGCTCATTACTGGCGCAATCTCTGTAAAAAATTTCACATTGCTTTGGATTTTACTACCGCCTTTCACCCACAAGCCAATGGACAGGCTGAACGTACAAATCATGGATTGAAACAGTTTTTACGACTATACGTCAATTCTCGGCAAGATGACTATCCTACTATCCTACCAGGTCTCCCATCATCCCATACTAAACCTCTCCAAATGATACAGAACACGGCAGCAAGAATCCTAACAAACAAGAGGAGAAGAGATCACATTACGCCAGTCCTTAAAGACCTTCACTGGTTGCCAATCCACTACAGAATAATCCATAAATCCCTCATCACAATCTACAAAAATATCCATGGACTTGCTCCACTCCATCTACAAATAACTCTCAAAAAACACTCCTCCACCAGACCCATTAGAGAAGCATACAGAGAATATCTACAGGTACCACACGCCAATACCACCCAACATATAACATTGAGAGATTGAGCCTTCTCTACAGCAGGTCCCCCACTATGGAACTCCATCCCCTTAGAATTATGACAGGAACCATGCCTTCCAACCTTCAGACTTAAAACATGGTTATTCAAGAAAGCCTTTCCGGACCCTTACTGATTCTCTTCCATCAAATTTAGCAAGACTGATCATCATCCATTAAACTGATCCAGACATTACCAACCACTGCAACTTTCTACTTCTTATGTTAAACTTCTATCATCTTCTTCTTCTACTCCCAGTTAGAATCATCCCTGTTTAATTGTAACTTCTTTTTCTGTGCACTTGTTATAATTTGTAATGTATACTCTCATGTTATAGTTATGTACGTTATAATGTATTGCTCACCCTTTGTTTTATGTAAACCGACATGATACGAACCTCCGTGAATGCCGGTATAGAAAAACACAAATAAATAAATAAATAAATAAATAAATAAATAAATAAATGACTGAGCGACTCTTCTGTCTTGGGCTGAATTTTCACATAATTCTCACACCTGTGTTTCTACGGGGGCTTCTCCTTTTCAGATCGTCTTTGGCAGACAACCCAGACCTCCATTGCCTTTGCCGTTACCGGTCCCATCTCTGGCAGCCCAGCTCACTGCAGCTCAATTAAAATGGTTATGGGTCCATACTCAACAGATGCTTCGGAAAGCGGCCCTCTCTGCAAAGACCTTTGCCGATAAGCAGCGTCAGCCAGGACCCCAATTCCGTCCGGGTGAGAAAGAGTGGTTAAGCATGCTGCACATCCGCCTGCGAGTCCCCTCCATGAGATTGGCTCCTCTTACATTGGGCCATTTCCGGTGCTTCGACAACTGTGGCCCGTGACCTATCAACTTCGTCTGCCAGCGAAGTTGCGAATCCATAATTCCTTCCATGTGTCTCTTTTGAAGTCCTTGGTCCTCACTTGGCCTTCCCGGAAACCTCCCGAAGTGCCTCTACATAGGGCAGTGGATGAGACTGTATACCAGGTTCAAGAGGTACTGGACGTTCGGAAACGAGGGAAGTGCTGGGAGTATCTTCTAGCATGGGAAAGATTCGGACCTGAGGAGAATTCTTGGGAGCCCGCTAAGAATATTCTGGACAAGTCTCTTCTCCAGAACTTTCACGCTGCACACCCTTGGAAACCCAAGCCTTCTAGGGAGAGGCCTAAAGGAGGGGGTACTGTTAAGAAAGCTGGTCGCTCGCCCCGCAGCCTGGTGTCATGGCCGCCGGCCGCGGTAGGCCGCAACCAGAGGCAAGTTGGCGGTCACAGCTTTAACTGCTCACCCGGAGCTTCAGTGGCTCCAGCGACGAATGACATTTCCTGTTTCGGTGTCCGTATGGGCCGCTGTCACTGCCTCTCTCGGCCGCATGGGCTCGGCGGTCTGGCTCCTCCCCCTCAGCCTCCTAGGAGCCGCGTGCACGACTGCTGAATAGATTTAAAGGAGCCATGACCGGATATTGTCATGGCTCCTCCCTGGGACTCCACCTTCTGGTTCCTGTATTTAAGGCAAGGTCTGACACCCAGACCTTGCCTTGGTATTGAGGCTTGTGCTTGGTTCCTGTTCCTGGTCTCCTGGTTCTTCGTCCCAATTCTGCTCTTCCCTCCTCATTGGATTGACTCTTCTGGACTCTGACCCCTGGCCTGGCTTTGGACTGCTCTCTGGACTCCGACCCCTGGACTGGCTTTGGACCGCTCTCTGGACTTCGACTCCGGGACTGGCTTTGGATTTTCCTTGACTTCTCTCCTCGGACTACCTATGACCAGCTGGAGGTGCCAGCCATCTGGAATCCACGACCTGCAGGAGACGCCTGCATCCAGACCATCTTCATTCTTCCAGGAGTCTCCTAAGTCCCAGCGGCCGTGTCCCTATGGGCTCCTCCTGGGGGGATCACGAGCTTCCAGAGTGAAGCCTTCTTCTCCACCTCTTCAGCAGGCCTTACCATCCGACGGTAGAGACCGACGAAGGTATTCTCCCTTCTCGGCTGTGCTGACTCTACCTCGGAACAGGGGTCCACTCTCCAGCCCATAACAGAAACATTATAAAATGGCTGTGTCTTTTGATGCAAACCGGCATACACATGTACATGTGCACCCCCATGCTAGTATCAAAGTTATCATTTTTTATTGTAATTTCTTTAGAAAAACGTGAGCTTATGCAAAGGTATAATTACCCTGTATTAGTTATAAGCTCTTGGAATTTGATGAACATTGATAAAATACCATACATGTTCATGTATTGTATGAGATGCTGACCATTTATTTGTCCACAGCTTGTTATCAGTGTCTTAAGATCATTTATAAGGTGTGAATTTTTGTTGTGCCACTCAGAGCTCTCATATTTTGGGTTAGGTTGATGTGCACATGATCAGATAAGAAAATAAGGAAGTTAGCTAATTTCATTCTGCTTCATTAGTGGTGGTTACAAGTTTTTCTTTAAAACTTTTAAATTGGTGTAGACTGATGTGCACAAACCAGAACATCTGGCTAAAGTTGCTACTTTTGTTTTAAATGCTCTGTTATAAATGAAAAGACACATATTAAATGAGAACACTATTGAAAGTGTTTCAGGTTAAAAATACAAACTTAGCAGTTTAATCAGTATAAAATAACTTCCCTGTTACTTGGTGCACATATTCATGCTCTCATTTAATATGTGTTTTTTCATTTATAACAGAACATTGTAAACAAAAGTATCAGCTTTAGCCAGATGCCCCTGAAGCAGCGATAGGCGAAACAAGGCGCTATGTGGGTTTCTTCTTTGTTTCAAGTAAACGCGCTACATGGAAACATCACAGTGAACCTGCTGAAAGGAAATAACAAAGATTACAGAGGGAAGTAGATTGTTTTTCCTTCTCATGATTTTTAAAAAACATTTAATTGCAATTTCTAAAAATTCTAAAAAAAACAAGGCAGCCCTAGCCAGATTTATGATTACATGTGACCTGTTAGCATTAACAAAATGTGAACATGTTTCTCAAAGATGCACGTGTGGTATGAACAATCTTGCTACAAATATTTAACTGTTTTGGCTTTACTATGCATTAAGGGACTTGTGTTGTGATTATACAGTATGAAGTAATATTAAATTCCGAATGTCAATGCTTTTTGGTTATTGCTCATGTGGATGCATTTCACGTATTGTTGACTCTTTTGTTGGGGTAAGTCTCCTTACTTCAGCCAGGTCTCACTCTCTTCTCTCCTCCCTGTGCAGTTCCCAGTATTGCTTTCTTTCTCCCTCTCTCTCTCTCTCTCTATTCACATTGTCATCCATTTCCCTCAGTTCTCTTCTTTTCTTGCCATTTCCTTCATTTCACCCCCATATGACTATCTAAAGAACTGTAGGATCAGGCAGAGTCAGTGGAGAAGCAGTTGAGTCCCAGCCTAGGAAGTCCCTCCTTCACTTGTGCGGGAGTGTGGAAAACAGTTGGGGAGCATGGGGAACAAGGGCAGACAGCTGTGAGAGTGCAGAAAGTCGCAGCTAAGATAGCCGCAACATCAAGAGAGACTAGCATAGCCAAAACAAACACAAAAAAAAAGGCAGCAGCAAAGTAGCTCATGCTTCTGCACATGGCAATCCTCCTTTTGCTCAGCAGCTAGCTTGTGGGGCAACATTTCTAAGTCCTAACGTCTGCAGTGGGAAAGCTGCTGAGCAGGAAGAGGAATCGCCATGTACAGAAGTGTGAGCTCCGTAAGAATCCTCTGCCTGCCACTATCACTGGGGAGAAACAGTGGGGAAGAATTAGGAGGCAGTTTCAAAGGTAAATGCAAGTGCCGCACAGAGTTCTTCAAAGAGCCACATATGGCTTGTGTGATGCTGGTTGGCTACCCCTGCTCTATGAAACAACACTAGAATTCTAGGACATGCCATGAAACTAACTAGTAGAAACAAATTTTGTATGGTAACATGGTAGCATAGTAAATGATGGCAGATAAAGACCACAATGGTCCATCCAATCTGCCAAGCAAGATTGTTGTAACTACCACTATGTTCAGGCTAACTCCTTGCTTTCTCTTTAATGTTGTAACTGCTAGGAATGTGCATTCATTTAACATTAATACATCAAACATAACAAATGAATCTATTTTCATTTCAATTGTGGACCTCCGAAACAAATAGAGTGGTCCTGCAAATGAGATGAAAATTTTGTCTCATTTGTTTCTGTTTCCCACTCAAGTCAATGCCCTATTGAAGTCTATGGCTGTGCTATGAACAAATAAACAAGTCTAGGTAACTATAGCAAATAACTCTTGCCTGTGTGACATCACAACCTTGTCAGACTCAAGATAGGACAAGTTAGCAAGGAAACCATAGAGGGAAAATCACTGTGTACTATCTTTTTAAGTAGCCTATAGCTGCTATCTGGATCAAGTGATGCTGAACTATTCCTACTGTAAATTCAGAGTATGTGCAAGAAGTTCTGTATTTCCTTTCCAGCAGTTTGTAGAGAAGAATGTGTTTGGAGAAGCTTTCTCAGAGTTTAAGAAAAAGCTAGAAATGTGTGGATTAAGCACTGGTAAAGGACTGCTTCTTATCTTCTCTGTGCTGCAGTGGTATTACTGACTGTGCCACAAATATAGAAGCAGTGGCACTGTTGCTGTTTTTGATTTTTCTCTTCACTGGGGGAGGGTCAGGGTAGAAAACAGTATGAAGATTGCAAGCCCAGTGCTGAGCTGGGCGGCTGTGACAGAGCAAGGGTATCCCTGTGAGCTACATGATCCCCCATATCCCTACCTGATCCTTTGTTATTCCTTCCTACCAGTTCAGCAGCATGGAGGGGGATGGGGTAACAAGGGATTGGCAACCAATGGGATTAGGCAGGGAAAAAACAGGTGATATAGTCAGGGCTTCTTCTTTAGGCCTTCCTACCAAAGCCCAGTACCTTTTGTTGATCACCCATGGCATCAGCATAGAGGGCACATCACCTGGGATATTGGCAGAACACACTAGCTCCCCCCCCTTTCCCCCTAAGAGTGTGGTCACCATAGGATCAGTTTTCGGGATGGCGGGCAAGCATACGAGTAGAAGGCACAGGCTTTGCTTTGCTGCAGATCATAAAGTGTCAGTTGGGTGGACTTAGCCTTGAGATGCCACAGGTCAGGATACCAGAGTCAGGCTAGTAGCTCCAGCAAATGGACTGGAATGAACATGATCACAGAGCTGATCACAAGGACTATTAAACTTGACTTGGGGGTGGGGGAAACCAAAGCCTTGAATGAAAGAGACAAACTGTTGTGAAATTTGGTGATGGTCTGTGTTTATTGATAAGACATCAATTGTATTAGCTCATGTAGGAACATTATATATTGGAGTCTGTCATATTTTGAATGATTTGAAATAAACCTGCAGCCATTTGTATCCACTACTTGCTACACTTCACTTGAGATATTGGTGGGGGTAGCAGTAGGCTGTCCATGCCACCACTATGATTTTTTTTGTCTTTGTCTGTCTGGACATCAGTGAGGTAAATATACTATCAGACTGAAGAGAAGAAGAGTCTTACTAGGCTGCCAGTATTTTTGGTTCTGTTAGTGTTTAACAATATTGTGTGTATGGATTGGAAAATGAGTCAATCAACACTGAGTGCACACGGTACACACAAATTCTATATGTGTTTGTGTGTGTGTGTGTGTGTGTGTGTGTATGTGTGTGTGTTTGTGTGTGTATGCAGACAGTTCTCAACCCTGTGAGGGGGTACAGTTACAGTATCAATAAATAAATTCCTTTCTAATATCCAAACCCCAGTAGTCAGTGCACTTCAATAAATTCTGTCATGTCAGGAAAAGGGAGAGGATAGAATGGCAGGCTTAGCAGCTTTTGCAGGGGCAGAATAATTGGTCTGGAGCCAGCCCAATAAAAAAGACAATCCTGCCCCTAAATTGAAGAGAGACTTTTTTAGGGGCAGAATAGTAGAAGAGGAAGGCAGCTCAAGGCAGAGCAATTGAATTGGAAGAACATGTGTCATCACCACCTATTCATCTCCCTCTTGTTTATAAGAAGAAGGAAAAGGTGAAACAGATATCCACATCTGACAGTAGCAGGGCAGGGGCATGGACTAGAGTAGCAGATGTGCAGCATCAAAAACCAGCACCATGCCGCTCCAGACAATTAAGCGCAAATCATTCCTTGCAACCTGGCAGGAAAACCTACAAATGCTGCCTCACAGAACTCGCAGTTTCTATCTGAACTCTCTTTCATGAAAGATATATCTCTCTATACAGTTTAAACCTGAATTCCCTATTGAGTTAACCAATTGCATTTGTACCTGTGCTTGGGCTAAGGGTTAAGGAGAGGGCGGATGGGGGGGATGGAAGGGTTAGTTAATCGGGTGCTGTTGGGGTTGACCTGTATTTTCATGTTTTGTGGAAATTGGCGTGCAGATTAATCGCCCCTCCACATCTCTTCCTGCCTGTAAATGAGGTGTTTTTGTGAAAATTTAATAAAAACGTTTGAAACATAATTCCTCTGCAATAGTTGTAAATGGAAACAGTGGCACACTCCCTTAAAAAGTAAAAGAATGTGGCCCCATGATTTTGCCTTGGTCACATAAGTCCATCTCTACATTGTTTTTCACCTCATTGCTTCCTCTGCTGAAAAGAAATATGGCAAAAGTATAGGTCAATCGGACAGTACAGACTGATGATGCATAGTATGTAGTCAGGGAAAAATTGCACTAAAGCTTAATGAAAATGAGCAATATTCATATGGTATTAGCGGCAATAGATAAATATAAATATTGTAAATAATTGTTTACTTTTTAAAGATACTTTTTCCTTTTGATCTTTCTTTTTAATACAGGAATGTTATGTACAAAACACAGCAAGAGAATATGCCAAAATATATGCATCAGAGGTAGAGCCATTGGAAGGGTTTGGAGACGTGCCAGAGTAAGTAAAAGCCAGCATGCATTAACATTCTTCTAGTTCAGGAAGTCATACAGAGAATTACTGTCTTCCAAATACCTTTGTTTATGGCAATATTTAATAGTTTTCAAATGACTTAAAACTCAAATGGAATAAAGGTCTTTCTATCCTTTCTACTTCCCGAAATCATTATTAATATTTGAAAGGCAATCTCATAATGCTGAAAGAATATTTTGAAAAGTATAATAATGTATTACAACTAGAAAAAGAAAAATAGAATAGGATGGAAGACAAGATCCGTAAGACAAATCCAGTCTGCCCAATTTTCTTCCTTTTGCAATGTAATACACTATAATTAATCTGACATCCTCTTCACTTGTTGACCACTAGGGGTCCTATGCATTTAAGTTATTATATTTTTTATTTTAATTTTATTTATATTCAGCATTTTGGCACTTCAAAGCAAATTACATTCAGATATTGTAGGTATTTCTGTATCCCCAGAAGGTTTACAATCTGAGATAACTTTCAAACAAATTCACATGAAAGCATTTAGACACACATATAGCTACATGTAGATCTACTCTAGTATTTTATAACCATGTGTATCATAGGCGTGTGCATTCGTTTGAAACGTATTGGTAATCCGCAATGTATAGGGCCATATCCGTTATATTCGTGGGGAAGCAAAACGTATCGCGATTCCCCACGAATACAACGAATCTTCACCGAATTATTCGGCCGTCTAAAGGAGCGAATTTAAGCAAAACCCCCACCCTCCTGACCCCCCCCCCCCCCCACCCAAGACTTACCAAAACTCCCTGGTGGTCCAGCGAGGGGTCCGGGAGCCATCTACTGCACTCGGGCCGTCGGCTGCCAGTATTCAAAATGGCACCGATAGTCTTTGCCCTCACTATGTCACAGGGGCCGACCAATGGCACTGGTAGCCCCTGTGATGTAATAAGGTCAAAGGATATCGGCGCTATTTTGAATAACGGCAGCCGATGGCGTGAGTGCAGGAGATGGCTCCCGGACCCCCCACTGGATCACCAGGGAGTTTTGATAAGTCTTGAGGGGGTCAGGAGGGTGGGGGGGTTGTAGTTAATTCAATGTTAACTGGGAAAGAATAAGAATGAACACATGAATGTATCGGGAGCCCCACTTGCCGAATGCAACGTATCTGCCCCCTGACAAATACAAATACCGAATGCAATGTATGCCGTCCCTCTGCACATCCCTAGTGTATCATGTATATGCGTATTATAAAATAAGCTTATCTTTACCATGGTACAAGCACATGCAATGCACATACACATGCAATGTATTGAAATCACATATTTCAATGCATTGAATACACAAAGGGGCGGATTTTAAGAGCCCTGCTCGCCTAAATCCACCCAAATCCGGGCGGATTTAGGCGAGCAGGGCCCTGCGCGCCGGTGAGCCTGTTTTACATAGGCTCACCGGCGCGCGCAGACCCCGGGACTCGCGTAAGTCCCGGGGTTCTCCGAGGGGGCGTGTCGGGGGCGTGTCAGGGGGCGGGCCCGAACCGCGCGGCGTTTCGGGGGCGTGCCGGGAGCGTTTCAGGGGCGGACCCGGAGGCGTGGTTACGGCCCAGGGCGGCCCGGGGGCGTGGCCGCGCCCTCCGGACCCGCCCCCAGGTCGCGTCCCGGCGCGCAGGAGGCCCGCTGACGCGCGGGGATTTACGCCTCCCTCTGGGAGGCGTAAATCCCCCGACAAAGGTAAGGGGGGGGCTTAGACAGGGCCGGGTGGGTGGGTTAGGTAGGGGAAGGGAGGGGAAGGTGAGGGGAGGGCAAAAGGAAGTTCCCTCCGAGGCCGCTCCGATTTCGGAGCGACCTTGGAGGGAACGGGGGTAGGCTGCGCGGCTCGGCGCGCGCCGGCTATACAGAAATGATAGCCTTGCGCGCGCCGATCCAGGATTTTAGTGGATACGCGCGGCTCCGCACGTATCTACTAAAATCCAGCGTACTTTTGCTTGCGCCTGATGCGCCAGCAAAAGTAGGCCTATTTGCATAGTTTGAAAATCTACCCCAAAGTTTGCCTACCTATTTTAAAAATATATGTCCGTATAATTTATGCCTGAAAGTAAAGCAGGACTTACATAAGTCTCGATTTACACATATAAGTTGGCTAATTTTAAAACATGTGCATACATATGAAATTAATCAGTTTATAATTACCCCACCAGTTCATCCAGAACTCCCACCCAGTCAGTACTACACAATAAACATGCTTAATATCACTTTCACAGGATAATTAGCAGGTTAAAAGTATACAAGTGGGTAGACAAATGTATGTGCATGTCTATTAAAAAAATAGCAACACACATAAGTGTTGGCTCCACCCCTGAAACCCCTACATTGTTCTTTTTTACACACATGTGCATGCAAATGTGAAAATATACGTGCATATTTTATTTAATACCAATTATGTGAGTAGAGCTTACTTACGCATGTATATGTAATTTTTATGTGAGTAGCATTTTTAATGTGCATAGCATTTTTATGTGCGTAGCATTTTAAAATTCATCCCTTAGTTTAATATGAGTCATGACTTGCCCAAAGTCAAAAGGTGCAATGGAATTTGAAACTTCGTTTCCCTGGTTCATAGCCTGCTGCTTATTTATATATATAAATAAGTTTTGGTCCACAGTGAGTAAAAATAAGTGCAGGAATTTATAACAATTGAGGGCTTTCCTCAGAAAATCATGAGATTTCTGGGTAGTAGGAAAAGCTTCTAATGGCGGCTTCTAAAATATTCGTGTTGGATTTCCATACTTTACCTCCTGGGTCATGGATGGCAGTCAGAAAAACATGACAATTACAGGGTCATGGCAGTGGGCCTGGGTCCAGGCTCTGACCTAGGTCATGGAATCGGGCCTGAGGCTGGGCCGAGGACACAGATTGGGACCTGGTATCCAGGCTGGGTCATGGAATCGTACCTGGGTCCGGGCTCTGGCCTAGGTTGTGGCACAGGCATCTGGATCCAGCCTCAGGTCAGGTCATGGCATCAGGCCTGGGTCCAGTGTTCAGAACTGGCCTCCCGACCGGGTCTGGACTCCGGCCTATGCTCCAGCGTTGGGACCTGTCTGGTCCGAGGGCCTGGCGTCGTGACCCGTTCTTTGAACCAGTTGTGGCATTGGGTCTGAGTCCAGGCTCCGGCTTAGGCTGAAACCCAAGCTTCAGTCCTCGGTCCAGCCGAGGTGCCAGCCTTCTGTAGGCCAAGGTTATGTCTATGCAAGACCGAGGTTTCAGCCTGGGCCTAGACCTTGCCAGCAAATCCCTACCAAACTGGGTAAGTGGGGGCCAGGGGATCCTGGCCCCAGCATTTTTCCAGGTGGGCAGATGGGAGGCCTCAGAAGCATCATTTTCATGTTTTGGCCATTTTGGGGTTTTTTTTAATTGTTTGATTTGATTTTTTCTTGCAAATATAAAGAATCAAACAATCAACAAACCAAAATTCGTGAGGAAAAAAAACTCTCAAAATGAAAACACATTTTTTTTCTCCTGCACATCCCTATTATTCATGTAAGAAGAGAGATGGAGGAGAAACAAAAAGTAAGTGTTTAATAAGAGAAAAGATTAATAGGACTGGTAGGTTTGTGGGCTAGACTACTAACAGGGACAACAATTCCCTCAGCTTTTAGTTTAAAGTAGCTTATTGCACAGTTCTTATTTAATTTTTCCCTTAAAATTATCTGAAACCAGTTTTAAATGCATTCTAGGATAACTGGAGGGAGTTCATACTTCAGTTTCAGACTTGTTTCCTGCGGCAAGTTAAACGAGGGATATATTGTTCTAACATAGACTCAGACTTATTTTCACCTCTTAAGAGCAGTATGATTCTTTTATAATCTTCCTTTCAATACATATAAGTATATAAGAACATAAGAAAATGCCATACTGGGTCAGACCAGGGGTCCATCAAGCCCAGCATCCTGTTTCCAACAGTGGCCAATCCAGGCCATAAGAACCTGGCAAGTACCCAAAAACTAAGTCTATTCCATGTTACCATTGCTAATGGCAGTGGCTATTCTCTAAGGGGTAGATTTTCAAATAGCGCGAATTGGCCTACTTTTGCTGGCGCATCAGGCGCAAGCAAAAGTAAGCTGGATTTTAGTAGATACACGTGGAGCCGCGCGTATCTGCTAAAAACCTGGATCGGCGCGTGCAAGGCTATTGATTTTGTATAGCCGGCGCGCGCCGAGCCGCGCAGCCTACCCCCGTTCCCTCCGAGGCCGCTCCGAAATCGGAGCGGCCTCGGAGGGAACTTCCTTTTGCCCTCCCCTCACCTTCCCCTCCCTTCCCCTACCTAACCCACCCACCCGGCCCTGTCTAAGCCCCCCTTACCTTTGTCGGGGGATTTACGCCTCCCAGAGGGAGGCGTAAATCCCCGCACGCCAGCGGGCCTCTTGCGCGCCGGGACGCGACCTGGGGGCAGGTACGGAGGGCGCGGCCACGCCCCCGGACCGCCCCGGGCCGTAGCCACGCCCCCGTACCCGCCCCCAAAACGCTGCCGACACGCCCCCTAAATGCCACGACGACCGGGCCCGCCCCCGACACGCCCCCTCGGAGAACCCCGGGACTTACGCGAGTCCCGGGGCTCTGCGCGCGCCGGTAGGCCTATGTAAAATAGGCTCACCGGCGAGCAGGGCTCTGAAAATCCGCCCCTAAGTGAACTTAATAGCAGGTAATGGACTTCTCCTCCAAGAACTTATCCAATCCTTTTTTAAACACCGCTATACTAACTGCAGTGACCACATCCTCTGGCAACAAATTCCAGAGTTTAATTGTGCGTTGAGTAAAAAAGAACTTTCTCCGATTAGTTTTAAATGTGCCCCATGCTAACTTCATGGAGTGCCCCCTAGTCTTTCTACTATCCGAAAGAGTAAATAACCAATTCACCTCTACCCGTTCTAGACCTCTCATAATTTTTTTTTCAATTCTTTATTTATCAATTTTCAGTAATATACAAGTATAAACTTGCAATATTGTAATTACAGAACCAGAAATTTATATAATCAATACAACGTTATACCTTACTAGATATTTCACTTTCTGTATTCTTTATAAGTAATAAGAGAAAATTTATCGAATATAGAGCAATCTTATTGTAATTTTATAATACACAAAGGAAAGAGCAAGTACAAAGTGAAAAACAAACTAAAGAATTAGGAGATCAAAAAAAGACTGAAATTTCACTAGAGTTATCTGATCTTCTTGAAAAATTTATTGGTGACACTAGAATTTATCTCTGATAAAGATAATATATTCAAGTTCTTTTTCAAAATAGATTGAAGACCTTCTATGGTTACAAGATCTGGATATATCCAGATCTTTTAAAAACTACCCAACTTAGGAGAAATAAATTTCTTACTTTAAGACAATTGGTAATAGATAAGGGTGGTCAGTTTTTATTACGATATCCCTGTAAATGTGTGATAAATTTGAATGAACATAAATATCAATTCACCGATCCAGAACACCTTAGAGTACTCTTAGGGGTAGATAATCAGGCGGAAAATAGATGAGGGCGACTGTCGGCATTCTGTTTCCAACAGAGGCCAAACCAGGCCACAAGAACCTGGCAAGTACCCAAACACCAAGAAGATCCCATGCTACTGATACCAGTAATAGCAGAGGCCATTCCCTAAATCAATTTGATTAATAGCAGTTAATAATGTACTCCTCCTCCAAGAACTTATCCAAACCTTTTTTAAACCCAGCTACACTAACTGTACTAACCAAATCCTCTGGCAACAAATTCCAGAGCTTAATTGTGCATTGAGTGAAAAATAATTTTCTCTGATTAGTCTTAATTGTGCTACTTGCTAACTTCATGGAATGCCCCCTAGTCCTTCTATTAACCGAAAGTGTAAATAACCAATTCACATCTACTCATTCAAGTGCTCTCATGATTTTAAAGACCTTTATCATATCCCCCCTCAGTCATCTCTTCTCCAAGCTAAACAGCCCTAACCTCTTCAGCCTTTCCTCATAGGAAAGCCTGATACATCACTTTGTATAAATAGCGTTGCTGTCTGCTTCAACAGCAGGGGGAAATGTGGAAAACAGGATTTACATTCAGACAACATCCAACAAGGCAGTGATCTATGCAGTCTGGGTAAACAAGCATCAGGGTAAATTGCTTGATGCAGTGGTTACTACCCTTAACCATTAAGCCTTATGCTCACCTTTGATGCAACTCCAACATTACTCTCTGCATCAATGGCAGAGGATGGCAGGAAACATCAATCAAACAGTTACCAACAAGGGCCCTGAAATTGGTGGTTGGTGAAACAGATACATATGGGAAAATAAGTGTGGGAGCTTGCTGGGCAGACTGGATGGGCCGATTGGTCTTTTTCTGCCATCATTTCTATGTTTCTATGTTTCTATAGGGGAGCTGTTCCATCCCCTTTATCAGTTAGTCGCCCTTCTCTGTACCTTCTCCATCACAACTATATCTTTTTGAGATGTGGCGACCAGAATTGTACACGGTATTCAAGGTGCAGTCTCACCATGGAGCGATAAAGAGGCATTTTGACATTTTCCGATTCATTAACCAATCCATGCTCATCTTAATAATTCCTAACATTCAGTATGCTGTTTTGACTGCTGCAGCACACTAAGCCGATGATTTCAAAGTATTATCCACTATGATGCCTAGATCTTTTTCCTGGGTGGTAGCTCCTAATATGGAACCTAATATTGTGTAACTACAGCAAGGGTTATTTTTCCACCCTTGTCCACATTAAATTTCATCTGCCATTTGGATGCCCAATCTTCCAGTCTTCCAAGGTCCTCCTGTAATGTATCACAATCCGCTTGTAATTTAACTAATCTGAATAATTTTGTATCATCTGCAAATTCAATAACCTCACTCATCGTATTCCTTTCCAGATTATTTATAAATATATTGAAAAGCACCAGTCCAAGTAAGGAACCTGATGCACTCTACTGTTTACCCTTTTCCACTGAGAAAATTGACCATTTAATCCTACTCTCTGTTTCCTGTCATTCAACCAGTTTGTAATCCACAAAAGGACATCACCTCCATCTCATGACTTTCTAGTTTTCTTAGAAGCCTCTCATGAGAAACTTTGTCAAACACCTCCTGAAAATCCAAATACACTACATCTACCAGTTCACCTTTTTCCACATATTTATTAATCCCTTCAAAAAAATGAAGCAGAACTGTGAGGCAAGATTTCCCTTGGGTAAATCCATGTTGACTGTGTTCCATTAAACCATGTCTTTCTATATGCTCTGTGATTTTGATCTTTAGAATAGTTTCTACTGTTTTTCCTGGCACTGAAGTCGGGCTCACTGGGCTATAGTTTCCTGGATCGCCACTGGAGGCATTTTAAAATATTGGTGTTACATTGGCCACCCTCCAGTCTTCAGGTACAATGGATGACTTTAATGATAGGTTACAAATTTTAACTAATAGATCAGAAATTTCAGTTTTGAGTTCCTTTAGAACCCTAGGATGCAAACCATCTGGTCCAGGTGATTTGCTACTCTTTAGTTTGTCAATCTGGCCTACTACATCTTCCAGGTTCACAGTGATTTGGTTCAGTTTATCTGACTCATCATCCTTGAAAACCATCTTCGGAAATGGTATCTCCCCAATATCCTCATTAGTAAACACAGAAGCAAAGAATTAATTTAGTTTTTCTGCAATGGCCTTATCTTCCCTAAGAGCCCCTTTAACTCCTTGGATATATTTTTTAAAGTTTTTATTTTGCCTCTATGGCCAACTTCACTTCAAATTCTCTCTTCGCCTGTCTTATCAATGTTTTACCCTTAACTTGACAATGCTTATGCTTTTTCCTATTTTCTTCAGATGGATCCTTCTTCCAATTTTTGAAAGTTTTTTTTTTTTTTGCTAAAATAGCCTTTTTCACCTCACTTTTTAACAATGCCAGTAATCATTTTGCCTTCCTTCCACCTTTCTTAATGTGTGGAATACAGCTAGGGTTGTATTTTTTAAACAATATTCATGCATGTTGAACACTTTTAATCTTTGCAACTGCACCTTTCAGTTTTTTTCTAACTATTTTCCTCATTTTATCAAAGTTTCCCTTTGGAAAATGTAATGTTAGAGCTGTAGATTTACTTATTATCCCCCTTCCAGTTATTAGTTTAAATATGATCATGTTATGATCATCATTGCCAAGTGGCCCCACCACCATTACCTCTCTCACTATATCCTGCATACCACTAAGAATTAAATCTAAAATAGCTCCCTCTCTAGTTGGTTCCTGAACCAGTTGCTCCATGAAGCAGTCATTTATTCCATCCAGGAATTTTATGTCTTTAGCATGTCCTGATGTTACATTTACCCAGTCAATATTGGGGTACTTGAAATCTCCCATTATTACTGCACTGCCAAATTGGTTAGCTTCCCTGTTTTCTCTTAGCATTTCATCTTCTGTCTGACCATTTTGTCCAGGTGAACAGTAGTATACTCCTATCGCTATACTCTTACCCAACACACATTGGATTTATACCCATATAGATTGAACTGAGCATTTCATCTCTTGTTTGGTCTTTATCCTGTTGGACTCTATACTCTCCCGGACATAAAGTGTCACACCCCCACCAAGTTGATCCTCCCTATCATTGCAATATAATTTGTACCCTGATATTTCACTGTCCCATTGGTTATCCTCCTTCCACCAAGTCTCTGTGATGCCAATTATGTCAAGCTCATCATTTACTGCTATACACTCTAACTCGCCCATCTTGCGTCTTAGACTTCTGGCATTGGCATACAGACAATTCAAAGTGTGGTTTTTGTTTGTATTAACAACCTGTTTTTCAGTTGTTATGGATAATTTGGAAATCTTTAGCTCAGGTTATTTTTTACATATAGGCACATGGACCTAATTTGCTTTTATTGGAACCTCTCTGCTGGGATGCCCTAGCTCTCCTGTTTCATTAGTATCCTTCAAGGATACATTCCTCCGAACCATGCACTGCTGAGTGACTGTTGACTTTCCCCCTTGTTCTAGTTTAAAAGCTGCTCTATCTCCTTTTTAAAAGTTAGTGCCAGCAGCTTGGTACCACTCTGGTTAAGGTGGAGCCCATCCTTTCAGAAAAGTCTCTCCCTTCCCCAAAAGTTTCCCCAGATCCTTACAAAACTGAATCCCTCTTCCTTGCACCATCGTATCATCCACGCATTGAAACTCCGGAGCTCTGCCTACCATTATCTTCATCATAGTTGAAAAAGGAATGATAAATAGAATAAAAGAGAAAAGAAACTCTAAATTTCAGTTTAAAATGTTTAAAGAAAAACAGATGAAATATAAATGGGGCTAGGGTTACAAATGTGGATTAGGGAGATATATTTGTTTGAAATGAAATGGGAAATTTTTACAAAATTCTAATTTTATTTCAATTTTTTTGAACAAAATAACCAGGGCACCCAGGACCCAGGCCACCCCCACTCCCAGTCAGCCCCACCCTCATCCTAACAATCTTGAAAGGACCCACAACCAATACAAATGACAGGTACCTTAGTTCATTTTGGAATATGAATGGCAGCATCTTTATTAACAATAACAAAAAAATAATAACCTTTCAGAACACTCTACTACATCCCCACCACCACCCACCACTCACCACCTACCACAATGAAGGTTCCATGCAGGCACATGTCCACAGAGTTATTACCAGCACCATTAGTGCAACACACCCTGAGCTGGCCACTCTATTGTTCTTGGTCATAGGAGGTTAGTGAATAAAATGAAAAACTTGGGCGTGAGCATCAAGGTGGTAGCATGGTTAACAAACTGGTTGACTGATAGAAGAAAGTGTGTAATGGTTAATGGAACCTTCTCTGAAGAGAGAACTTTGTTAAGTGGAGAGCCACATGGATTGGTGTTGAGACCAAATCTGTTCAATATCTTTGTAAGTGACATTGCAGAAGGGATAGAAGGTAAAATATCTTATTTTGCGGATGATAAAAAGATCTACAACAGAATGGACGTGCCTGAAGGAGTAGAGAGAATGAAAAGTGATTTACAAAAGCTTGAAGAATGGTAAAAAATGTGGTACCTGGGATTCAATACCAGGAAAGCAGAGTCCTGCATCTGGGATGAGGTAATACAAAAGAGCTTTATGTGATGGAAGATGAAAAATTGGTATGCACAGATAAAGAGAATGATTTTGGGGTAATAGTATTTGGTGAGCTGAAGATGGCGAAGCAATGTGACAAGTCAATAGCTAAAGCCAAAAGAATGCTGGGCTGCACAGAGAAAGGAATAATCAGTAAGAAAAAGGAGGTGGTGATGCCCTTGTACAGGTGCTTGGTAAGGCCTCACCTGGAGTACTGTTTTCAGTTCTGGAACTGGTATCTCAAAAAGAATAGAGACAGAATGGAGGCAGTCCAGAGAAGGGTGACCATAATGGTGTAGGCTCTGTATCAAAATACCTAAGAGGAGAGGCTGAAGGATCTGAATATGTATACCCTGGAAGAGAGGAGGTGCAGGAAAAATATGATACAGACCTTCAGATACCTAAAATGTTTTGATGCATGGACTTCGAACCTTCTCCATTGGAAAGAAAACAATAGAACTAGGGGTCACAAAATGAAACTCCAGGGGGATCACTCAGATCCAAAGTCAGGAAATATTTCTTCATAGAGAGGGTACTGGATGCCTGGATTGCCCTTCCAGAGAAGGTGATAAAAATGAAAACAGTCACAGAGTTCCAAGAGGCCTGGGCTAAAAACTGGATCTTTAAAGGCTAGAGAATAGAAATTAAGAAATGCATGCAGGGGGTTTAACTTGCTGGTGTGGCATTTCTATCCTTAGCAGAAAGTATGGAAATTATTACCCTTAACCAATAAGCCTTGATGCTTTTAATGCAACTGCAACATTGGTCCCCGTTTCAACAGCATGGGGAAAAGGGGAATTGGATACTGACAATAACCAAGAGGACCCCGACCTCTGCAGTCTGGGGGTGCTGATACTCAGGCATAAGGGAAAAAGCACAGGATTGCTTCTACAGTAAAGTCCTTAAGCATCACATGTCAAGCAATACAGCCTGAATGTTCAAGAAAGCTCATCACCCAGTAAAAATGTTGCTATCTGAAACTTTTATGTGTTATCATAAAACTTGGGATAACTGACCCCTGGGGCCTAACAACTGGATGAGCTAGAACAACAACCCCCCCCCCCCCCCCAATACACACCCGAGACAGAAAGAAAGGGGGTTGTGGTGTGCCGGTGGGGGGGGGGAGGGGGATGGGGACAATGAATTGGGCCTAGCTAACTTGTAGGGGTTGGGCGCCTGAGTGCCCCATTACCAGCAGCACACATCCATTCTGTCGGGTGGTCTTTGTCGGGGCAGCATCCACCCATTTTCATTAATTTTTGTTTCATTTAAATATAATTGGTCTTACTGCTAGCAGTCACATCCCTCCCATCCCTGCAACAAAACCCTCACTGCTGCCAACACAAAGCCAGCACCACTAAGCCACATCTTACCCTATTCACGGGTCTTCCTTGGACAGAAGCAATACCCAGTCACGCCTTCCCCACTTAGCCTAGTTTTCAAAATGGTCACTAGTTGACTCGAGGGCAGCACCATTGTATACAAAACAACAAATAAAAGAAAAATTATGAAAAAGAAATAGAAATGAAATCATGTTCCATGCCTACCGCTATTGTCCATCGTAAAGCAAAATATTTCATTTTGATCTTGGTTATTGGTTCCTCATGCTCTAGCAAGGCAAAGTCTGGAAGAGCTGTTGAAAGAATATCAACACTTTCACTGAGTGGAGGAGTAGCCTAGTGATTAAAGCAACAGGCTAAGGACCACGGAAACCAGGGTTGAAATCCCACTTCTCCCACTGACACTGTTTGTGATGTTGGGCAAGTCAATTAGGGTACGTCTTAGGGCTCAGTGTGATAAGGCATGTAGTAAAACTGTATGCTGAAATTAAACACACAGGGCAGAATTTTAAAAGGGTTACGTGTGTTGGATCTGTTTTAAAAATGCCCGGCGATGCGTGTAAAGCTCCGGGACACGTGTAAGTCCTGGGGCTTGCAAAAAGGGGTGTGGTGTGGGTGGGGTCAAGCTCTTGGCACAGCGACCATATTTGCTGTTGTGTTGGGGATCACGCGCCGGCAGTCGGCCAGCGCACGCAACTTACTTCAGCCCCAGGGCTGAAGAAAATTTTGGAACATAACTAAGGGGAAAAAAAAGGTAGGGGGAAAGGGCAGGGGAGGGGAAGGGAAGGTGGGGTGGGGGGTAGGAAAGTTCCTTCTGAGGCCGCTCCGATTTCGGAGCGGCCTGGGAGGGAACGGGGGAAGGCTGAGCGGCTCAGCGTGCGCCAGGTAGCACACACACATGTACGCCACACGCGCTCCTTTTAAAATCTACCCCACAAGTTTTTAAAAAGATGTGCACTGAAATTCAGTGCACGGTTTAAACCACAAGATAAAAAGAACTCCCGATGCAGTAAGCAAATGGTATACTAATATGTCAGGAGTTAAAAAAATAAAAATGGAAAAATATGAACATATTTTAACTCAGGGGAGGGAAGGGGCAAGGCCAGCTTCCGGCTGTCGACAGAGTCCCTTGGCTGGGGAAATAGCAAGATCCAACCTCTGGCAGCAGTGCAAGAAAAGAAAGCATAGGCAAGCAAAGGAAAAGGTGACTTCTCATCCTTGTTTTATACCCAGAAACAGAAAATATTTTCAGAGCGGAAAACATATTTGGTGCACATAAATCATATTTCATGTGCACAAAACATGCTTCATAGGCAGAAAGCATGTTTTCTGCACATAATTCCAACTACAGATCCCTGCACCAGAGCTCCAGCTTCTGCCTATGGACTAACATTAGCCCTGGAAATTTTACTACTCCTGTAACTAGGAGTTAAGTTTCCAGCATTAATAAAACATATGCTCAGCCTACGCACCTCTCTGAAGAGGGATTGGAGAGAGTGTAAGGGAGCAAGAGAGTAAATGTGGGAGGATATCAGAGGGAATGTGGTTTGGGAGTGAGTGAGTGAGGAAATGGGAGGTCCTGTGTAGTGTAGGTGAGGATCAGGAGGGGGCAGGCTGCAAACAAGGGGATGGAAGAAGGCCAGAGAGCCTGCGGGGATTAGAAAAGCTGTGGGTTGTGAAAGGGAATGTGAGTGAGAGGATCTGAGGGATTGTGGGAGTGAATGGAGAGATCAAAGGCATGTGTGAGTGAAAAGAGTGAGTGAGAGGATTGGAGGGGGGTTGAAGTGTGAATGAAAGAAGAGATTTGTCAGGTGGAATGGTGTGAGTGAATCATTCCTTCTTCTCCTGATCCCAGATCTCCCCCTCACAGATCCCCGCCTTCTCCTCCCCAATCCTCTCATATTCCCTGTCCCTCTCATCTCTGATTCCCTCATCATCCCTTCCCTCTGTGCCCCTATCTTCCTCTATCCTTTATCCCTCTGCTCCTCCTGCTTGAGATCCCTTCTTTATTTTCCTTCTCAGAGATCCTTTCTCTTCTAAAAAAAAAAAAGTCTCTCTCTCTCTGTCCCCCACAATCCTTCTTCCCAAATTATCTATCCCCCCTCCACTCCATCCCAAAATGGATCTATTTTCCTTTAATAAGAAAACAAATAAATTTACTGGACATAGAAATGTCAGAAAATGACTTTATTTGTAGATACAAAAATAAATATATATATATCTATATGATTTAATATGCAAATATATGCCACTGTGCCACATAATTGCCACAGAATTTCAGAAACTTTGCCACAGAAGTTTCTAACTCTTGACGCATAATTTGCCATAGAGCTTCCAAAGATATTGGGAGCTGTTGATAAGATGCAGAATAAAGAAAAGACAAGGACAAACTAAGACAAAAGCCTTTCATGCATCTTCCTGAAAACCATCAGAAACTTTCTTTCATCTCGCTCTCCATCCCTCACACATACTGTATGTTCCAATCCTTGGATACATATTGGTGCCTGGGGATAGTTGCCAAACAAGGACCATCTGTGTGGTTGTACCACAAAGGAAGAAAAATAGCAGATGCACTAGTTCAAGAGTCTGCTTCAAGATGATTGGTTTTCCTGCCAAGAGCTGGAAAGTTACACCAGATGAATTTTTTTATTGCATGGAGCTAGATGTTTGCTATCATAAAAAGGAAGGACTCATGGGAGATTTTTCCTTGTAAAGACTAAAGCAGATGAGAAGGCGGTTGAAATTCTGACTCTCTGTGACTGTCCTCAGGAATAAGCAACTGCACATGCCTGTCACTAGCCTCTCACTTCAATGACTTTTAGGTGACCCAGGGGATCCTCTTCCACAACATCTGACAGCAAAACCAAAAAAAAAAAAAAAAGGCTGAGAATAATTATGTCTCTGCTCAGAGCAAAAAGTGTTTGGTTCCGATTCCATTTTTGAAAAGAAAAGGGCAAATATGTGCTGATCCATAATTGCCCTAAATGCAAGGGGGAGTCGATAAATAAGATGAACTTGAGTCTAGCATCAAAACAGTTGTCATCTGCCAAAAAATATTTACCTTTTTAAAAGCTAAATATTATTTGTAACCAATATAATTGCATTAGAGAATTTTATGGATTACTTATTTACAGTGGCAAGATTTTGATACTAGTATTATTAAAGAGCCTGGCTACTCATTGGCTTTAGTTAATGTTCAGGTACCAAGACAGTTAACATAAGGTATTAGTATTACCACCAAAATTCCCAATGGCAATGCTACCAATATGGAAATTAATTAAAAAAAAGTTGCAAATAGCCTCTTTAAGTTTTGAAAATGGATTTATTATCCATGGTTAACATGGTTATCCTATGTGGAAAAAGGTTATTGTTAATATTCTTACATTAGAAAGGCCATATATGGCACCCCTCCAATGCAGCAACAATTGGGCCTCCTGGACCCTACAACAATGATCAGACCTCTGGGCCAGATGTTCCCTACCCCCACCCCCCTAAAAATAAGAAAAATAATCTCATGAAAGTGGTACTAGTGAGTTTGCCGGGCTCCCCTATTGCTCTGCAAGGTCACACTCTTCCCCCAACCTTTTGTGAATTCTTCACTGGCAGTAGAGAGACAAAGTCACTCATGCTGGCAATGCAGCAAATTCAAAGTAATGCTAGTCCCTTCCTGCCAGAGAAAACTCGGGGGGGGGGGGGGGGGGGGGTCCATGTCCAGACAAGGTAGCTTTCTTGTTTTCAGAACGCATAAATTATAGAATACAGAAGGAGAGTGTGGTGCACCTTGCATATCAGATTATGCTTTTATGTTTTTTACATTAAAACCTTCCATAGTAGATCACAATTTCATTTCTTAGAAATTTCCAATATGCTTTTACAAAGATAATATTTTTATATGCATTTAGATAAAATTCCAAGAAATCCATCTTGCTAAGAAAAGTAAGAGGAACAAAACTATTTTAACATGAAGAAAAAAGTCAATACACTTTTAATATGCCACGTGTAGCCTTAACTAGCCTACTGTTACAGTCCCCCAAATAAAGGAGGTAGGCATCACAAAACTAAAGAGAAAGACTGAAATGAACAGTCAGCAAGAAAGGGAAAAGAAAAGTCTAACGTCCCATCAAAATGACACCAAACTTAACTATGGAGATGAAACAAACAGACACGACATTTCTGCCATTGTTTACCTTGCTACTCTCGTACTATGTTATCCTTTAAATGTCAAAATATCCCCGGATACAGCTACTAGAATAGGATCTGGAACCACTTTATCACTAAAGAAATGGGAAAGTTATCTAGGCTCAAAGAACATGTACTTCACATTTTTATATTTAACACATGTGCATGGAAACTTCCAGAAAACTAAAGCTCCAATCTAAGTACCTGAGGGCGCAGCAATAAGAATTATCTCCTTTTCTTTGGAGTGGCCTTGGCCACATCAGGAAAAACTCTAACTTTTAGCTTTTCAAATAGCTTTTTCTCATGTAGAAAGACAGTCTGGTCTGGTTCCAGACCAAAATTCACTATTAAGTTGCTGGAATTACAGAGGGTCCTCCAGAACTTTGCAGAAAAGCTATGAGGTTGAAACCATCAGAGGAAAGGGGAGAAAGTTCAAGTTTTATCTTCACAGTTGTGTCTCTTTTTGATAAAGAGAGATTTTAAGAACCCAAGTAACAGGGGGAATAGCCTGCAGAGTGTTGTGCAGGAGGTGAACCCTTGGGCCGAGGTGCGGTTGACGTACCCATAGGAGAGATCCTATGGGTCCCCACCGTCGGCAGGCGGAGTGGGCTGACTGACGGAGGCTGGATGGAGCTTCACCAATACCAGCCCACGTTCCCGCAGGTTGAACCTTTGGGTACCGGGGCCAGCTGGAGTTAGGTGGGCCTCCGTGTGTAGTCGTCAGTGAGGAGATGGAGAAGTTAGCCCAGAGGCAGCAACAGTGAAACTGAAGAGTCTGTACTGGACGAGGCGGAGTCCTGGAGACCTGGGCGCCAATAGGAATCAAAGTCTGACAGGGGGCGCCTGAGCAAGAAACGGCCAAAGCCTGAAAGGCCAAGTCCAGGATGAAGACAGTGGAGGCATCGTAAAACAAGCTGAAGTCAGGGCAGGCAGTAATCAAGGAGCGGTGGCAAGGCAAGGCTGAGGTCTGGACTAGGAAATGGTCAGTAGCGTGGTCAGGTGAAGCAGAGGTCTGGAATAGGAGATAATCAGTAGTGTGGTCAGGCGAAGCAGAGGTCTGGACTAGGAGATAATCAGTAGCGTGGTCAGGCGAAGCAGAGGTCTAGACTAGGAGATGATCAGTAGCGTGGTCAGGCGAAGGAGTGGTCGGGTCCAGGAGAAGATCAATAGCGTAGTCAGGCAAAGCAGTGGTCAGGTCCAGGAGAAGATCAATCCGTAAGGTAAGCTGGGTAGCACGAAGACTGGAACGAAGAAGACAAACCAGGAACAGGAACTCAAACTGATCAGGAACCAGGAACACGAAGGAATCACCAGAAGGCAACAAAGTACACAGCCAGTGTGGGGACCTGTTGCAAAAGTGACTAATAGGAGCTCAGCCCGGCCTTATATACCGGAGCCTCAGCAACATCATCATCTGGGGCTGCGGCCAAGTTCCCGCCACGGGCCCTTTAAAGGAAGCAGAGATGTGCGGCGTTGGATGGCAGCATCTCTCCGCAGACCACTTGGAGAGGCCCGCCGCAGAGCACAGGAGTCCATCATAGAACCAGGAGCACTGGGGATGGCCCAGGGTTGGAGCCAGCGGCCTACAGCCACGAGGGAAATGGAACCGGATGCTGATTAGGTAGTAGAGGGTAAGAGGGCCTGGTCGCAGGCCTGCCGTGGCCGGCACATGCAACAGTACCCTCCCCCTTACCCCCCACCCCCCTTGGAGGTCTTGGTTTGCCCAGATGGGCACGATGAAACTGGAGGAGGAGATTTTTATCTAGGATGTTGCGTACTGGTTCCCACAAATTTTCTTCTGGGCCGTACCCCTCCCAGGAGAGGCGATATTCCCACCGGCGGCCCCTATGGTGAACATCAAGAACTTCATGGACCTTGTAAGTGGTGTCAGACTCTGCAACCAGCTGGGATGGTTCTGGAACATTGCACGAAGGCCAGGATAGGATTACTGGCCTCAGAAGTGACACATGGAAAGTATTGTGAATTCCCAAGGTTGGTGGCAGCCGAAGCTGGTAAGTAACAGGTACAACACGACGAGTGACTGGGAAAGGTCCAATGTATCTAGGTGGGAACCTTAGGGAAGGTATCTTAGGACGAATGTATTGTGTACTCAACCAGACTTTCTGGACAGGGACTAGCAGAGCGTCGATGAATATCTGCAGACTTCTTGGCCCGGGTTGTGGTTTGGCGTAGGCGAAGATTCGTCTGATTCCAGAGAGTCTTGAGGGCATTTGCACTAGCTTGCATAGCAGGAGAAGGTACAGATAGCGGTATGGGTAGAGGTGGTCGGGGATGCTTACCATAAATAATGGAGAAAGGCGACGTGCCTGTGGCAGCGGCAATATGGGTGTTGTGGGAGAAATCTGCCCAAGGAATCAGTTCGGACCAGTTGTCTTGATGGTCATTTATATAGGCGCGAAGAAGGGCCTTCAAAGAGCAGTTCATACGTTCAGCTTGTCTGTTGGCCTGTGGATAGTCAGCTGTGCTGAGGCTGATGTTGATGCAAACTTACTGCAAAGAGCATGCCAGTACTGAGGACCTCTGTCCGAAACTATGTCCTTGGGAAAGCCATGCAGATGAAATATGTGGAGGAAGAACAGGCCTGCCAATTTTGGAGCAGACGGTAAGCCCGGCAATGGAACAAAATGGGCCAGTTTTGAAAACCCGTCAATGGTAACCCATATGACTGTGTGACCCTTAGATGGTGGAAAGTCCACAATGAAATCTGTGGAGAGATGCATCCAGAAACCCCCGGTCGACTGACCGGGGGTTTCTGTTGAGCACAGATATTGTAGGCATCGACGTACGCTCTTGCATCAGAGACCATAGTGCACCACCAGAAGAAACGCTGGAGCAGAGCTAGAGTTCGTGCTCGCCATGGGTGGCCAGAAAACTTGGAATCATGTGCCCATCAGAGAGCTCTTTCAGGGAGGTGATGGGACACAAACGTTTTCCCAGCTGGGACTGGGTGAGTTGCACACAAGCAGATACAAGCTGGGTCAATGATATGACCAGGTTCTTCTGGAATGTCTTCAGGTTTGAAGGAATAAGATAGGGTATCTGCCCAGAGATTCTTTGCGGCTGGGTGATACCGGAGTTCCAAGTTGAACCTAGAGAAGAACAAAGCCCATCGGGCTTGATGGGCGTTGAGACGCTGGGCATGACTCAAGTTGTTACGTCTGTCAACCTCTGTGCCTCACCTTTCTCTCTGCTCTCTAGGGATGTGAATCATTTTTCTGACGATTTGAAATATCAGTATGATATTTCAAAATTCATCAGATATTGGAGCCCCCCCGAAACAGATAGAAAACCCCACGAATGGTTCATGTGGTTTTCGTATCTGTTTGGGGTGAGGGGAAAAAAGGAACACATCCAAAAAAAAAACCCCCAAAACCCTTTAGATCTAATTGTTTAGCAACCCCCACCCTCCTGACCCCCCAAAACCTTTTTAAAGTACCTGGTGGTCTAGCGGGGATCCTGGGAGCGATCTCCCACTCTCAGACCATCGGCTGCCAGTAAACAAAATGGCGCCGAAGGCACTTTGCCCTTACCATGTGACAGTGGCTACTGGTGCCATTGGTCAGCCCCTGTCACATGGTAGGAGCTGTGGATAGCCGGCGCCATCTTTAAACATGGCGCAGGCCATCCATTGCTCCTATCATATGACAGGCGCCATCTTTAAACATGGCGTGGGCCATCCATTGCTCCTACCATGTGACAGGGGCTGGCCATAGAATTCAAGATGTTGGCATCAGAATTACATTGGGACCCTAAATGCCTGAAGAACCTCTTCTTTGAAGGACTGAATTCTCGATTGAAAGATGAGCTGGCGGCTCGAGAGATGCCTGGGACCTTAACAGAACTAATGAAGTTGGCAACAAGAATTGATCGCAGACTTCGTGACAAGGATCAAGAGGTCAAGAGTTCCAGAAGACCACTTCAGGAAGAGACTCGAGTTAAGTCTACGCCCAGGTCTAGTCCCTCAGCTCCAGTTGCTGACGAAGAAGAACCAATGCAATTAGGCCGCAGTCACTTGACTTCAAAAGAGAGAAGAACGCGAAAGAGGTTGGGACTATCCATGTACTGCAGACAAGCTGGTCATGCTGTACAATCATGCCCTATATGTCCGGGAAACTGGCAGACCTAAGTCCTGTGGGAAGACTTTTCTTAGGTCTAACTGCACCCTCTCCTCCACTCTCTCTTCCTGTATCTTTAATCTGCGGACCTCTAGAATACCAGACCCTTGCCTTAGTGGACTCTGGGGCAGGAGGAAATTTCATATTGAGACATCTAGTGGAACATTTGCGGATCCCCACCACTACCATGACGTCTCCACTACTCCTATCTTCTATCTATGGGGAGCCCTTACCGGGTGAAGTAACCCTGCTCACAGAACCAGTGAACTTATGTACCGGTGCTCTTCATATAGAGACTATTTCCGTCTTTGTGCTAGAGAAGGCCATGCACCCTTAAGTACTGGGGCTACCGTGACTGCAGAAACATATGCCTCAATTCAACTGGACCACTTTGGAGCTTTCATATTGGGGTCCAAATTGCCATGGCAAGTGCCTGATAGACGTTTCTCCAATACCCTGCATGCCAACTACCCAGTTGTTGCCAGGGTTGCCGCCTCAATATGTATCCTTTCAAGATGTATTTTCCAAAGAAGCCGCAGACATGCTGCCCCACTCAGATCCTACGACTGCATCATTAATTTGAAGCCTAACACAGAACCACCCAAAGGAAGGGTTTACCCTCTCTCCGTAGTAGAAAATAAAGCTATGTCTGAGTACATACAGAAGAATCTGCAGAAGGGCTTCATAAGACCCTCCAAGTCTCCTGATGGTGCAGGCTGCTTCTTCATGGGAAGAAGGACGGAACATTATGCCCATGCATTGACTACAGAGGTCTAAATGAGATCACTGTAAAGGACCGCTATCCCTTACCACTCATCTCGGAGCTATTCAATAGACTACAGGGAGCCAAGATATTCTCCAAGCTTGACCTCAAAGGAGCCTGCAACCTCATTCGCATCCTCTCTGGCGATGAATGAAAGACGGCTTTTAATACCCGGGATGGGCACTTTGAATACCTGGTGATGCCTTTCAGCCTGTGCAACACCTGGCTGTCTTCCAAAACATGAGGAAAGGCATTCTGCGTGATCTACTCTACCAATGTGTCGTTGTGTACTTGGACGACATCTTGATATTTTCCCAGGACCTGAACACCCACCAGGAAGATGTCAAAAGAGTGCTGCAGAGACTTTGCGAGAACTGTTTATACGCCAAGTTGTCTAAATGTGAATTCCACAAAGAATCTGTGCCCTTCTTAGGGTATATTGTTTCTAACCAAGGATTCCAGATGGACCCTCAGAAACTTGAGAGCATTCAAAAATGGACACAACCCACTGGTCTAAAGGCTCTTAGACGATTTTTGGGATTCACCAACTACTACAGAACATTCATCAAGAATTACTCTTCACTAACAGCAATGACTAAGAAAGGTGCCAATGTCGCCAATTGGTCTACAGAAGCTGTGACAGCATTTCAGAAGCTGAAAGACGCCTTCTCGAGTAAGCCATGCCTCCGCCATCTGGACCCAACATGGCCTTTTATTGTGGAAGTCGATGCCTCGGATGTAGGCGTAGGGGCCGTGCTAAGCCAGACCAGTGACTCTAAGATATTACATCCATGTTCTTTCTTCTCCCAACACTTCTCACCAGCGGAGAAGAATTACGGCATTGGGGATAAAGAACTACTGGCAATAAAGATGGCATTCAAAGAGTGGCGCCGCTGGCTTGAAGATGCACAACATCAGATCACTGTTTTCACTGATCACAAAAATCTGGAGTACCTCCGTCACGCTCAGCGCCTAAACCAGGCAAGGTGGTCCCTGTTTTTCAACAGATTTGACTTTGTGCTGAAATATCGCTCTGGAGATAAGAACGTTAGAGCAGATGCTGTATCTCGCTCATTTCTCTCTGAAGACGTACCTGATGAACCCCAGCATATCATCGACCCATAAGAGAGTTATCCTGTCAGCTACACATCCGGTACCTCCGGGTAAGACCATTGTACCCTGCAATCTAAGAAAGAAATTGTTAGCATGGGCTCACGATTCAAAACTGGCTGGACATCCTGGTCAAAGAAGAACTCTGGCAAAACTACAGAAGTACTACTGGTAGCCCACCATGAAGGAAGACATGCTTGCCTATGTTGCTTCTTGTTCCAATTGTGCCAGACAGAAACCTCCTCCTGGACGTCCTTGGAGGCCTGCTTCATCCCTTGCCAGTACCAGATGAGTCCTGGACTCACATTGCTACAGACTTTGTAGTAGACTTACCACTTTCTGGAGGTAACAATACCATCTGGGTTACAGTGGATCATTTCTCGAAGATGGCTCACTTCGTGGCTCTCCCTGGCTTGCCTTCAGCCATGGAGCTGGCTAAACTTTTCATCACCCACATCTTTTGGAGAGTGGTCAGGCGAAGCAGAGGTCTGGACTAGGAGATGATCAGTAGCATGGTCAGGTGAAGCAGATGTCTGGACTAGGAGATGATCAGTAGCATGGTCAGGCGAAGCAGAAGCCTGGACTAGGAGATGATCAGTAGCGTGGTCAGGCGAAGCAGTGGTCGGGTCTAGGAGAAGAACAATAGTGTAGTCAGGCAAAGCAGTGGTCGGGTCCAGGTGAAGATCAATCCGTAAGGTAACCTGGGTAGCACGAACACAGGAACAAAGAAGACAAACCAGGAACAGGAATTCAAAGGGATCAGGAACTAGGAACACGAAGGAATCACCAGGAGGCAACGAAATACATGACCAGTGTGGAGACCTGTTGCAAAGGTGACTAACAGGAGCTGAGCCCGGCCTTATATATTAGAGTCTCAGCGACGTCATCATCTGGGGCCGCGGTCAAGTTCCTGCTGCAGGCCCTTTAAAGGAAGCAGAGATGCGCACCTAGGGAGAGGTGCGGCAATGGACGGCGGCGTCTCTCCGCGGACTACGTGGAGAGGCCTACCGCAGAGCACAGGAGTCCGTTGTAGAACCAGGGGCACTGGGGATGGCAAGGGGGTGGAGCCAGCAGCCTACAGCCGCGAGGGAAGTGAAACCAGACGTTGGAGAGGGTAAGAGAGCCTGGCCACGGGCCTGCTGCAGCCGGCACACGCAACACAGAGTAATTTTCAGAATTTAATACAAATATTTTTTAATCATCTCACCAGGACAGATTTTCTCAGACTTAGAAAAATGTATCACACATAAATTTCTGCATTTCAGCATGTTCTTAATGTTTTCCACATTATTTTGAAGATATGTGTTGTCTTCAATTAAGAGAGCTGCATCCTGCTGAACTTTTCCAATATTAATCTCAGCAGTGTACAGTCCTTGTGCAGTTTGGCAGCTCTGTCTCCTGACCAGAAACTTTAGCAATAAGAGATGCAATCTGAGAGGACAGCGGAAAATGTTGCCCCAACAGAGATTTGCCCAAGCCTTCTATAGCAAGCTACTGTATACTATCTCCAAAGAAAATATCTCTAGTCCAGGCATTAGAAACTTCCACTGCTCCGGCTTCTTCATCACTGCACTGACTGCCAGGGATTGACTCCATGTCCAGGCACCCAGGATTTCACTGGAACCAACGACCTTTACTCCAATGGACCCTCTAACCAGGCCTGTGAGGCCATCGGCATAATGTCTGTGCAACTGCTCCAGCATTCTGCTGTCCTGTACTCAATTGGCAAGATCTCAAGGCTTCTTCCAGTCCTCCAAGCTGAAAAAGACTTCCATATTTGGGAGGTCTATAGCACACTTGTCCCCACTTCACTTCACAATGACTCTGCACAGAGGTATCTGGCATCGCTGCTCCTCATGAAACAATGTGACTGATCTATCCTGAAGAAGGGGCCGACCCAGAGTAAGCAAGTAGACCCAGGTATTGCTTCTCCTCATCACCATTAAAGCAAACTAATTGCAAAAAAATATAAAAAAATCATGAATTATCAGAAGCTAGCTATTTTTTAAATATTTTTAGTTTGATTTTTTTCAGGTACTTCAAAGTGGATTACATTCAGGTACTTTCGCTAGCATATGTCCGCCATCTTGCTCCACCCCTCACAAAATAAATATACATCTTTTGAACCATTTATTAAAACAAACTGGAAGGAATATGAACTGAATAATAGGTTGCAAAAAGAGAAAAACCCATACCTGCTTAGCAATGCCACTAATAAAAACAATACTTAGAATAAAGCAAAGATTTCATCTCTGTGGTAATGAACCAGGTAGGATGATGGCCAGGATAGTAGCCAGCAGACGTAATCAGACTACAAGCCCTAAATAATCAGAGCTCTGTATTCAAAAGATTTTTCTGATTCAAACTGGCCTTTAAATGCAAACATTTAAACTGAAAAAAAAAATTCTACTCCCCTCCCCCATCTCCAAGGGTATTAACTAAAATCTGTCCACACAAAGTTGCTGTGCACATGAATTTAGCTATACAGAAAAGGATTTGGAAGGGGGGGGGGGGGGGGGGCGGAGGGTCAGGCAGCCTTTTCTAATGTAGCCAGTTAACGCAATATCCAGCAAAATTTGTGCAGGCAACTCAGTCTGAAAAAATGATGGCCCTAAATATAACCATAATTAGATACAGCAAGATGTTCAGCTGCAATTTTAGTGAGCTATTTGTGGCTCAATATCCCAAGTTAACCAGTTCAAATTACATATATTTTCTGCTAATCATAATAATTTATGAATCATGGGAAGCAGCCAAACTAAAAGGCTGATGTAGTAAGGTGTGGTAATGGGCTGATATCTAATGTGCAATAACTGCCCATGTTAAATCACTTTGGGGATTCATTTCATGCATTCAAATGTATGTGATAATGTTGTCATATCACAAAAAAACCCAGCTATATCACTCTGTGATTGTTTTTTGCGATAATGGGTCTGCACTCACATTCACACATTTTAATGTGCATTATTTTGTTATGTTTTCATAGATAATTAGCTCATTACCTAGGTTTTCCATGAATTTTGGATCGATTTTCACGATAGCTAAATAATATGGGCAAAATTTGCAAATTATGGTTACAAGCACTTGCAAGCAGAACAGAACACTTTATTTGTCATTTTAATATGTGCTAACCTACAGGTCAATACAGTAAAGTGCGGCCGCGGTTACCCTGCTTCTAACCCGCTTTCTACTCACTTTTCGGCCGCGTTAGTCCAACCCGCGATACACTATTCCCTTTAACCCATTCTTACCGCCTCTTTAAATCACCGGGTAACCCCCTTCTGCCCGCAGCATGTATATTAGATGTAAACGATCGAATTAGCTATTCCCTCCCATACAGTAACACGCGCCCCGACTATTGCTTTTTTAACCTGAAGTTTTGCCGCTCGTTTAACCTGCTAACTTACCGCCTACCCTTACCCCTGCGTTAGAGGCAGGGGTAAGGGTAGGCGGCAATCTTTCCCCCAGCCCCCGCTCACCTGCCCTGGCCGCGTCCATGGGTGCTGGTCTCCAGGGCAGCCCCAGTCCTCTCTCCCCTCCTCCCGAAGCAACAAAAGCGGAAAAAGCGAAAAAAAAAAAATCAACGAGTCTCCAGCTATCACGGATCCTCCTGCAAGTAAGCTACACCAGTCTAGCATTCAATTACCATGTTTAATTTTAATATGTTTATACTCAAACAGAAAGCACACATCCTGGCTCATCTGTGCATGATTGCAAAAAGCAAAACTCTTAGTTCTTAGTCTGGTTTTGGTCCTTACAGCTTGGCCTCAACCCTCAAACTGCTAGGAATGCCTTTCTGGCATTCCAATATACTTTTAGAAGTCCTCATGGTCAAACAAGCTCCTCAAGAGTGGGATCACTAGCAAGCATCAGGCTCTATGCAAAGCTGCCTAACCTGCCCTTATTTATTTTTTATATATTTATACACTTTTTGTATACCGGTATTCATAAAAAAAGCTTCATATCGGTTTACATCTTAAGACATTCAAACCAAATATAAAACATAGTTTAAAATAAAACAAACTCTAAAATACATTAAATAATTTTTAAAAATAAAACAATCAATAAAATTAAAAAAAAAACTCTAACTGCCCGTAATGCCTAATATTTGAAATAAAAGATTAACATCAACAAAATTATTAAATTGGGGAGGGGGGAGGGGAGGGGACCGACTTCAATGTGAAAAAGCCTGTTCAAAGAGCCATGTCTTGAGTTTGGTTTTTTTAAGTATATGGATGGGATTCAAGCCTTGTCAACTAGTAATGCACCACTCTATGTTTTGGCACACAAAGTACCAGCCCTGAACTGAGTGTAGAAATGGCTAGGCTTTACTATAAATTACGCAAGAACATTCCAGAACTGGAAAGTCCAACCTGTATCTTATCTTAGGAGTAACAGCGAAGTTCCATCCCCTAAAGGAAAGGTCAGTAAGCAGGAGTATCTTAACTTTTTCACACTTTGCGATAAGTGCCAGAATTGTTGTATTTTCTACATACAACCAGTGGGGGGACCATTTTTAGTAGTTTAAGCCAGCCTAGCTCTCATACAAGGAGGGGAGAGAGAGAGTGAGAGACATTTGATGACCTTCGGAGTGAGGAGACTCAGACAAAGATGAGATTTCTGCAGTGTTCTCTCAACCTAGCTTGATGTTACCCAGGTAGAGAGTCCATCAAGCTAGGTTGAGAGAACATTGCAGAAATCTCATCTTTGTGTGAGTTTCCTCACTCTGAAGGTCATCATATCTTCACAAAAGAGCACTGTTCTGTTCGTATGTCTCACTTCGAATGTCAAGGTGGCCCCTAACCCCTACATTAATACCTCACCTCGAGTTACTAGGTGGGTCTCCTATAGAGATATAAATTCCTACCTAGTATGCAGGTATTATAGCTAGTCTCTCTCTCTCCTCAGCTTAAACTATGAAAAGGTGTAGTTAAAGCCATACAATATAGCTTTGTGAACTTGGCCCCAAACTCCTCCCCTTTTTCTGATTTGCATCCCACCATGTTTTAAGGTGCTTTTCGCATGCAAAAACGCCATATAGCACTTTGATAAATGACCCCCTTAGTGAGGTACAAGAGCTGTTAATGATGTTGAGAGGAGCAAGCGAGAGGCAGCCGCAGGTTGTGGTTATCCTGCACTCCAAAATAGAAGACAAGTTGCCTTGACTCCTTTCCACTGAGAGAGCGTCTTACTTTGAGTTCAACAACAAGGACTCTGGCAGATGTTTTTTCCTAAATTTCATAGGAAAAGGGAATTCATCTGGGAGACTGATGCCCAAATTTTCAAAGCTCAGCACGCATAAAATCTGGGAGATACAAGCATAGCTGCGCACCCCGAGCACATTTTAGAAACGTCCCAGCCACAAGTGTATCTCCTTGTACGCGCAGAATTGCCAGGCCATTGAAAAGGGGAGGGCCTGGGGGGTCTGGGCAGGGAGGGGTGGGGCAGGAGTTGCCGGGACAGTGCCATTAGACACTGTCCTTGGAAAGTGCGCAACGGCAGCCGGCTGGTGCATGGAAGTTACTTCTGCTCCGAAGAATCAGTAAGTAAGAAAACAAAAAAAATTTACACTAGCTAGGTAGGGGTTAGGGGTCGTGGAGAAGAAGGGAAAAAGGAGGCAGAGTAGGAAGGGGTATAGGGAAATTCCCTCCCAGTCCGCTCCTTAATTGGAGTGGACTGGGAGGGAAAATCTTACTTGTGTTGCCTTGCATATTTTTGTAAAATAACCACCTGTTGCCTGCAGGTGATTCTACCCGCCGGCACATGTGCCCACCGATACTGAAAACGGCCGCACATTTGCGCATGGGAATCATATTTTATAACATGCACATGGCGACACGTGCATGTTATAAAACAGGTGTGTCCATGTGCATGCGCCAGAAACTGCACGTGGGTTTTAAAATCGACCCCTGAGTGCACAGCCAGGTACACTTTTGGGAAGAGGATTTCTGAGAGGGGTCTGAGGAAAAAGAGGCTTTTTGGGAGTGAAGGAAAGACTAAATCTTCTTGAAATTGTTCTGCTAAAGGCACATGATTGCATTTTGAGATTTGAACTGAATGAAGGACTTTATTTGCCATATTTGTGTCTTCTGCTTTTTGAAGAACTATCTTCTATTGGGGGGGCGAGTTGTATTATTGGAGAACTTTAATTTTAATAATATTTTCTCCCTGTTTTGGAACACAAAATTTAGTTTGAGGACCATTTTCACTGATATGTCTGAGTGTAATGCCCAGAACCTTACAGGTTTTCCTATCCCCTATAGCATAAATTTGTGTGATCCGGGACACTGCACTGAGTTGAACAGTGCTCAATATGGCCCCTAAGAAAGAGGGAGGAGGCAGTTACACAAGCAGTCGCTAGTTCAGAGCTGGCCAGAGCACCTTTCCTTTGCCTCTTATATGCTCTGAATACCTTTTTTGGGATCTGTGGGAGACTTATGGGGATGGTGAAATAATGGGAAGACAGCCATACCAAGGAACAGCTCAACTGGGTTAATTTAAAACTGTCTTCAACAGGAAAAACTAGAGAAAACCAATAGAAACTTCACTTTAACTTTAAAAAATAAAGTGAATTGGCTTACAGTGCATTATAGTCCACTCGCTCTGGATGCAGCAGTGCAGTCTCTGGCTAGATAAGTGATTCTCATCCCTCGCCTCAGGCCATACACAGCCAGGCAGATTTTCAGGATACCCACAATAAATATGCATGAGATACATTTGCATACAATGGTGGTAATGCATGTATATTCATTGTGGATATCTTGAAAACAAAATTGGTCAGGTGCAGGCCCATTACTGGGCTAACCAGCACCCTATGCAATTGGAAGCAGAGGGGAGGGGCTCCCCCTCCAAAGTTTTGATTGGCCTTGAAGAGGAGTCCCCCTGAACACAGTTGAACACTATTGACTGGCCAGAGTCCCCCTCCACCATCGGAGCTGGATCCTGGCTGGCTTTATAATGGAGAGGCCCCCACAGCTGGCATTTGTAGCATGGTATGTTGGCACCCCTCCCCTCAATAAGGCATGCTACAGTCTGTCCAGTCCAGAGCCCTGGGGCAGTCAACCCTCTTCCAATGGCCTAGGTCGGGTGTGTCTCAAAGACTTGGGTGAGAACCTTTATGGGCAACAGATGGTTTTCTGGGAGTGGGTCTCTAGCAGGAATTTAGCTTTCTGCTTAGTCCTGTCTGAGTAAACAAAGGCTTTCCAAATCTCTCTTGGTGTCCCCACAGTCAGTATATGATATCCTCAAAACGTTACTAGCTGGGGAGTCCTCAGGACAGGTTTGAGAAACCATGGGATAAAGGATTTTTGCAAGAAGCCGGTTCTCTGGAAATCTTTTAACCCTGGCCTCCACCTCAAGTTATTTATTTATTTATTTATTTATTTTTATATACCGGTGTTCGATTTTACATATCACATCCGTTTACATTCAAACAAAAATGCAGGAAATCAAGCGTTTCCTTTGTCTAATACATTGAACATTTATAATATGGAAATTGTTAACAAGGGATATAAAAAGAACATGGAAATGGTTAACACAACGGGTTGCACGAAGGGGTGCACAAAGGGGAGTGTCCCTTTGTCGCGCCCCTTTGGCGCGCGACGCCTGGTGTTCTAGCGCCGTTTAACTGCCTGCGCTGTCATCAGTGACGTCGTGGGGGCGGGTCTCCCGATCGGGGATCTCACGTCACCCCTCCCCTCACAGTTCCAGATTAAATCCCTTCACTTTTCTTTCTCATCACTGTGAGTTGTATCAGGGTGCCCGGTGGTGGTGGTAGGTGGCCTCCCTGTGGGCGGGTATGTCTGAGAAGAAGACCTGCAGCACTGGGGTTTCATCAAACATTTCTTTTTTCTTAGCAGTTTTTTTCTTAGAAGCTTTAGCAGGATGTCTGGAGTATAAGAGACCACTGAGCTCCTCTCTTAAGATGAGATGCTCAGGGTGGTATTTAGCAAATCTCCTCAGTTTCTCTTCCCTTCAAACCAGGGAGCAATATTTTTCAAGCCACCAGAGCCATTCCCTAATTCAAGGAATGTCTTTATCTGGCTATAGCCAGCTCCTACCTCAAGATATCTGAAATGAGTCCATACCTTCAGCCTTTTCCTCCGTGCTAGTGCATTCCAGAACCAACCTAGAAATCTGCACAGGCTGCTTTAGAAAACCTGTACTAGATTACAGAAAAAGGCTATAATCCCGGACAATGGTTCTCAGCCCATTTCTTGAGATACACACAGATAGTCTGGTTTTCATGATAGCCACAATAAATATGCAAGATATAGATTTGTATTCAGTGGAGGCAGTGCATGCAAATTATCACATGATTATTCATTGTGGATATCCTGAAAACAAGACCGGTCAGGTGCGTCCCATGGACTGGGCTGAGAACCATTAATCCAGAGCAAGCATGCCTCCAGGGTTCTTTTGAATAGCTCAGGCATGGCAAGCTCCATCCTCATGAGCCACAAACAGGTCTGATTTTCAGGATAAGCCACAATGAATAGCATCAGATACATTTGCATGCACTGCCTCCATTGTATGCAAATATATCTGATGGATATTCACAATTCATTATGGATTTTCTGAAAACCAGGCCTTTTGTGACTCTTGAGAATAGAAGTTGGCCACCCCTGGAAAACTATTAGGGTGCTTCAAAGCATACTGAATACCAATCAAATGTCTCTTTTTTTATTCATGAAAGAATAATATTTGGCCACTGTTTAACTACTAGGGGAAGCTTAAACCTTTGAGGGTGAATGAAGCCTAGAAAGAATAAAACCAGCAAAACAAACAATCTAAATTTCTGCAGACCTTAAGCAAGGTTCATATTTCTTTTTTTGCAGAGTGTCCCGGGAGTGGATGAGTTAGATGTGTAAACTTACCTGGCTATCATGCCAGAGGTTCAGCAACATAGACAAGCCATTGAATATACCCCTTATCAGTAAATTAGACAAATACATTTAGGACTGCATGAAAGCAGTCCTAGCATTAGCTGGATAAATTTATCTGGCTGACTTAGCAGGATAACTCAACTCCACCCCCAGATATGCTCCCAATGTGACGCCAGATAATGTTTAATGTGGATAAAATTTATCTGGATAAGTGGTGAAGATTTTTAAAATACAGCATTTATCTGGATAACTCAAAAGTTATCCAGAAAAATACCTTTGAATATCAACTTCCATGCTTCCTTGACTTATATGCAATACTCTAAATTTTAAAATTTCTCTCACATCTCTTATAAACTACCAGGTACCAAGTGATACAGTTCAAGGAAGGAGATCGGAAACCAGTCCTAGATTTCTGACAATCACATCCTGATGCATTATGGCTGTGTTTCCAAACCCTGTCCTGGAGGGAGCCTAACCAGTCTAGTCGTCAAGGTACCCGTAATCAGTATGCATGAGATAGTTTTACATGCATTGGAGAGTAGACCCAGTATATGTAAATCTATCTCATACATATTCATTGTAGTAATCCTGAAAATTTGACTGGTTGGGTGTGCTTCCAGGACAAGGTTGGAAAGCACTGCATTTTAGTACCTACAGAGCTGATTTTAAATGGTAGAAACAGGGATTATAAATACTTTCATGGTGAGATTACCTTTTGCTGATGGATTTGGAAAAATATGGCCTTCTTTCTGCCAAAAAATTAAAATAGTAAAAAAAATATATTTGTAATCAGATAATATGTCCAATAACATCTCTATCAGCCAACAGAGAAAATAAAAATCCATTATTGATAACTGTAATATTTTTTAACAGTATTCATGTAACCCATTGGGTTGTGCACACGGTCTAGTAAATGCAACAATAAAGATTCTTCATCTTTTCCTATGGCCTTGAAAACAAAGCACAAGAAAGTGAAAAGTACAATACATAAATCACTTTAAATGCTGCCTGCAGAGCCTGCACACACCACTTAAATGTCCTCAAATTAGATCAATAATTCTTTATCGATCCACAATCTGATGCTGTCACATCCAAACCAGGACACTTTCTGCTTTCAGCATTAACAGTGGTGGTTGATTTGTTTTGAGATAATTCATAAGACAACCTTATTGACATCATAGCTTCCAAAATTTGTTTTTTCAGTTTTAGAACTCATCTGATCTTCCTTTTGATCCTGATATTTCATTTGGAACAATTATTTTTCTGTGTTTATAGCTTTCTGATACCAAGCAAGGTCCTGTAATCTGTATTCCTTTTTTTTTTTTTTTTACTGTGCAGTTTCCTCCTGCTCCATCAGGTTTCCAGCCTAATCAGAACCAGGGCTGGGATCTGGCACCATACATTCACAACTACCTGCCAGTTTTTTCCTCATTGTATTCCCCCTCGTGACTTAGCTTATTCCAGTCATTGCAGCGACAGACTTTGGCTGGGGGCCATGCACCTGCAATCACAGACTCTGAATCTGGACTCTAGGTGTCACCATTGCGTGATGAATATGAATCCCTCCTCCCCAGGGTCTGTGAATGCTGCCTTTGTAGCATCCTCAGTCCTGGCCAACTCAGGGAGCAGAAGCCCAGAGCTTGAATTGGAACCTAGATTCCTCCACATGGCACAGCAGTGTCACTGAGTCACAAGACCAGCCACCTGCATTCAGTTTCATAGCAGCATTACTACACAGAGAAATGTAAGACCTAATAATCCATCTGCAGATAGACTGTAAACTCTTCCTCTCACCCTATTCCAAGGCCGAGTAGTTATCTCAAAACACACTGTACTGTCCACTCAAGGGCATACACTGGCATATTTAAAATTTCAATATCTACTGTCAAAATTTAAACCACTATATGCAGAAAAAACAATTTAAAAGATCTAACTTCTCGATCAAGGCTTGCTTTTGTGTAACTTCTTGGTCAAGGTTTGCTATTATACTTTACATAGAGATCACTTTCAGAGACTGAGTCCTGACCAACTTGTTGCAGCATCTGGTACATGGATTCTGTGTTGGGGACAGGCTTGACTTGTGGGGGGCCCTGAAGGGAATCACTCTCAAAAGAAATGACAGTCATCACTACTCCACCCTGGCTTGCCTCCTCCCCTAGTAGACTCTCAAGACTTTCTCCTAGCCCCATGGCCTCCCCCTTAACATACCTTAAAACTGTTAAAAAATGTTCAAAAGACTGGTGCCATTATTGTGAATAATTATTGTGAGTCCTTGTAAATCACTTCTGCCCCAGGAGTGGAATTACCAAGCTTTAAGGTATGTTCATGGTGAGCCTGGGGTGGTCTCATCGGGACCTGGGAGAAAGCCGGGGGGGAGGGAGGCTATTTTAAAATGGCAGCTGGTATTTGATTTTTAGTGTACACAGTTGTAAAAAATAGCATGCAATAAAAGCAAGCTGAATCAAAAATTAAAACATGAAATTAATAAAGCCACCCCCACAAATGAAATGAAATAAAAGAAATACCCATTGCACACCCCTAAGTGAAAGCCATAGTTAGACTGGAATTATCGTCTGGAGACAGACAGCTTGTGCAGAATAATTCCTGTCCGCTCCAGGGACAGCCTGCTGATTGCCCCTGTGTTTATTCATAAATGCTCATTTGTTTTCTTGTATGTGAAAGTGTTCTCAATAGAATAAGGGGAAGATGTGATCTGGAATACAAGTTCAGTAGTGCAGCATGTGAAATATTCAATCAGATACTGCCTTAATAAAGCTGTCAGCAAAGGTTATAGGGCACTAGAAGGTGCCCTGGGAAATAATAAAGAAGTGTACAGTTGTTTCCACTGTGTTGATGAGTTACTTTTTGATGAAGCTTTACCATTACTAAATAACTGCAGAAGCATGATTAAACCTGGGGACGCAGTGAGTATTCTGCAGCATGTGGGGTTTTCTTTCTGTTGCATCTAATATAATTTGGTCTTGTATAGAGGCAGAGGGCTCCTATTCACAATAGTATGGAAAATTAGCAACCATGTTGGAATAGAAGGGGGAGCACAGTGTGTCAAGCACTCAGGACTGTGAGAACAGTTCATATCAAATAATGAATGTTATGACTTCAGCTCACTTCTCCCACTGGTGAATACTTTCAATTATGGGATAAATTAGGTTGGGGTGAGGGAGGGAGATAAAGTTTGTTTCATTATGTTCTAATTTGTTACAGAAATCTACATCAAATTCACAGAAATTCATGGGTCAGCTTATAGTTTACCAGCAACCAATGATAATTAAATAGGTTGAAAGGTTTCCGGGAGTCCAGAAAGCATTTCACCTCAGTGTAGCATGCCTCACTGGACTTGATCTGAGATATGGGAATGGTTCTCATTGAGCACTTAGTTTGAGCACTTCTCCTACTATCTGCATGCAGAAGCCCCTGTGCCAATTGCACACTGTGCTTACAGATAAACAAATATAGTTGTGGCAAGGTTAAGCTCCCAGTCACAAGGGCCGGGCTATAATTTGTTCAGGGCTCTGCTCAACGGGATCTCACTTCATTGTTGTCTGCTTGCTTTCAGGATCATTCCTATTTTCCTTATTCATCGTCCTACCAATAATATCCCTTATGCAACAGTAGAGGAGGAGCTGATAGGAGAGTTTGTGAAATATTCTATCAGGGATGGGAAGGAAATTAACTTCAAGAGAAGAGAATCAGAAGCTGGTCAGAAGTCTTGCACCTTTCAGCACTGGGTGTATCAAAAGACAAACGGGAATTTATTGGTGACTGACATGCAAGGTGAGTAAATGGATTGTAAATGGATTGTAATCTTCTGTGCTGAATACAATCTTAAAGTAAAAATTTTTCAGTAATGACATTCACTTGCTTAATCGTATAATTACCTGTAATTCCATACTTAGTTTCCTTCCTCATTATAAATTCTATCCAAGAATCTCTTAAATAAATATATTAGGAAGCATTTTCAAATTTAATTATACCTGTTCTTAAAGAAAAAGCATAAGTAAAGAAGACATACAGTCTTGTTCCCAGTCATAAATGATGATATTGTTTTAATAATTATGCTGATGAGACTAAATTAGTCTCCGACTTAGCACAGACAGCAAAATTTAATATGGTGCCTGTTTAAGAGGCAAGAATTATCATGATGTACCCACTGATTTGTGCTGGTAGTCTTGTGCACACAGTAGAACAGATAATTCATATCTTCTACCAACTATACCACAAAATTATTTTTTTTTTTAAAAGGCATTACTAGTTCTTTTTTTTTTCACAGAATTGATGCAGTAACATAAGAGTAATACTTAGAGTTGGCAAGTAAACACCGGCACTGGTAAAAGTAGAAGGAGCAGGATAGAGAACCCTCTGGGAAACAATTTTGAACTGAAATAATTAAAAAAAAATTAATTAGGAAGTAATTTATCTCAGGATGCACTTGAGCATGATAAAACCCCTGGTCACATCCAATGCTTCCTCAGCTGGTAGAAGAAGTAGCAGTTTGAGAACAGATGATGGCCTCTCACAGATAACCGATTCCTTGAGACATTATCCTCATCATCAAGGTCATCGCCATCACAAGAAGAACAATCTTGAGTCTGCAGAAGCAGTAAGCACAACATTTCCAAGGAAAAGAAAACTTAAGCTGTAATGGGAAAGGCAGAGCACTGGTCCTGACAGAACTATTATAATACAAGAAGTGTTTATGTGACTGTAGAGGGATGCAAATTATACTCTATTGTGTAGACAAGGTACCACTACAGTTTCTTAAAGTAAATCTTCCTCTCTCTCATCTAGACCTTTTACTTTTGTAAAGTATCTGGGGCCATTCATCCTAGGGGACTGGGGTGTCACAGACTGATATGGGGAAACAAGATTCCATTCTAATATCAGGTACAGCTCTAGGAAAGACCAGTTAGGTGAAAGATGGAAGCAGGCAAAAGTAGCAAAGATAAATGGGGCTATACATTGAAATTGTCAGGTCAAAGTGCTGTGGTGGTCAATAGGGATGTGAATCGTTTTTTGACGATTTAAAATATCGTCCGATATATTTTAAATCGTCAAAAATCGTTAGAGCCGCGATACAATAACAATTCCCCCGATTTATCGTCAAAAAATCATAAATCGGGGGAAGGGGAGGGCGGGAAAACCGGCACACTAAAACAACCCTAAAACCCACCCCGACCCTTTAAAATAAATCTCCCACCCTCCCGAACCCCCCCAAAATGCCTTAAATTACCTGGGGTCCAGAGGAAGGGTCCCAGTGTGATCTTTTACTCTCGGACCTCCGGTGCTTGTAGAAATGGCGCCGGCGCTACCTTTGGTTTTTCCGTACGGAAAAACGATTCGCGGCAGGAGATCGCTCCCGGACCCCCGCTGGACCCCCAGGGACTTATGGCCAGCTTGGGGGGGGCCTCCTGACCCCCACAAGACTTGCCAAAAGTCCAGCGGGGGTCCAGAACGACCTCCTGCAGTCGAATCGTGTTGTCTACGGCCGGCGCCATTTTGCGCCGCCATTTTGCGCAAAATGGCGCCAGCCGTAGACAACACGATTCGACTGCAGGAGGTCATTCCAGACCCCCGCTGGACTTTTGGAAAGCCTTGTGGGGGTCAGGAGGCCCCCCCAAGCTGGCCAAAAGTCCCTGGGGGTCCAGCGGGGGTCCGGGAGCGATCTCCTACGCTCCTGACCTCGGGGGACAAAAAACAAAATGGCACTGGCGCTACCTTTGACCTGTCATTTGACAAGGCAAAGGTAGCGCCGGCGCCATTTCTACAAGCACCGGAGGTCCAAGAGTAAAAGATCACACCGGGACCCTTCCTCTGGACCCCAGGTAATTTAAGGCATTTTGGGGGGGTTCGGGAGGGTGGGGGATTTATTTTAAAGGGTCGGGGTGGGTTTTAGGGTTGTTTTAGTGTGCCGGTTTTCCCGCCCTCCCCCCCACTGGACTCCAGGTAATTTAAGGCATTTTGGGGGGGGGGGTTCGGGAGGGTGGGGGATTTATTTTAAAGGGTCGGGGTGGGTTTTAGGGATGTTTTAGTGTGCCGGTTTTCAATTTTCACGATTTTCATGATATTTAAAAAACCCAAACAGCGACGATCCGATTCCCTCCCCCTCCCAGCCGAAATCGATCGTTAAGACGATCGATCACACGATTCACATCTCTAGTGGTCAAAAAAGCAAACAGAATGTTAGGAATTATTAGGAAGGAAACAGCGAATAAATTGTGGATGCCATAATACTTCTGTATCACTCCATCGGGAGACCACACCTTGAGTACTGTGTGCAATTCTGGTCATTGCATCTCAATAAAGATATCATTGCACTGGAGAAAGTCCAAAGAAGGGCGACCAAAATGACAAAGGGGTGGAACTGCTCCCCTATGAGGAAAGGCTAAAGAGGTTAGGGCTGTTCAGCTTAGAGAAGAGATGGCTGAGGGGGAATATGATAGAGATCTACAAAATCATGAAAGGACTTGAATAGGTAAATGTAAATCAGTTTACTCTCTCAGACAATAAAAAGACTAGGGGGCACTCCATGAAGTTGGCAAGTAGCTCATTTAAAACAAATCGGAGAAAATTATTTTCACTGTTAAAATGGTGGACCCTTGGACCAAGGGGGAGTTGGCACTGCCTGTGGGGAGGAGACCCATAGGCCCCCACCATCAGTAAACGAGGCAGACGAAGAGCAGAGACCCTGATGGCGCTTTACCACTACCAGCCCACATTCCCCTCAGGTGCCGGGGCCAGATGGACTTAAATGGGGCCTCTGCAGAGATGGAAGTCCAAGAGAGAGACAAGAAGCAGTAGCGCAGGCCAAGTCGGGAACCGGCAGTGAAGCTTGTAGAGAGTATCCAGGCACAGGTCGTAGCAGGCAGTGTACATTGTAGTCCAAGTCCAGTCCGAAGTCAAAGCCAAGGTCAACCCAGGGACAAGGAAGGAATTCAGGAACTATGGAAAAACAATGCATGTCTATGGAATGAGACCTATTGCCAAGGAAAGGCCTGCATGCAGGGGCTTGCCTTATAAACCAGCATGATGTGATTGTATCATGAATGCCGGTATATAAAAACCTTAAATAAATAAATAAGTAAGTAAGTAAGTAAGTAAGTAAGTAAGTAAGTAAAATATAGCCCCTGAGTGGTGATGTCATCAATAAGGGCAGTGGAACTTTTCCCACAATGGGCCCTTTAAATTGAGCAGAGAGACGTGTGCACGCACGCACCTAGGGAAAGCCAGGATGCTGGAGAATCGGCAGTATCCCAGCCGTGAGGTAGCTTGATGGCAGCAGCGGCGTTCAGACGCAAAGGAGGGAGAGACCATGGCGAGGAGCCAGCGGCATGGGCCGTGGACGGCAGGAGCAGCCAGCGGATCAGGGCCGTGAAGGAAGGCTGCGGTGGCTCCCCGCCGATACCAGGAGGCCCAGGTTGAGTGAGGCCGGCTGTGGGTTCCCATGGTCGGCAAGTGTAACATTCACTCAACACATAATTAAGCTCTTGAATTCATTGCTAGAGGATGTAGTTACGGCAGTTAGTGTAGCTGGGTTTTAAAAAGGTTTGGATAAGTTCCTAGAGGAGAAGTCCATAAACTGCTATTAATCAATAAGGAATATTAGCTTGGGATCTGTTTCATGTTGGGGTACTTGCCAGGTATTTGTAGCCTGGATTGCCCACTGTTGGACACAGGATGCTGGGCTTGATGGACCCTTGGTCTGACCCAGTATGGCTTGTCTTATGTTCTTATGTACTGGTGGAACTGCATTTCCGCTAATGGTGATAGTGGTGTTTGTATGTAATGACGTAGCTAGTCCAGCTATCAGCCAGAATATCCAGAGCATGAGGACATTCAGTTTGAATGCCCCCCGTACAGGGTCAAAGAGAAAAACTCAAAATATTTCATCTTGTTGCAAGAACGTTTTCAGCAGCACTGGCCCTGAGGGCTCTTGCCAAGTAATATTTCCTCAGATAGGAAGAATTATGTCAGGCATTCCAACCAGGAAGTATTTCACACCGCTAAACTTCTGTGGCAATTAAATACCAATAAATCCCTAATGGAAGACATTGTTCTCTGCATTACAAACCACCTGCTCCCTCACTCCTTGGCCCCCATATTACCCACAGGAGATGCTAATGTCACAACCTCATGCTACTAAAATGCCTTGCATATAGCCGCTATTGTAAAACTCTCCTCCGATTTCCATTGCTTCACATGCCATCAGACGCTTCTGCAGAATCGTATGGTCCGTCACGGACCCTCAAGAGACCAGAGGAAGGTCTGGGGTGGGGGAGGGACAGCAGCTGGCCTGGCTGGACACACTTCCCATTGTACACAATCCCCCCTTCCCCCCATCCTGAGTAGCGATAATGAAGGAGAGTGACTCAGCCACGTCTTCCTCCTTTTCCTCCTCCTCTGCCACCTGGAGTCTGATTTGCAGCAGAGGAGCGTGGTTCAAACCGAGGAGGGGGGGAGGGGAGCAGAAGAATAACACAAAACTCGAGGCACCACCACTCTCCTCTTCGTCCTACCTGCTGGCTGATCACTGTGGTGACAGGAAGAATGAACAAGGACGCGGGGGTGGGACGACAAGAAGATGAGAGGGTGATAATAACAGAGGTGGCAGAGGAGACAGAGTGAAAATCAGGAGAATTGTCTGGGAGGGAGTGGAAAAGGGTGAAAATCGTCAGGGTGAGAAAAGGGATAGGAGTCAGGTGATGTCTGTATGTTAGTGGGATATTGTGTGTGAGAGAGAGGGTATCAAGATAGGGGCATGAGTGAGTGAGGAGGAGTGCCAGGATGCGAGTGTGAAGGGATGAACACCAGGTGGACAGGGGGCATGAGAGTGTGAATTATCTCTCCCATTTCCTGTCCTTCCCCTGATCCCAGACCCAATCCTTCCTGGTCTCAGATCACCCCTCTTCTCTTTCCCTCTCTGATCCTCACATTCCCCATCCCCAAAATCTCATCTCTTTCTCCCTTTCTTCCCCCAACATCCCAAGATCCCACCCCCATCCAAATTCTCCTTCCCCCACTGAAAAACTCAAAATGAATTATCCAGATGCAAAAGAAAGGTCAGACAACTTTATGAAAAAAAAAAAGTTAAATAAAATGTGTAGAGATTTGCATATTAAATAATGTAAATGCATATGCACATATACAAATCAAATTTAAAAAATTGAAAGGGTTGCTGCAGTATTTTCTAGCTCTTGCCACAAGGAACTATGAGTCTGTACCCATAGTGGTAAGAAGCTATATCCATTACAAAATTGGTCCTGTACCTCAAAACCGCATTACATTTTACCAGTCATTTGAAAAAGGCACTGCCGGTCCCCCAAGATATCCTGTTGCCAGACAGCCAATTCAGTAGCTAATGTTAGAGCTTAAGATCTATGTTCCCTGTCTGCAGCTGAATTGACTGGTTCTCCTAGGGTCCTACAAGTGGCAGTAATCTGATATCAAATAAGAACATTTATTTATTTATTTAACAGTTTTATATACCGACCTTCATAGTAAATAACCATATCGGATCGGTTTACAATTAACAAGAATAAAAAACTGGGGTAACTATTCAAGTAAACGAAAGATAAACAGTAAGTAGGAATGAGTCAAAGTTACAATCAACAGGGAAGAGAACTTGGAAGCTTGCAACAAGCTGGAAAGAAGATAAGGCAGGAAATAAATATGAAGTGATGCCATAGGGCGTACGGGTTAAAGCTTAATGGTGCTTTAACCTGGGAGAGTCAGAGTCCATTCGTGAGTATAATCATCATAACGGGTAAGCGTGAAGGACAACTAGTGATTGTCTGGTGGGTCGGTGAAGGCTTGGTGAAAGAGCCAGGTTTTAAGTCTTTTTCTAAAAGTTAACAGGCAAGGCTCCACTCTGAGACTTGAAGGGATGCTATTCCAGATAGATGGGCCAGCTATCGAAAAAGCTCTGTCTTTGGTCATCGAGAGGCGTGAAGCTTTAGTAGGGGGAAATTTCAGGGTGCCTTTGAGAGTATCTCTAGTTGGTCTGTTAGAGGAGTGGAGTTTGAATGGGATTTCCAGGTCGAGTTGAAGATGATGATGGATAGTTTTATGAATTACGGTGATTGATTTGTATAGAATTCTGAAATTAACTGGTAACCAGTGTAGGTTCCTGAGGATGGGAGAGATGTGTTCGCTGCGGCTGGTACTGGTCAGCAATCTCGCAGCCGCATTTTGTAACATCTGCAGTGGTTTGGTAGTGGATTTGGGAAGGCCTAGGAAAAGGGCACTGCAGTAGTCTATTTTGGCGAACAGTAGCGCTTGGAGGATTGTCCTGAAGTCGTGGAAGAATAAGAGTGGTTTAAGTCGTTTTAGAATCTGTAATCTGAAGAAGAAACAGTCTTTGGAGGTTGTGTTGACCATTTTCTTAAGGTTTAGACGATTGTCTAGTATTACCCCAAGGTCTCTAACCTGCTTGCAAGTAATGTGAGAGATGTGTGGAGATGGTGGGGAGATATTGATTTCGTTTGAGGATATGTGGAGCAGCTCTGTCTTGGAGGCATTAAGAACCAGGTTTAAACTGTTGAGTAGATTAGTGATGGATAGAAGGCAGTTGTTCCAATGGGTGAGCGCTTTTGAGATTGATTCTGTTATCGGTATTAGAATCTGCACGTCGTCTGCGTACAAATAGTGAATTAAGTTGAGGTCTGTTAACAATTGGCAGAGGGGGAGGAGGTAAATATTAAAGAGGGTAGGAAATAAGGAGGAACCCTGAGGTACGCCAAGAGTTGATTTAGTTAGGGGTGACTCTTTATTGTTGATTTTGACTTTGAAAGTCCTATTGCTGAGGAAGGACTTGAACCAGTTGTGGGCAGATCCGGAGTTGCCGATGTCTGTTAGGCGATCCAGCAGGATGGTATGGTTGACGGTGTCAAATGCCGCCGAGATGTCTAACAGGACCAACAGAAAGGAGTGTCCTTTGTCCAACCCCATGATAATATGGTCAGTAAGTAAAATGAGAAGGGTTTCCGGTTGCGTGATTTACGGAACCCATATTGCGATGGGAATAGGATCTTGTGGTCTTCAAGATATTCAGAAAGCTGGGTGTTTACCAGTTTCTCCGTTAGTTTGGCAACAAATGGGAGGTTAGAGATGGGTCTGAAATTAGCTGGTACATTAGGATCTAAGTTGTGTTTCTTGAGGAGGGGCTTGAGTGAGGCGGTTTTTAGACTGTCTGGGTAGCTTCCTTGCGTTAGAAGGCTGTTTATGATGCCGGTCAGAGGTCCTGAGATCACATTTGGGATGAGAAGCAGGAGTCTCGATGGGATGTTATCAGCCGGATGGCTTGATGGTTTCTGCCTTTTTAAAAGGGATTCAATCTCTTTAGTGGAGATTGACTCGAAACTGTCAAATTTGGGTCTAGTAAGAGACTGGAGATTCTCACCTGGCTTGGGAGGTGTAGTATTTGAAGGCAGGAGGGCGAGTGTATTTAAGATCTTCTGTTGGAAGAATGTAGCGAGCTCATTAGCCTTGGAAAGAGCTTGTTCGTCTGGAATAGGTGGGGGGGGTAGATTTGGTGATTTGTGTCACGTAGGCGAATAGGGCCTGGGCATCATATTGGAAATGGTGTATTTTGTTTGCATAGTATTCCTTTTTTTTCTGTAGAATGGCGGTCCTGTAGTGATGTAAGAATCCCTTGTATGTAGAAAGGGTAGAAGTGTTAGGGGTTTTTCGCCATCTGTTTTCCTTATGGCGTAAGGTCTGTTTCATTTGTTTAAGTTCAGCGCTGAACCAGGGTTGATTTCCCTTTTTTGTTGGGTTGATTGATTTGGAGACTAAAGGGCACCATTTGTTTGCGACCGCTTCTGTAATCTTTTGCCAGGAGGATAGGGCTGAGTCGGGGTTAGCTAGGTCTAAGTTAGAAAGTTCTTTGGAGAGCTGATCGCTGAGAGTATCCGATGGACATGCTTTCCTAAATTGAATGGCGGAAAGGAGTGGGGCGGTGTGTGTCTGTTTGTGTGTGGAGAAGGAAGATTCTATCAGGAAATGATCTGACCAAGGGATCGGGGTACAAGAAGGTTCTATAGTGCATGTGAAATTGATGAATATTTGATCCAAAGTGTGTCCAGCATTATGTGTGGGGCTGTTGATGGTCTGAGTAAATCCCATAGCGCTGAGGGTGGTGAGGAGGGCTTCACAGTTTGCAGAAAGAGGTGTTGCGTTTGTATGGAGGTTGAAATCCCCCATGATCATTGTTGGAAGGTCTGAGTTAATATGTTTCACGATGGATTCTATGAGGGGTGACGGATCCGTTTCTAGAACTCCCGGGGGAGCGTAGACTAAGAGTATTTGTAGATGTTTTGACTTGACTAGACCCATTTCCAATTTGGACTTTGTCTTGATTGAGAGTGCGGTCAGTCTGAGTTCTTTCTTGGAGGCTAGGAGGAGTCCACCTCCTCTTTTTTTGTGTCTATGGAAGGTGAAAATGTCATACGTCTGGATGGGTAGTTGGTTGGTTAAGGCTATGTCCGAGTTTTTTAACCAGGTTTCTGTGATGGCACAGATGTCTGGGTTGGAATACAAAAGGTAATCATTGAGGATATGTGTCTTCTTAGTTAAGGATTGCGCATTGAAGAGGGTGACTGATAGAAGCGTGAGGCCTAGAAGTTGGTTCAATGGAGATGTCATGATAGGGATAATTCTTTTTTGTATGACGTTAGTGGAATTAGTTGAAGGTATTCTCCTTTGGTTGTGGATGATTGGGATGTTGTAAATGTGCATGATGCGTGGAATTCTGGAGGAGGTTTAGTCTGCGAAGAATGGTTGAAAGAAGGTGTCTGTCTGATTGAAGAGAGGTTGGGAAGATTGTTGAGAGTGTTTGTAAGTTTGTTGGTTCGGCTGGAGGAGTGCTCTGTCCTCCGTAGTTGTGAATGGAGTTGTCTGACCGGTTGCTGGCGGTGTATCTGTCCTTTGAGGTAAATAGCGTGACTGTTTAGGAGTGCTCTGTCCTCCGTAGTTGTGAATGGAGTTGTCTGACCGGTTGCTGGCGGTGTATCTGTCCTTTGAGGTAAATAGCGTGACTGTTTAGAAAGGCTTTACTTAGGTTATACATGCGAGGTGCTGTAATGTCATTTAAGTTATCATGTGGATACAATACATGTGCAGAAAGGTGGATGCAGGCGGATAAAATACAATATATGCAGGTGGATACAATACAATAGATGCAGGTGGATGCAATACATGTGCAGAGTGTAGGTATAATACAGAATGCAGGTGGAGTGCAAGTATAATACAGAATATCATACAGAATATAATATAATATAAAACAGAGTATAATACAGAATGCAGGTGAAGAATTTTCAGTATGCAGGTGGATACATTACAAGTATGAGAATCCGTGCGAGATACAGGGCTAAGCACTGATGGTACAGTACAATAGATGCAAGCTAGCAGGTGGGCCTTGCGGGCATTTGCGTGCCGGCTCGGGGGGGAGGGGTAGGCCCTTACCCTGCGGTGGTGCGCCGGTTGTTGTTGGATCCGACCGGGTCCAAGGGACTAGGTGGATAAGATCTGAGTTGCGAAGATAATAGTTATAGTCTGTATGAGGAGTAAAGTGATCCTCATTGGTCCTGGACAGTTCAGCGGAGGACTGTGGCCAGCCTTTTTTGGTGGGAGTTAGGTGGCAATGGGGTTCTTGAGGAGAGCACAAGTTAAGTGGTCTCCCGTACGTTAGGGTCCATAGAAGAGACACCCAAAGAGGCTCACAAAGGAGCGCACTAAGGAGCAGGCTCCTTAGGTCGCGCTCCTTCGGGTGCGTGACGCCCGGTGCGTGACGCCCCAGGACGCTCCGTTACTTTTAAAGGGCCAAATCCGAGCGGGGATAGGCCGGCTGGGGTGGGGGTGGGAGCGTTTCAACTCACCACGTGGTTGCAGCTTTTGTCTCTCTTTTTTTTCAGCTTTCTTTAATTTATTGGTTTTGGAGCCCTCTTTCACTGTTTTTCCTCTGCCTTAAATCTGCTGCTGCTGGCTCACTGCTGGGGTGAGCGGGCTCTTGCCCCGATTGGGCAGCGCCGACCGCGCGAGCCCCTGCAGAGCTGAGGGGAGACGGATCGCAGGGAACATGCCATACTGGGTCAGACCAAGGGTCCATCAAGCCCAGCATCCTGTTTCCAACAGTGGCCAATCCAGGCCTGTAATCCTGAAAGTGTTTTGCCACTTAAGGAGTTCTTGTGCACTGCTCCAACTGTTGTGGAAGAGCAATTGAAGCCTACTATTTCGACCTTATTGTTGGAGGTCTGGAGGATATTTTATTTGACATATTTATTGGAATTTGGAAGCTCCAAAGCAAGTCTAGCTCTTTTGATTTTAGTCTTCTACTTAGCTGTTTTCATTTTGCATTTTTATGTAAAATAATGGTGAGGATGTGGGCATTCATTTATGCGTGCATTAAAATGCTGCATTACCACAGAAAGAAGTATGTTTCTTACCCTGAAAAGGTACCAGGAGACTGTTTGCTGGCAGCTGTTGATCTAGTGATAAAGGATGCACAATGTTATGGCCAGACTATGAGACTAGAATGTCCCATTGGAATCTGTACATGTTAATTGTCATAAAAAGCCCAAGTACCAGAAGCAGGGATGAACTTTATACATTTTAATCTCTGCCAGTTGGAAAGCAGAGGTAGCTGTATTCTATTCTTTCTAATTAATACAATTCTGCTGCTTCTGATTTTTTTTTTCCTAGAACACAAAATAGAAAGTTACAGCAACAGGCAGAATATTATATCCCCACAAGCAGAAGAATCATTGAGATTGGTTCATCTTGCTTGTTTTCAAGATGAAATGACTGTTGAACTTTGACAGATGTGAGGCAAAATTCGTGTTTTCTTGGTTTTCTGTAGGTGTAGGAATGAAGTTAACTGATGTCGGCATAGCAACACTGGCAAAAGGGTGAGTGAACAAATACTTTTCTGATTGATACGTTGGCATTATACCTTCCACCTTCTGCCTAACAGTACCTGCAATGTAATTGTGTGCACATTCATGTTGGAAGTCAAGCTTCTGAAAGGCAAGAAATCTAAATTAAGTTCCTATAGCCTTCTCAGCTTTATATTACCTGAAAAGAAAGCTAATTTTGCAGTGTTAGGAAACCAGTGAAAATTAGCTTAAGTTTTCAATAGGAGAACGTTATAATTTAGATCATATATATATTCTTCTAATCACAGTAATAATTATAGTTTTATGGTTAAGTCACTGCACATTTCTCTGATCAATATACACCATTTGATATTATTCTCTAAAACTTACAATTCAATGATATCCAAGAGAAAAAAACTGAACAAAATATTTTGTCAAGCCCTTAACTGCATCCCATGATATGTCAAGCCAAGTCTGAAAGGTTCTGTTGCATACTTCTGTAACCTTCATAGTCTAGAACAGAGTTTTCCAACCTTCACCTGGAAGTATACCTAGCCAGTCAGGTTTTTAGGATTTCCACAATGAATATGCATAACTTATATTAGCATACCTTGAGTCTTCAATATATGTAAATCTATCACATTCATATTCATTATGGATATCCCAGTTAGGGGTGCCTCCAGTAAAGGAATGGGAAACCCTGGTCTAGCAGACATAAGTATGGTTAGCAAAATCTGAATGATCTGAAGAGGAATAGTTTACACAACTTCATCTCCTACTGAAATAGAATAAACTAGAATGGTGGTTCCCAAACCTGCCTGCTTGTTCAAATTTCTTGCATATAGCCTGAAAATCCTACAGAGGACCCCCAGGAAAAATTTGGGAGCCACTAGGGACATTGAGCTTCTTCAAGCTCAATGTCCTAAAAAAATTAAAACCCTTAATCCACACCCATGACTTCCGCACTGTCATTCAAGCCACCCTATCTTTATTTATTTATTTATTTAAATTCTTTTATATACCGAAGTATAGCAGATTGCCTTCACTCCGGTTTACATTGTAACAATTCATACAATTCTAAAATGGACTACTGTAATTCCTTCCTCCTAGGGCTCCCCTACTCCACCATAAAACCGCTTCAAATGCGCCAGGATGCGGTAGCAAGGACGATTACAAATGCCCGTAAATCAGCCCACATCACTCCCATCCTTAAAGACCTACATTGGCTCCCCATCCCCTCACGTATTCTATTTATAACCCTTACCATCATCCATAAATCCATATACAGTCACAATTCCAACTGGCTCGATGATCCTTCTGCCTTACACGCTTCAACCGTCCCACCAGAGCAAACAATAAAGGAACCCTCTATGTTCCCTCCCTCAAAAAAGCACACCTCTCTTCTATGAGGGATTGTGCCATCTCCATCGCCGGTCCCACACGATGGAACTCATTACCGACAAATCTTCGACTTGAACCTTGCACCACCAAATCCAAAAAGAAATTAAAGATGTGGCTCTTTAAGCAGGCCTATCCAAATTAGCTTTCTATCACTTTAACTTGAAGTTGTGTCATCATTTGAACTGAACCCATATATATATATTTGATAGTGTTCGCCTGCTAGTCATACTAATAGTATTCTTTGACGTTTATCCTGTTATTTATATTTTATGTATTCCTCTGTGCTTTCTTTCGGCCTCCTCTTTTCTCCCTCAGTCCCACCCCTTGTCCTTGTTTTATGTATTTTCCACCTTTGGTTCGTATGTGAACCGATATGATGTACCCACTAATACCCAAAAAAGTTTTAAATAAATAAATAAATAACTGCTTTTCTGTACACCCTCCGACTTAATATCATAGCAATATTAAGTCAGAGGCCCCAAAAAAAAAAAAAAAATCTGCCCGCAGCTTGCGGGTTAGAAAATGGACACTCAATTTTGCCGGTGTCTGTTTTCCAAACCCGTGGCTGTCAGCAGGTTTGACAACCGACGCTGGTAAAATTTAGCATTGGCTGTCAAACCCACTGACAGCCACCGCTTCTGCCAATAAGGAGGCGCTAGGGACGCGCTAGTGTCCCTAGTGCCTCCTTATTAGCGCGGGCCCTCATTTGCATAGTGAATTGCGTGCCCAGGAGAGTGGGTGCTCACCTCGGAGTGCGGCTCTCCCGCGCACTTTACTGCATCGGCCGGATTTGGAGTGTGGGGTGCAGTTTTGGGCATCCATTCTCAATACATGATGTACAAATAATAGAAAAGGTATACAAACAGGGTTGCCAACCAGCTCCAGATTTTCATGACAGGTTGGTCTGGTCCTGGTTTTACTGCCCTGCAAGCAGGTACTTATAATCTTGATTTTCTGAGGGCATGCAATAGGTAAATCAGAATAAGTCCCAGCATGCAATGGGGTAAAACCAGAACCGGATCAACCTGTCCTGAAAATCTGGAGCTGGTTGGCAACCCTTTATACAAAAGGGCCATTGTGGGGACACCTGAGCTCACATATGCAAACTTTTGTTCAGACTGGAGCTATGTACGTTAGAAAAATATTTAAGAAATATTAAAATATTTAAAAGCGGCCCGGGCCAATTGCCCGGAGCACGCATGTAACGGCAGCGTGCTCACGACGGAGGCCACGAGGAGGAAGGGAAAAAGGTGTGTGGGGGGGGGAAGGCCCAAAGCAAAAAAAAATCCATCCCTAATTGCGCCCCCCCTCCCCTTACCGGCAGCCTGGAAGGAGATCAGACACGGACTAACGCCACGGCCCCACCCCGGAGCCGTGACGTCGTGAGGAGGCGCCAGGGGCGCCCCAGGATGACGCGGGCGCCCCTTTAAAGGGCTGCAGCACGCGGCAAGCGATCCTTTCGGAATCGCTCTGCAAAGCAACACCCACCCAGGGGTTCTTACACGCTCAGATAGTTTATCTATGTTAGGCAGCAACGTTACTCTGCAAAATGTTTTACTGTTTAACCTTCTTTGAAACACTGTCACAGCTAATAGGGGGTGGCGGGTACCCGGGCCGGTGCAGTCAGATTACAAGTGATGCTGGGGTCATCACAGGACGGCGGGGTAGCCGTGGGTGCCGGGAGGCGTATGAGGCAATGGCCCCCTTGCTCGGGAACAAGGCAGGGGGCCCACATCATCAGGCTGTCTTGCTTGGTCCAAGCGGCGGGCAGCCGTGTAACCATACTGCCGGCTCGGTATCCCAAGAAATTAAGTTATATTGTTATGTTTAAATAAAAGCTGTGGCCAATTTTTACACCAAATGGAGTCTGCCTGATTAATATTAAGGTATAATATCAAGAGATAAGGGGGCCTGTACTAAATGTTTTGGGGCTGCAATAAGGGACGAGGGAGCAAGTAGCAGCTGCTAACGTTACATTTATACAAATATATCAAAAGACCCGGCAGGGATCTTACAGATGATCATTTTTAGCAAAGCAGCTGCAAACAAAACCAGAAGTTATCCCTATGATTAATGAGAACTAAATGTTATCACTTCCATAGGAAAAACGTTTTAACTCTAAGAGGTTCATATTAAAAAACTCATTGGGTGAGTAAGATAAACTGCTAAGTTTAGGAAGTTTTCTTTAGGAGAATATTCAGCTGAACTTAACCAACTAAGCTTTCAGCCTAGTGATTCCACTCAAAAATGGAGGAGATCATTAAACAATCCTGTATCTGTCTTTTTTCTAAGAGGCAAATCATGAATTGCTGTGAACACAGTTGTTGAAATAATGGAAAAAAGGTTCTTTCTCACGTTGATTATCAATAGCTTTATTAACTTGTCGCTAAACACTTTTCGACTTGTTTGTCGTTAAGACCTGTAAAGTTTATTGATTTCATTAAAGCTTTGGAAGGCATTGTGAAATAGCATGTTGTTGTCTTGCACATTCATTAAAAGTTTTGTATTGAGTGAATACGGCAACTATGAATGTGGCTTGAATTCCATGTTATATTGTATGTCTGAATAATAGACAATATTAACACAATACACCTTAAAGAACCAAAAAATACACTGCCCAGTTGTAATCTTTTAGTGTAATTGAAATGTATGTGAGAGAACAACTGAGCCTTTCTTTTTTCTTCTTTTAATAATGAAATTTACAGCTATGAGAGAGAAAGGGGGGCTCTGACTCTGGATGATGCCAGCCCTCTTGCCTCCCTTCCTCCCGATCCTTCAAATAAAAGATAAATGCTTTGGCCATAGCAGGACCCCTTATGTCCCACCATCACTGGCACAGGACCCTTCTGTTAGCTAGCCCCTAGGAAAAAATACAGACAGACTGATGCCTCCTTCCTCCCTCCTGCCTGAATCTGTAACAGCTGAAAAGCAGAAATGGACTTTTAGAAATTTGCCCACCCAATATGCAGATAAATATATGTGCGTACAGTCTGTATGCACAATACTTTTGCTTGCATACCAGAGAGATGTTCTCAGGCTTGGGAGGGGGTTCCAAACTGCGTGCATATTTGTGAACTTTAAAAAGTGTGCATGTACATTTCTCTGGGAAAACTACCTGAACATATTACCAGGTGTAAATGTTGCAGGTAGGTTTTCCTAGGGTAATTTTCAAAGTGTAAAGCATGCCTTACTGTCGTTTTGAAAATTAGTATAAAGTCTGTGGATAAAAACTAGCTGCAGAGTGCAGACTTTTCACTCTTTGAACGGACTCCCCTGCCCTGTCCCCCCCAAAAAGGGCCTATTTACCAAAACGTGTTAATGTGCATTTTTAACATGTTTGGATGGCAAGTTTAACATGGTATTTACTAACGGCATTGTAACAGTATTGTAATGCCCTATTTCTGGTAATCCAGGCCATGTTTTCCACTTTCTACAACCCCCCCTCCCCAAAAACTCAGCTATATTTCCCAGAAGTATAGTTGTTTCACACAAAATGTTGTTTTTTCAAAACTTTAGGGTAGATTTTCAAAACCTATGCGTGTGCGTGCTTCCCGGTGTGCCCGCATGGACGCTACTTTTGCCCTCACTATGTCATACGGGTCGTATGACATAGTGAGGGCAAAGGTAGCGCCGGCGCCATTTTGAATATTGGCAATACGGCGCGAGTGCAGGAGATCGCTCCCGGACCCCCGCTGGACTTTTGGCAAGTCTTGTGGGGGTCAGGAGTCCCCCCCAAGCTGGCTCTTTTAAAATCCGGGGTCGGCGCGCACAAGGGGGTGAACATTTGTGCAACTTGCGCGCGCCGAGCCCTGTGTGCACTGCCCGTTCCCTCCGAGGCCGCTCCAAAATCTGAGTGGCCTTGGAGGGAACTTTCCTTCCGCTCCTCCCACCTTCCCCTCCCTTCCCCTACCTAACCCACCCCCCAGCCCTACCTTAACCCCCCTACCTTTATTATAAAAGTTACGCCTGCCCAAGGCAGGTGTAACTCGTGTACGCCGGCTGCCGGTGCACGATTCCCCGGCTCAGGAGCAGTTTCGGAGGTCTCGGCCATGCTCCCAAAATGCCTCGGGACAGAACCATGCCCACGGTCCCGCCCCTGGATGACGAGCCAGCGCGACACGCCCCCAGCACGCGCGTCCCGGGGCTTGCGCGCGCCGCCGAGCCTATGCAACAAGGGCTTGGCACGCGCAAGGGGTGGAAGAGGCAGCTTTTCGGGGTTACACACGTATCCTACGTGCGTACCCCTTTGAAAATCTTCCCCCTAATGAATATGTTAGGTTTACTTGTTATGTGTACTGTATGACTATTTTATAGTATTTTATATTTTTTAAAGATTTTTATTATAAAGATTAAACTTTTGTAATAAAAAACTCTTTGTAAGGATATGTGATGAAACTTGATTTACCCCCTGTGTGTTTGATGTGATTGTGCCCTTTTAAATAGGATTATATGAATATCTTGGTTTTTACCTTTTGCCCTTTCTGCATTTGTTCTGATCTCCAAATATTATAGTCAATATTCAGCAAATGTTCTATGATCTGCAGGTCATTCAAAATCCCCTCCTAGTTACTAAAAACTAGATCCAAACCCATTTCCAGTGTATTTATGGTTCCTAGATGCTGAGAGTCATAACTGTTTTCAAGGGAATTCTGAAACTTTCTTCCTTTGCTTATATGATGATCTGTTTGTTTATTGTTGCGATATCTCTCTTGTAGAACTGTGGAGAGTATCAGAAAGCTGTAAATGACAGTGTTTGCTTTCCATTTCTAAACTAGGTTTTGGGCATTACTACTCTCTAAGGTGACTTGAAAGGGGCCTCCTCATTTAGCTAACAGAGGGGGTCATTTATCAAAATGCGGTAAGGCGTTTTCGCATGCGTTAAGGGCTTATCGCATGCGAAAAAGCCCCGTTTTCGCATGCGATAGGCCTTTAAGACATGCGAAAACGTGTTTACTGCATGCGATCGCACCATATCGTATGGTGCGATGCAAATGCAGAAACAGGGAGGAGTAGGGGCGGAGAGAGGATGCAAATGCAAAACCTGGGCGGAGAGTGGGCTGGGTTAACCTGCCTGCGAAGAGGTATCGCAGAGCCATAACGCCAATTTTAACAACACCTCTTTCAGATGCGTTAGGCTCTGCGATAGCAGCCGGGACCATGCGGTGAGTACCTTCGCCATTTGCGATGCGGTCCGTTAGCATACACCACGCCCCTTTTGCTATCGCATGCGGTACGTACCGCATTTTGATAAATCCACCCCAGAGATATTGAAAATAAATTGTTATCCTAACTATGACGCCAACTGCCACCACCACATACACACACATATTAATGGCCATCATTCCCTTTCCTACATCCATTAACCAACTACTTTTCAGCATTAATACTGTAATTAATCCATTAAACTTTCCAAGGTCACCTTAGGGCATCGAAAATCACAAAATCACCCTCATTAATGAATCTTCAAGTTAAAAGAACTGTATTCTGTGTATAGTCTCTACTGGTCAGAACGTTTTCAATATCTGCATTTGGAAAAAGATATGTTTTAAACAATTATGAGGTAATACTAAGAAAATTCCGGCTATGTGAATTAGCTGAATAAATCTTATCCAGTTAACACACCTGGGATATTCTGTGGCATATGCCTGTATATGTTCCTAGTAAGCTAGATAAATTGCATCCATCTAACTTTAGACCCACTATCAAGCAGGTCTGACTTATTTGGCTGGCGTAGCCAGATAAGTCCAAATATTGTTACTTACCTGGCTTAGGACCTCATTCACTAAGCCATGTCAGGCCATTTAATGGTAAAAAAAACCAATTCTTTTCATGCACTAAATGGCCTAACATGGGGATAGCATGATGTATTTCAAATACTTCACATTATTCTTAACCCTGCACGTGCATATTTAAATTATCTCGTTAGAATGCAAACATGCTAATCAGCTCATTACTACCCTGAAATATGTAAATCTAATAACATGGCTTGTCAAAATTTTGCAAGCCACATTATTTGACTTGAAATTAACAACTCCAGATTCAATAGGCAGACTGAATTAGCTATGATCTGTGGGTATCATCATCCAGTGGCACTGACCAGACTTGTCTCTCCAAGCTAGTAGAGCTTTGAGCCTTAATGCACACAGAAAGCTTCAGTGCACTGAGCATGTGTGTTGTTATTCCCAAGTCAGTCATTTTTTGTCTGAGCACAGCCTAGATATGCACTCAGTTTTTCCAGTCATTTTTTTTTTCAAAATCCTTTACAATCTTTGATTATTTTTGTTATTTCCTTCAGTTTTCTTATTTTTAAGTTGCCTTGCTGACTGCAGTGTTTCAAAAACAAAAAAATACTTTTGGCTCTTCATAATGGCCAGTAAGAAGGAATCTCAGGAATCTGTGGGGCGATAATGTTCCTCACTGAATATTATCCTGGCTTTGTTCCAGACTTTCCCCAGGCAAACCGTTATGCTCTCACACTGTATACTGAATACAAGGGTAGATTCACTGGAACCTCAGCCTTTCAAATAAGGAGGGTTCAGCACACCTGTAGAATTGGTCAAAAAGATGAAAACTCTCCAAAATTCTCAAAATTATCCTTCGTAAACCAGTGGGCCCACATAAAAGCAGCTCAAAACACCCATCTCACCTCTAAAGTCTCCACCCCATAGGATCTCCAACTAAACACTAAAAATTGGTTAAAAAATTGGGAAGGTTGGTGGACAGACTGATGATTAAAAAACATTCAGGCAAAAAATTTGTTGCAGTTAAATTTTCAGCAACGATGCCTATTGATATGAAAAATGTATAAAATCTTAGAAAATGTTATATAGTTTGCCTTGTTTAAAAATACCATCGTGGAAGCCCAGACAATATATATTCCTTTCATTAGAACAGGTGGAAGGAAGGTCAAATGACTGCCGACATGGATAAAAGATGAGGTAAAAGAAGCTACTGAGGGCCAAAAGAACTTTCTAAAAATTGGAAAAATGATCCAAGTGAAGCAAATAGGAAAAAGCATAAGCATTGGCAAGTTAAAAGTAAAACACTGATAAGGCACGCAAAAAGAGAATTTGAAAAGAAGCTTGCTGTAGAAGCAAAAACTCCAGCCGAATTTACGCGAGCAGGGCATTTAAAATCCGCCTGCTAGTGTATTGTGTGCAACTCTGATTGCCGCATCTTAAAAAGGATATAGCTGAACTGGAAAAGGTACAGAGAAGGGCAATCACAATGATAAAGGGGATAGAAAGCTCCACAATGAGGTATGGTTAGAGAGGTTAGGGATGTTTAGCTTGGAGAAGAGACAGCTGAGGGGGGAATATGATAGAGGTCTAAAAAATCATGAATGGGATACAATGAGTAAGTGTGAATCGGTTATTTACTCTTTCAAGAAATTCAACAACTGGGGACACTCAATGAAGTTAGTAGTAGCATATTTAAAATAAATTGCAGAAAATAATTTTTCACTCAATGCGCATTTAAGCTCTGGACCTCAATGACAGAGGATGTGATAAAGGCAGTTAGTGTAGCTGGGTTTAAAAAATATTTGGACGAGTTCCTGGAGAAGAAGTCCATAAATTGCAATTAACCAAATAGACTTGGGAAAAGCTACTGTTTATCACTGGGCATAAGCAGCAAGGAATCTATCTACTGTTTGGCATCTTTCCAGATAATTTTGACCTGGATTGGAAACAGGATACTGGGCTTGAAGTACCTTCAGTCTGACCCAGTATGGCCATTCTTATGTTCTTATGTGCTAATATGCATGAGATATATATATGCATACATTGCCTCCATTGTATACAAATATATCTCATCCATATTCATTGTGGATACTCTGAAAATCTGACTGGCAGGTTGTGTCTGAGGACTGGGTTGAGAACCACTGCTTTAAGTAGTGTTTGAATATTTTGGTGGTTTGAGTGTAACATTTTTGACTGTTTCAAACATGATGAACTTTGATTTTCATTTGAGATAAAGTAATAAAGCCAACGTTTTATTTGAAGCAAACAAAAACACAAACTAGACATCCTAGTCTAAAATAAAATGTAATCGTCATCTCTATTATATTTTTTTAGAATTTACATTTATTTCACTTTGTTCTTGAATTTAAAATATACTTTTGGCACACTACAATATGGCATTCCCTATTTGTTTACATGAAAATGAGTGTCTGTTATAAGTATTAATGGACAATCATAATGTCTTCCTCAGTCTAATAATTATGATAGCAGTTTAAATTGTTGAAAATAACTAGAAATAATTACATCAGTTATGCCTGTTGCTTACATAGTAACATAGTAATTGATGGCATATAAAGGCCAGTTGGCCCATCAACCCTACCCACTATAATTTTCTTCCACTTGGGCAGATGAGCATCTAATTCCCATACTTAAGACAACACCATCCTCCCTCCATGTCTTTTACCTGATCACTCCACCCTTTTTACCACCACCGCCCTTTATATTTGAGCCATGCAAGCTCATTAATGTTAGGGTTATAGTCATTGCCACTCCCTGCAGTAAAATCTTAAACTGCAGCAAGTAAGAAGTGAAGGTCGCTTGGAAATGTCTGTATTTCCCTCAGTCTATTTTTAATAATCCACCGACAAAGTTAAAAAGGGAACTCCAGTTAAGGAATTCCAGTAACTGAGCTCAGAAAACAAGTTGCATGGCTGGTCATAGCATTTCCCATGACCTATCACTCCTTCCCAAAATTAATCATGAATTAAGTAACCAAGGCAAAGTTGAATCTAGTTGTTATCTTAGCCCATGAACAGTTCCAGGGGAGAAACAGGTTGTAATGTGAGATGCTGCAACGTGATGTCTAACATTTTCCCAACATTCTATTAATTCATAAAATGGACAAAAAGTAGAGAAAAATAAAGATGTTTATTATCCAGCCTTGTATTTAATAGTTGAATAACTTCAGGCTGGAGTCCACATAGGACTCCAACCTTTCTTCTTAAAGATTATAGCTTTATTTACATCCATCAGCGTACTTAATAGTAGACTGCTTACCTTCCAGCAGTGTAGTCACACTATTAGCTTCTACCAGAGAGGATTCAGGAGTCAGTTTCTCCTGGAGATGTGGGACCTCCTGTTCCTGTTAGGCCCCAGCCGCCTCCCCATGCTAAGCCCCTTACATATGATTCAAAGTAAATCCAACATAGTCTCTGGCAGCATGATATTCCAAGGACTGGGAATGGAACTTCCTGTAAACCTGGCATTCATAGGTCCCCTAGCCCAGATTTCCTGTGGTGCTGGCTGATGATATTACATCCTCTAGGGGTTTATTTATTTATTTATTTGTTTAAAATCTTTTCTATACCGTCATTAAGTTATATACCATCACAACGGTTTACAGAAAGGCACATATGAAAATGTGGGAATTGAGTATCTTAATACTTTCTATAAAGAGGTGCCATTAAAGTCCGGTTACATAGTTTCATAATAAATACTGCTTGATGAATGTTATAAATCTTGTCCCTTTTTCTACATGTATCAGTATTAATTACATGTATAGCTCTATTGAATTGTATATTTTTATGTTAAAGGTGAAATAAAATTAAAATAAAATAAAAAAATTTAAAAAAATGCACATATTGAGCTAAGTGTTGTGTGCTGATGTTCTGCTATCTGCTTTCATTACTCCACTATTCTCTGGGTTTTTTTTGTAAAATGCTTGTTTAAAAAGCCAGGTTTTTAAACTCTTTTTGAAAAATTTGAAATCTCTCTGTAGTCTAATCTCTAGGGGCATGGTGCTTCATAGTACAGGTCCGGCTAAGGATAATGCCCGTTCTCTGACTTGGGTTAGTCTTGCTGTTTTAACAGAAGGGACGGTTAGGAGGGCTTTGTTAGAAGATCTCAGGTTTCTATGTGGGACATGTACACGTAATTCTGTGTTCAGCCATTCTGCTTTTTCGTCGTGAATTAATTTATGTATTATGCATAGGGGTAGATTTTCAAAGGGGTATGCACGTACCCCCCAAAAACCTACCCCAAACCCCCCCTGCGTGCGCCGAGCCTATTTTGCATAGGCTCGGCGGCTCGCACAAGCCCCAGGACGCGCGTAAGTCCCAGGGCTTGCATGGAGGGGCGTGCCGGGAGTGACGCAGAGTTTCGGGGGCGTGCTGGGGGCGTGACGAGAGTGCGCGGCGTTTTGGAGGCATGTTCGGGGGCGTGATTCCGGTCCGGGGGTGTTCCGGAGGCATGACAGCAGCCCCTGGACCAGCACCCGGACCGGAACATGGAGCACAGCAGCCGGCCCAGCACACGCAAAGTTACGCCTGCTTCGAGCAGGCGTAACTTTCGTGATAGAGGTAGGGGGGAGGTTTAGACAGGGCCGGGGGGGGGGGGGGGGGTTAGGTAGGGGAAGGGAGGGGAAGGCGAAGGAAAGTTCCCTCCGAGGCCGCTCCGAGATTTTGGAGCAGCCTCGGAAGGAAAGGAGGCAGGCTGCGCGGCTCGGCGCGCACAGGCTGCCAATTTTGGGCAGCCTTGCGTGCGCCGACCCCAGATTTTAATGGATATGCACGGCTACGCGCGTATCTATTGAAATCCCGCATACTCTTGTTCGCGCCTGGTGCGCGAACAAAAGTACGCGTGTGCACAGATTTATAAAATCTGCCCCATAGTGTTTTGTATTGTACTCTGTGTTCTATGGGTAGCCAGTGTAATTCTGCTAGAGTTTCAGTAATGTAACCCCTTTTTCTTTTGCCAGAAAGTATTCTTGCGGCAAAGTTTTGCAGTATTTGAAGTGGTCTTACTGTTGTGTCTGGTAATCCTAAGAAAAGGGCGTTATAGTAGTCGGTGCTAGCAAATATTAGTGCTTGTAGAACTGTTCGAAAGTTTGTAAATGTTAGTAAAGGTTTTAGTTTCCTGGGAACCATAAGTTTAGCATATCCTTCTTTGATTTTCAGTGATATGAGTTGTTTGAGGCTGAGTTCCGTGTCAATTATCACACCGAAGTTCCATACCTTCTTGTTTAATTCTATTTTCTGATTGTTTTTCAGCAGTATTGGAGGCTTCCTGAGTAGCCTGCTCCTTAGTGTGTGGTGCTAGTTTGTGTCTTCTGCCTCTATCTTTCTGGCGCTGTGTTGCAGTCCTTGTGCTTGTGCTTTGTGTTCCAGTCCTTGTGGTTGTACTTTGTCCTGCTCCTAGCTCCCTGTCCTTTGACAGTTGGCTCCTCTTGGCTGTCTCCTTGGTTTTGACTCTGGTTCTGAATCTCACTTCTGCTTGGCTGCTGCCTGCCTTGACTTAGGACTGTTTTCTGGATTGTGCTTGCCTGCTGCCTGCCCTGACTTTGAATTGCCTTCTGGATTGTGCTTGCTTGCTTGCTGCCTGCCATGACCTTGGACCACCTTCTGGACCCCACAGCTTGCTGCTTTCTCTGACCTGCACTTGCTCCTGGACTCTCTCTTCTTCTGTGTGCTGAAAACTGCCTAAGTCTTACTGATTGTCCATACCAAGGGCTCAACCTATGGGAATGACAGCTGGAACAGGTGAAGCGCTCATTGGTTTCTCCCAGGCACTTCTGCCCATGGTCAGCGGGAGATATCTAAAGTTTCCCACTGAAAGCACGCAAAGTGAATCATAATAGCCATAGAAATATGCAGACAGATGTTGACAGGCCTCAAAACTGTCACAGCAAGAGCAAGGACTTTTGCCTAGATGAACTTTAAAATAGCCCTGTCTCAGTGGAAAAATCAATAAACCTTCCCCGATACACTGAAAGATACTGTATCAAGATGTGCCTTGTTTGTAAGTGCCTTTTTAAATAAAAAAAAGAAGTCAGAAGGACAATACTGCAACTTAAGCTCATAAGCCAGGATCAGGGACCAGCCAAGGCAAGGCCCAGAAGTCAGAAAGACCCCCACCTTTGAAAGAAAGGGGGGCAATCAAAGTCTGAGAAATACACTCTGGCACACAGCTTGTATCAGATGTGGCAGTTCTTCCCCTGACGAAATGGGGAAGGGGGGAAAGAACTGCAATGCGGCAAAGACCCTCCACCCACCACATGATTATGCATGAGCTTATGCATATTTATAAGATGGGAGGCAAAGAAGAAGAAAGGAAGGACCCCCCTGAGGGAACGTACCCTGAGAGTGACCCTGAAACTAGAGAAGAGACCCCTGAAAGAAAAGAAAGGGGAGCCTGAAGCTGACCAGCAGCCCCTGCTATCAAGGAGGGAGAAGACTAGGTATGGCCAAGAGACCGAGGTAGGAGCCCGGAGAGAAGAGACACCCTGCTGAGATGCGGAGAGTGACACAGAGTCTGGGATGGTAAGGGTTGAGAGCAAACCCCAGACAGCCCAGCTAGTCTCCTTCCCATATTGCAGCTAGTAGCTCTGCTAAAACCCGTCCCAGAGTCAAGTCTCCTCAACTGCTCACCCTCTCCAGCTCTCCAGCCAGAGCCTACTTCAGAGCCTGAAGCTGTACCAGGGGTAAGTAAGTTAGCCATAATTAATATATTTGGCAGGCTAAAGCTTATGGCATGTTTTGTTACCACCCATGATACAGAACATTCTTTAGGGAAAACTGGTGCTTAGCAGCCAAAATGGCCAGACATATGATGAAATGCTAAGAGAAATAATGGAAAATAACCAATTTGGCAGTATAATAATAATGGGAGATTTCAATTACCCAATATTGACAGGGTAAATGTAATATCAAGACATGCTAGAGACATAAAGTTCCTGGATGGAATAAATGACTGCTTCATGGAGCAATTGGTTCAGGAACTAATGACAGAGGGAGCTAATTTAGATTTAATTCTTAGTGAAACGCAGGATTTGGTAAGAGAGGTAATGGTGGTAGGGCCACTTGGCAATAGTGATCATAGCATGATCAAATTTCAACTAATAACTGGAAGGGGGACAATAAGTAAATCTACAGTTCCAACACTAAATTTTCAAAAGGGAAACTTTGATAAAATGAGGAATATAGTTAGAAAAAAACTGAAAGGTGTAACTGCAAAGGTTAAAAGTGTACAATAGGTATGGACATTGTTTAAAAATACAATCTTAATGTGACACTAGCTGAAGTCCCGGTATATCTTCTGACTTAGTTGCTAGAGTTTTGACTATCCTGGGAAGGGGAGAAAAGGATAATACTATATACATAAAGTTAAAAATATACAAATTCTTTTTTTGTATGCATGCTACGGTGGTGGCCGTGCCTACAACCAAGCTAACATGCTTTGTGTTCAATTGTTGCATTGTAATTATCTGTGATAATCTTTGTTCCACTGTAACATCACTCTTTTTCCAATAAACAAATTTCAACTAAAAATACAGTCTTAGAAGTGCAGTCCAGATGTATTCCATGTTGCGATCCCGGTTCACGCTCCGGTCCCCTTCCCTACCTCTAAGCCACTCCGAACAGCCATGGCATCTTTGAGGCCTGTTCAGGCCTGGCTGGCCCCTTTTCGTGGTGCTCCCTCTGCGAGGGAGACGCCGCCGCTATTCTCTGGCCCGCCCCGCCCCTCTAGGCATGCGTGCGCAGGGGCTTCAAACTTAAAGAGACCAGCGAGGGAAAGATGGCGCCACCCCCGGGAGGACGTCAGACACCGGCAGGGATATAAACTCTGCAGCCAGACTTACACCTTGCCTTGCAATGAGGTTCTCTCTCTCTGAGGTTGCTAGTTGCTGTCTTCGGTCCTTGATCCTACGTGTCCCTGGTTCCTGCTCCAGCCCATTCCTGCCTGCTCCTATTCCTGGCTCCTGACTTTGGCTCGTCTTCCTGGCTCCTGAATTCAGCTCATTCTCTTGTATCCTGCTTGCTGCCTTTCTCGACCCTTGGCTCGTCTTCGGTCTCTGCTGTCTGCTGCCTGCCCTGACTCCTGGTCTGTACCACGCCTGCCTGTCTGCTGCCTGCCCTGACTCCTGGTCTGTTCCACATCTTGCCTGTCTGCTGTCTGTCTTGATTCAGATTGCTCCGTTTTCACTCCTTCCGGGAGACCTCACCTAAGCCCAAGCGGCTCGGGTCCTCACGGGCTCCTCCTGGGGGGACCTCAGGCTTCCAGTGGTGAAGTTCCTGTTGGTTTCCTGGCTCCAACCTCTCCTCCACTTCACAACGTAAGGACTACTCTTCAGATTCTCGTCTTCAGGAGACTGCACATAAGTCCAAGCAGCTCGGATCCTCAAGGGCTCCTCCCGGGATGATCTCGGGCTTCCAGTGGTGAAGATTCGGTTAGGTCTCCTGACTTGATCTGCTTCCCGGCTACGACCTCCACTGTGGGCCCTCTCACAGTGCGCCTTCATCATCCCTAGCCGGCTCAAGGGTCCACGCACTCAACATTCCATGCATTAAGAAAGGTGGAGGCAAAACGATTACCGGCATGGTTAAAAGGTGAGGTGAAAGAGACTATTTTATCCAAGAAAAATTCTTTAAAAATTTGAAGAAGGGTCCATCTGAAGAAAATAGGAAAAAGCATAAGCTTTGTCAAGTTAAGTGTAAAATATTGATAAGGCAGGCTAAGTGAATTGAGATTAAGTTGGCCATAGAGGCATAAACTCATAATAAAAACTTTTAAAAATATATCCGAAGCAAGAAACCTGTGATGGAGTAGGTTGGACCATTAGATGACTGAGGAGTTGAAGGGGCTCTTAGGGAAGAAAAGACCATTGAGAAAAACTAAATGAATTCTTTGCTTCTGTGTTTAATAATGAGGATGTTGGGGAGATACCAGTTTCAGAGATGGTATTCAAGGGGGTGGAATCAGATGAACTGAATGAAATCACTGTGAACCTGGAAGATGTAGTAGGCCAGATTGATAAACTAAAGAGTTGCAAATCATCTGGACAGAATGGTATGCATCCCAGGGTTCTGATGGAACTAAAAAATGAAATTTCAGATCTACTAGTTAAAATCATTAAAATCATCCATTGTATCTGTGAAAACTGGAGAGTGGCCAATGCAACCCCCATATTTAAAAAGGGCTCCAGAGGTGATCTGAGAAACGAGAGACCAGTGAGCCTGACTAAGGTGCAGGGAAAAATAGTGGAAATTATTCTAAAGATCAAAATCACAGAGCATATAGCAAGATATGGTTTAATGGAATACAGTCAGCATGGATTTACCCAAGGGAAGTCTTGCCTCACAAATCTGCTTCATTTTTTTGAAGGAGTTAACATGTGGATAAAGGTGAACCAGTAGATGAAGTGTAAATGGATTTTCAGAAGGTGTTTGACAAAGTTCCTCATGAGAGGCTTCTAAGAAAACTAAAAAGTCATGGGATAGGAGGCAATGTCCTTTCGTGGATTACAAACTGGTTAAAAGACAAGAAACAGAGAGTAGGATTAAATTGTCAATTTTCTCAGCCAAAAAGGGTAAACAGTGGTGTGCCTCAGGGATCTGTACTTGGACCGGTGCTTTTCAATATATTTATAAATGATCTGGAAAGGAATATGACGAGTGAGGTAATCAAATCTGCAGATGATACAATATTATTCAGAGTAGTTAAATCACAAGCAGATTGTGATAAATTGCAGGAGAACCTTGCAAGACTGGAAGATTGGGCATCCAAATGCCAGGTTAAATTTAATGTGGATAAGTGCAAGTTGTTGCACATAGGGAAAAATTACCCATGTTTTAGTACATAATGTTAGGTTCCATATTTGGAGTTACCACCCAGGAATGGATTTAGGCATCATAGTGGATAATACATTGAAATCATTGGCTCAGTGTGCTGCGGCAGTCAAAAAAGCAAACAGAATGTTAGGAATTATTAGGAAGGGAATGGTGAATAAAACGGAAAATGTCACAATGCCTCTGTATCGCTCCATGGTGAGACCGCACCTTGAGTTCTGTGTACAATTCTAGTCACCACATCTCAAAAAAGATATAGTTACTAGAGATGTGATTCTGCCGAACGTTTTGGTTCGGCCTTCGTTATCGGCCCGCCATGGAAAATGTTGTTTTCTGCGGTTCGGGCCGGTTTTTTTTTGGCAGTCCTGAACCAAAAAAAACCCAAACCACCCCAACCCTTCAGATTTAATTAATTACAATCCCCCACCCTCCTGACCCCCCAAAGCTTGCCTAAACTCCCTGGTGGTCCAGCAGGGGTCCTGGGAGCAATCTCCCACTCTCGGGCCGTTAACTGCTAGACAACAAAATGGCGCCGGTTGCCCTTTACCCTTACCATGTGACAGTGGCAATCAGTGCCATTGGTCGGCCTCTGTCACATCGTAGGAGCAATGGACGGCCGGCACCATCTTAAAAAATGGCACGGACCATCCATTGCTCCTACCATGTGACAGGGGCTGGCCAATGGCTCTGATAGCCCCTGTTACATGGTAAGGGCAAAGGGCCATTGGCACCATTTTGATTAGTGACAGCCAATGACCCAAGAGGGGAAAATAGCTCCTGGGATCCCCGCTGAACCACCAGGGCCTTTAGACAAGTTTTTTTTTGGGGGGGGGTCGGTAGGGTGGGGCATTATAATAAATTAAATCTGAAGGGTTGGGGTGGGTTTGGGGTTTTGTTTTGTTTTTTATGTGCCCTTTCTCCCCCCAAAAAACGATAAGAAAATCACACTAAATTTGGTGGGTTTTCCTATCGTTTTTGGGGGGCCCCCGAAACATGACGAAATAGGAAATATTGTCTGTATTTCCTATTTTGTCGCAAACGAATGCACATCCCTAATAGTTACACTGGAGAAGGTATAGAGAAGGGTGACCAAAATGATAAGGGAGATGGAATAGCTCCCCTATGAGGAAAGGCTGAAGAGGTTAGGGCTATTCAGCTTGGAGAAGAGATGGCTGAGGGGGGATATGATAGAGATTTTAAAATCATGAGAGGTCTAAAATGGGTAGATGTGAATTAGTTATTTACTCTTTTGGATAATAGAAGGATTAGGGGACTCTCCATGGAGTTAGCAAGTAGCACATTTAAAACTAATCGGAGAAAATTATTTTTCATTCAGTGCACAATTAAGCTCTGGAATTTGTTGCCAGAGAATGTAGTTAGTGCAGTTAGTGTAGCTGGGTTTAAAAAAAATGTTTGAATAGGTTCTTGGAGGAGAGGTCCATTGACTGCTATTTAATGGATTGACTTTGGAAATAGCCACTGCTTTTCCTGGCAGCAGTAGTATGGGATCTACTTAGTGTTTGGGTACTTGCCAGGTACTTATAGCCTGGATTGGCCACTGTTCCAAACAGGATGCTGGGCTTGATGGACCCTTGTTCTGACCCAGTATGGCAATTTCTTAAGTACTAATGTACTTAAAGTCTCTACTATATGGTACTTATAGCAATAGTTCCCAACCCTGTCCTGGAGGCACTCTTAGCCTGTTGGGTTTTCAGTACTTTCATAATGAATATGCATGAGATAGATTTGCATACATTGAACAAGCAGTGTATTCAAATCTATGTCATGCATATTCTTTGTGGCTGCTCTGAAACCCAGATTAGTTAGGTGTGCCTCCAGTACTGGGATGAGAAACACTGTCTTGTAGTATCTGACTGTTGTGGGGAATATTACCCTGATGAAGGACTCAGGATAGAAACCAAAACATTGCTAATACATGCTCATTTAAAAATGTTCCTTTGCTTATTTTTTGAGGGCATGCTTTCTGCTGTTTATTTTAGAATAACTTTACTAGCAGTACTATTTTCAACTTTTTTCACTATTTATTAGGGATGTGAATCGTTTTTTTTTTTTTTATAATTGAAATTTTTTATTGAAAGTGTGCATTAAGAAAAAATACAACTTTGTCATTAACAAGTCAACAAGATACAATAACGGTAAGTTATCAAAACATTCTAACGCCCAGCTTGTGGGCCTACGCACACCAACACATTTGCCTTTCAGTACCCCTCCCTCCCAATCCCCCATGTGCTTATTAAAGTAGGAATAGACTGTGCAGATGGAAAGCAGGAACTAGTGAAATCTATGGTACGATTGTTATGAGGATGAGGATACTGATGATTGTTGTCGTGTTTGCCAATCTCTATATGGCTGCCACACCCTCCTAGATGAAGCTACTTCACATGCTCTAAAAGTGTTGACACTGTCATGTAACAAACTGAGAGTGTGCAATCGGTTATGAATTTTCCCAAAGGCTATAGGACCAGGCAATCTCCATTCCAGTGCAACCTGACATTTGGCAGCAGACAAGATATAGGTAATGAGTTTTCCATGTAATATTGACAACTCAAACGGAAGATTCAATAACACCTGCTCTGGTTGGAGAACTATCGCGATCCCAAGAACTGCTCGGATGAGTATAGCCACTTCATCCCAGAATTTAACTAGATAAGGGCATGTCCACCACATATGATGGAACGTACCTTCTTCCCCACACCCCTTCCAACATCGGTCGTCATAGGTTGATTTAAACTTATGTAGTCTAGATGGTGTATAATACCAGCGGAATAATACTTTGTACCTGTTCTCTAACAGCTGCGAATATGGTAGACCCTTTTTTGTGCAGGAAAATATCTGATCCCACGTCTCTTCCGACAGGGATCTGTGCAAATCTCTCTCCCAAGCCTGCTGATACGCTGGTTTAACCATGGGGTCCTTGTTAAGATAATTATAAACCTGCGAAATAGCTTTCCGCAAGGTGTCCGCCTGATCACACCAAGACTCAAGTTGCGTCTTGCCGAGGGTTAGGTCCCCCCCCCCACCTTTTCCAGTTGAAAAAAGTGTCTAATTTGTAAATATTGAAATATATCTCCCGGTGGTAGGTCATAGTCCGCCTGTAGGGAGGGGAATGGAATAATCCCATCAAGTCCCCACAATCGGCCAAAGTTCTTAATTCCCTTGTTAATCCATTCTCCGAAGGTTTTAGATTGCATGCCCTGTGGGAATCTAGAATTCGTTTGAAAACTGGAGCTATAATAATACTGTCTATCTCCCGCCAGCTGTGTCTTCCACCGGTCCCAAACCATAAGCGTATGAACAGTCGAGGCAGTAGCATGGACCAGAGCGGGACGTGTTCTCTTGGGTTGCCAAATCAAGGAGCTGAGGGAGGATACTCCAGCCAACGTTTTTTCAATTACTACCCATTGTTTCTGTTCCCTTAATCTGTGCCAATCAAAGAGAGCCCTAATCTGGGACGCCACTAGATACCACCTCAAGTTGGGAACTCCCAATCCTCTTCGTGTCCTAGGTCTGTACAGGACGGCTCTGGAAACCCGCGGAGGTCTTCTCTTCCAGATATATGAGAAGATACGTTTCTGCCACCCATTTACCATAACATCCGGAATGTGGATAGGGAGCGCCTGGAACAAATATCCAAGCCGGGGAACAATATTCATTTTGACCGAGGCTATTCTCCCTGTCCAAGAAAGGTAAAGTTCAGACCAGCGATCTAAATCAGAAAAAATTTTACGAACAAGGGGTGGGTAGTTCAATTGATATAACTCTGCTGGGTCCTTGCTAATATAGACTCCTAAGTATTTTATTTTTGAGGACGCCCATCGGAACTGAAACTGCTGTTTAAGATCCGAGAGTTCCGAGCTAGTTAGAGTAACGTTAAGTATCTCAGACTTATCTATGTTAAGTTTAAATCCAGAAACCGCCCCAAAATTCCCCAAGGCTTCCAAGGCTCCTTTCAAAGACATGGACGGGGTTGTCAAGGTGAATAAAATGTCGTCCGCGAACATGGACATCTTATAGGATGTTTCCCCCACCTCTACCCCTCGTATCCGCGGTGTGTTCCGGACCGTGAAGGCCAGCGGCTCCAGAAACAGGGCAAATAGTAATGGGGACAGGGGGCATCCCTGTCGTGTTCCCCTCTGAATATGAAATGCTTCAGAGTAAATGCCATTGACTTTTACGCGAGCCGTGGGATTGGTGTACAGGAGCCTCAACCAGGTTAAGAATTTTTCCCCAAAATTCATGGCCTTCAAAGTCTGGAATAGAAACTGCCAATGCACCATGTCGAAAGCCTTCTCCGCATCGACCGAAAGTAATACCATCGGCTCGTCCTCCCTTCTAGCCCACCCAATTAAATCCACAATTTTACGGATGTTATCCGCCGCCATTCTCCCAGGTATGAACCCCGCTTGATCTGTGTGCACTAGCTTCCCCATTACACTATTCATGCGATTCGCCAGGATTTTAGCTAAAATTTTAAGGTCAATGTTGAGAAGGGATATGGGCCGGTAAGAGCCACAATGAGTAGGATCTCTGCCTGGTTTCCCAAGAATGGTAATTCCGGCCTCGTTAGATCCCGATCCCAAGGGATCACCCTCTCGTAAGGAATGAAATAAATCTTGAAGCAAGGGGACCAAAGAAGCCGAGAATGTTTTATAAAAAAGAGGCGTATAGCCATCTAGGCCCGGGGCCTTGTTAGCCTTGAGGTCCTTGATCGCCCACTGTATTTCCAGGGATGAGATCTCACGATCCAGCCTATCCTGTTCCTCCGGCGTCAAGACAGGAAGTGTAACATTACTAAGGTATCCCTGAATCTGGGCGTCCTCAATTTGGGTGTCGGGGGAGTATAAGGCACCGTAAAATTCCTGAAACCTCTTGCGAATATCTGGGGGGGAGGTCAACAGGTCGCCGCCTGCAGCCCGAATCCCTAAAATTTCATTCTGTGTTTGCCTGCGCTTTAAAAACCTGGCCAATAATTTCCCGGCCCTATTGCCCCAAGCATAGCGTTCTAGATTCAACATTTTTAGTCTATCCGACAACTCTGCGGAGGCTAGCGTATTCAGTTCCTCTCGAGCCTGTTGCAGAGAGGCATAGATTGTTCTCGATTGCGTACGTTTGTGTTCCCCAGCTAGACGCTCAATTTTCTGGAGAAGCTGCTGCTTATGCGCTAACTTAGTACGTTTCACGTGTGCTCCCTGTGATATACATTTGCCTCTCAGGACCGCCTTAAGACAGTCCCAGATCAGTATGGGTGCCCCTTTGTTATGAGTGATATACTCCTGGATATCAGCAATTAGTTGTTGACGGAAACCGTCATCCCTCAATAAAGTGTCATTCAGCTTCCAGGATTTAATGCCTGTAGTGTCATGCTTTCCTCGAAGCTTTAAGGTTATGGAAGCGTGATCAGACCATGTAATATTTTGTATCTCTACGTCCCCAATTCTATCCACCAGCAGTCTATCCAGCAAAAAGAAATCTATACGGGAATAAGTGTGGTGGGAGGCCGAGAAAAATGTATAGTCCCTTCCCGTGGGGTTCTGCTGCCTCCAAGGATCCACCAAATTCCACTTATCTATCAAAGACTTTAATCTCAGTCTGTGAGGGCGTGACCCTTCCTGTGCACCTTTGGAGTTATCTTTATGGGGGTCTATAGTCATATTAAAGTCTCCCACGACTATTATTTGTCCCTCTCCTTCATTTTCCAGTACTCCATCTAGGTGTGTATAAAAATCCTTCTGATGGTCGTTTGGTGCGTATATATTTAGTAAGGTATAAGTGGTCCCTTGATAGTCAAAACAGACCAGCACATATCTCCCATTTGCATCCCCTATTTGTTTGCGGATAACATAGTCCTCCCCCCGGCCAAAAAGTATACAGACTCCCGTGTATTTAGCCTTCGGTCTGGCCGCTGAGAAAACTCTGTGGGTGAACTCCGGCCAGTGGAGCAGATGTTCATACCGTTTGGTTAGGTGTGTCTCTTGTAGGCATATGATCTTGGCACCTAGGGACTGAATATCTTGACGCAGTAAATGCCTTTTCCGTGGGGTGTGCAGTCCCTTAACATTAAGAGAAAGCAAGTGTAGCGCCATTATGCTAAGCGCGTACTGGGTACTAGCAGCTCATGAGAACCAGACATACACATCATTAAAATCATCATTAAGCCCTCCACATCCCAGGTACTTATCCTTTCCCCCATCCCACACACTGCAGCTCCCCATGCTCTAAAATTAACATGCATTTGCCATAAAGCACAGTCATCCCTTGTGTCCACACGTTCCCCGGCCCCCGCTCCCTCTCCCTCCCTCCCTCCCCCCTTAGATATGCGCGCCATAACCATATGACGCCTCTGCCGAAGCAGATGAGACCAGTGAAGTCCCCGTGGTGGCCCGCTGCCACTCCAGTGCCTTCCCTCGTGCGTACTTTGAGAACTGAGCAGTGTATAACCAAACATAAGTCATATTAAGAGAACTCGTCCCCGGGTGCAACGCACATCCCGTCAATACCAGAGAAACAAGTGGGGTCGTCTCCAACAATGTACATCCATGCCCTCTAGACACATTCCCCAGCATACTCGTGCAAAAATACTCATCCAGTCAAATCACTCGGAGAGAACCCCTTCAGGTGCCTCCACGCTTCTCTCCAGCCTCCAATTGCTGTCCACTGACATTCCGTCTCAGTCGCCGGCCTCCGTTGTCTACCCGCTGCCATCTTCGGGTCTCCAACCTCTCTCGCTGCGGTTGCGGTGCTGGAACCTTTACTGGGAAGCCGGAGGTCGTCAAGATGGCCGCCGCTTCTGAGACATTCAGGGCCTTGGATGTGATGCCCTGGATGGTTACAGCTATGCCCGTCGGAAATAGCCAGCGATATCGAAGCTTCTCCCGTCGCAGCACCGACGTTACAGGCTGATATTCTTGCCGTTTTTTTAGGGTGATTGAAGAAATATCTGCAAACACCGCTATCTGGTGAGACTCCCACTGCCAGGATTGCTGTTTTCGCGCCACTGAGAGGATCTTTTCCTTAATAGGAAATCGCAAAAAGCAAGCTATTATGTCTCTGGGCTGGTTGTTGCCTCGAGGACCCAAGGTGCGATGCGCCCTTTCAAGCGCGATCTCCGGTATGAGTTCCATCGTTTCCCCCGATGTCTCTTGCGCAAGGAAGAACTGGCATAATGATCGCACCACTGCCTCGCAATCTGTATATGATTCTGTCTCTGGTACGCCCCGGAATCGCAGATTGCATCTGCGATTTCTGTTCTCTAAATCTTCCAATTTTGCGGTTACTTCAGCATAGCTTTGACTGAGAGAGTCCTCCTGTTCCTGTAGCTTAGCCAGACGCATTTCCTGGCCCTCCAGACGAATATCACATTCGTCCACCCGGCGTCCTATGTCCGCCATATCCTCCCTCAGTTCCGCCATTTTTTCCAACATCTCTCGTTTATTCGCCTTCATGTCCTGGCGGAGATCTTGGAACCATCGGCGAAATTCATCCCGGGTGGGCATTGCAGATTCTCGCGGTTCCAGCTCCGAATCGGAGCGATCGTCCTCCTCCATCGCCTCAGCGCTCGTGGCCTGGGGAGCATGGCTCTCAGCCGATCCCTCTTCATCTTTCCCCTTGGCGTATGAAACTGCCGCAAATCTGGGCCTTTATGCTTGGATGCCATAGCCAGGATATTGTGGGGTAACGATTTTGTCGACTGGGCGCTGGTGAGGGTGGATGGTGCTCGATTCTCTGCAATGTTAGCGCTAGGCACTCCAGAGCAACAGACTCAGGCTGCCATTCAGGTTCGTGACGTCACCGTCTCCCCGGATGTGAATCGTTTTTGAACGATTAAAATTATCGTCAGATAATTTTAAAATCGTTCTAAATCATTAGAGTGCACGATACAATACAAATGCCCCCGATTTATCGTCAGGGGCATTTGTATTGTATTGTTAAATAGGGCACGGGAATTATTTGGGGGAGGGCGGGAAAACCGGCACACCAAAACAACCCCTAAACCCACCCCGACCCTTTAAAACCAATTCCTTACCCTCCCCCACCCTCCCGAACCCCCCCAAAATGTTAAGTTACCTGGTGGTCCAGTGGGGGGGGGGGGGTCCCGGCGCGATCTCCCGCTCTCGGGCCATCGGCGCCATTTTGGCTACCACTGATAAAAATGGCGCCGATGGCCCGATAAAAAAAAACCCACCCCGACCCTTTACAAATTACCCCTTTGCTTCTCCCACCCTCCTGACCCCCCCTAAAAACCTTTTACATGTACCTGGTGGTCTAGCGGGGGGGGGGGGGTCCGGGAGCCATCCCTTCAATCATACCCTCGGTGCCGGTGCCAGTGCTGGAGGTTTCAAGATGGCGCCGATCGCCTTTGCCCTCACTATGTCATAGGGAGCGGCGATCGGCGCCATTTTGAAACCTCCAGCACCGGCACCGGCACCGAGGGTATGATTGAAGGGATGGCTCTTGACCCCCCGCTAGACCACCAGGTACATGTAAAAGGTTTTTGGGGGGGGGTCGGGAGGGTGGGAGAAGCAAAGGGGTAATTTGTAAAGGGTCGGGGTGGGGTTTTTTTTTATTGGGCCATCGGCGCCATTTTTATCAATGGTAGCCAAAATGGCGCCGATGGCCCGAGAGCGGGAGATCGCACCGGGACACCCCCCCCCCCCCCCACTGGACCACCAGGTAATTTAACATTTTGGGGGGGTTCGGGAGGGTGGGAGAGCAAAGGGGTCATTTGTAAAGGGTCGGGTGGGGGGTTTTTTAACTGCTCAGGCCTCACTAAAAAAAATGTGAATTGGAATCTGAACCGATTCCAATTCACATCTCTAACGATCCGATTTTTTTCTCCCACCATCCGAACCTGATCGTTAAAATGATCGGGCACACGATTCACATCTCTACTATTTATGCATATTATTTTCATCAGTTGCTTAATTATTCTTGAATCATATGTGCCTTTATACCCATGCTATTATTGAGATGAAATAGACTGTAAAAATTTGACATGAAATAAGGACCTATACAATCAGTCACAATGAGTTATAAATAGCAATGTCCCACTCTCTCCACAGCTCAGTTGTACGAGGGAGTAAGGGTTTCTTGTACTCATAATCTCTGAGGCAAAGCCAAAATGTCGATGGTGTTATTTCTGCTCTCACCATTGTATGACTGAAAAAAATGTGCCACAACATCGCAATGCATAATTTTGACACAGCTCAATACAATCACAGCTTTGGAAAATCAGTTGTAATCTACAGGATTTTAGGAGCAGATCAAAACCAGGCAGTGAAATTGATGAAACTGTCCTTAATATATCTAATTTAATCAGCACAGCCTTCTCTCTTTCTCTCTCTCTCTCTTTCTCTGCCTCTCTCTTTCTTCCACTGCTGCTTTTCGTCTAGGTGGCATAAAAGATGTAAAGTATAACCCCTTCATGCATTTTGAGTTCACGTGTGCATTGCAAAGCAGATTGTTCCAGGCATACCAGTTCAATTGCAAATATAAACAGAACTTGATTTACTGTGTGCATGGAAAAGGGAAAAGGCAGTGGCAGGGAACAGGAAAATACAGAAATGATTTGTAATAGCAGGAATTAAGATACTGAGGAGACAGGCCTTGCAAAAAAGAATTAAAACATCTGTAAAAGTGAGTAAGTGTTACTTGAGTCATTAAATTTGATGGAGTTCCTCCTAGCATGAGGCAGTTAATACTGTGTCTTGGTTGAAAAGGTTTGAGATAATGCTCAGCTAGTAATGTCACCAGAGGAGGGCAGCAAAGTCAATGGGCTGACATTTGTCAATACGCTTGCCAGCTTGTTAGCCGAATCAAATTTCCAACTGCTTTGCAAGCATGAGACCAAATTATATATGAAATAAACAGCAGTCATGAGAAAGTCATGGTTTGTAGTCGTGCAGAAAATGGTAGCATAAACTGATGTGTCTGTTTCCACAGCACAGGATTAGATATTATCTATACAGTTTTACCAAATTGAGTCATTATGTATTCCATGAGTAACACTGGCACTGGCAATAGAAGCAAACCTGAAAATATTTTATTCTTTTGTCGTTTGGCAGTGTGACTTACTGAATATAAGAGCAGAAGGATAACATTGTAGTTAGATTGTATTTGAGCATTCCTCTTACCTAGTAGTATATGACTTGTGTACAAATACTGTGTGGTAATAAAATAAAAACTAACCCCCTATACATTTTAGTAGTGCTTGACCTAACAGCGGCATTCCACACAGTAAACCATGACAATAGATTAGAAGAAATAGGATTAAACAACAAAACACTCAAGTGGTTTAAATCATACCTAAATAACAGATACTTCCAAGTACAAATCAAAGATGTAATGTCAGAGAAAATAAACCTGCAAACAGGGGTTCCACAGGGATCTGCCCTATCTGCCACACTATTCAACATATACATGCTGCCTTTATGTCACCTGCTAGCTGGGTTAGGAATCTCACACTATATCTACGCCGACGATATTCAGTTAATACTCCCAATTGATGACACAATTGAGAAAACACTAAACTTAGCCAACATGAACCTAGATATAATAAAACAATTTCTAAACCAAATGGAACTAGTTATCAATATAGAGAAAACTGAATTCTTACACCTTGAACGAAAAAAAATAGCAATCATTCAGAATCCAAATACACTCAATAACAACCAAAAATTACAACTAGCTGAGAAAGTATGAAACCTGGGCGTGATAATCGATTCAGAACTAAATATGAAATAACATATATCTCAAAACGTAAGAGAGGGATTTGCCAAACTTATGACTCTTAGAAGACTAAAACCACTACTAACGCCTACCAACCTCCGCTCAGTATTACAAGCCTTAATTTTTTCCAGTATTGACTACTGCAATGCCCTCCTACTGGGTCTACCATACACCACAATAAGACCACTACAGATATTACAAAACACAGCTGCAAGAATTTTAACTGGTAAAAGTAAAAGAGAATATATCACCGAAACTTTAATTGAACTGCATTGGTTACCCATTGAACAAAGAATACAATACAAGACTTTATGTACCATACATAAATTAATACACGACGAAAAAGCAGAGTGGCTGAACATAGCCCTCCACGTACACACCCCCCACAGAAACCTGAGATCAGCAAACAAAGCACTGCTAATTATTCCCTCAGTTAAGTCGGCCAGACTAACTCAAGTAAGGGATAGGGTCCTATCCCTAGCAGGACCCCCAATATGGAACAATATGCCTTTAGAAATCAGATTGCAAAGAAACATCAAAACATTCAGAAAAAGTCTAAAAACATGGCTATTTAAGCAAGCATACCACAAAGAGAATTGAGAGGAGAACCCAGGGAAATGTTGGTTGCGGTCAGTCAAACCCCCCCCCCCCCCCCCCCCACACACACACACACACACACACCTTTTTTCTTAATGCGTGTGTTTCTCACTTCTGTATATTCTAAATTCTTTCTTTTATTTTGAAACAACAAAGAACCAGACTTAAGTAGTAATTTTATCTTATAGCTGAGACAGAGAAAACTGGATACGACTTATATTACCCACCAAATAATATTTATTATGATACTATGTTACAGTAATTTGATGGCACCTGTTTAATTGTTAGAATTCTAGACACTTTATACAACATATAGTTATGTGCCTTATTGTGAACTGTTGTGATGGCACCCGTTTAATGATGGTATAGAAAAGTTTTGTAAAAAATAAATAAATAAATAAAATTATTGCTATTAGAAATCTGCTTTGCAAAGTTGCACTGATTTTGAATTTGATACATTATTTTCTAAGAGTGCTGATGAATGGCATGGTTGTTATAGCAGGAGTCTCTAGGTCTGTGCTAATGTCTGTTGGAGCAATCAGTGAAGTTTTGCCCTTCACTTTCAATGTCCTTTTCCAACTCAAAGGGATTGTTTAAATTTCATAGTTCAAGGTATATAGTTAAGGCAGTAAGTTCTCAAGTCCAATTCTCAAGGTCCCCAAACTGGTCTGATTTTAGAATATCCACAAGGAATATTCATGAGATGGATTTGCATGCGTTAAAGTGCATATGCAATAAGGTTTACTGCGTACATTAAGGCCCTTTTGTGTGCACTAAAAATAGTGTGCTATGCAGCAAGGCCTTAGTGCACACGTTAAGACAATACGTGTAAGCGCTAAAATTAGAGTGTACATGAATGTAAATGAGGGATAGTAATATGCAAATGAGACTTTACCGGAATGAAGGGAAATAGCATGGTATGCTGTCCCTCCAATTGCTATTTTCTGTGGGTTTGGTAAAAGCTAAAAATTTAACACCTGCCCCAGACCAGGTGTTACATTTTTAGCAGGCCTGCTGCAGCCCAAATTCTCACTAGCTATAACCAGCTCATTCACTTTAGAATTATTCACTCAGGGGATTCCCTCTACTCCTGAACCCTAGCTAAAGAAAGGACCATGCCCCCTATCAGTGCCTTACAAGGAAACTCCTGGCGCATAAGAGCAAATCTCCCTCTACCATGGGCCCCTCCCCCTCCAAGAGGAATTCTCCCCTGCAAAGAATACCCCTGCCTTCCTGGAAGACATCCCTTCTAGAAAGTCCTACCACCCGCCCATTCCTCCAGAACTAGGTCCTTATTATTCCCAAGGAACAGGCACTCTACTGGCAGGACTGATGACGCTGCTATGGGGTGCGTCAGCACAGAGCAGTTTACCCAGGTAAATTGCCTTTCTGTGCCTGGGGCTAAAAGTACATGTGAACCTCCATGGCATGTGCTCTTTTAGCTGGCTTAACCCATTATGTCCCAGTGTCCTATTTAGAGGACAGCGTCTTAGAAGATATGTGACATAATGGGTTAATTGGGGGAGTAAAACAGTGTGAGTGTACACTGATTTTTCAAAATTACAATTGCTCGTTTACCTCTCCCCTCCCCCCCACCCCACCCTCTCACAGAAATAGCAGGTGCAAAGTATGTAGGTAGTTTCTGCATAATTTAAGCTAGAACATGAAGTTAAGCTTAATTTTTGTAAAGGGACTATAGGGCCTTTAGATGGGACAGTGTCTGCAGTATTGTAATTGGAAGGGAAAATGAGCCATTGGATGTCCATTGTAGGGATGTGAATCGTTTTTATAACGAATAGAAATATCGTACAATATTTCTTAATTCGTTATATATCGGGTAAAACAAGAAACTAACACTTTTTCCCCCAAATTTTCGTGAAAATCGTTTTTCGGGTTAGCGTGCACTAACAAAAAATGTTTATTTTTGTTATTTTTGTTAGTGCGCACTAACAGGAGTTAGTGCACGCTAACTCCCGCTAGTGTGCACTAAGCCAAAACATGATTTTTTAATAAAAAAAGAAAATGCCGATCCATGGGAAACTGAGATTTTCCCTCGGCCACACGAACTCGAAAGCGCAAACGATCGGGCACCCGATGCACATCCCTAGTCCATTGTAATCATTATATGCTTCTGTACATCATTATATGTTTCTATACATTGTGAGCTCCGTTTCTTTACTACTGTAATCCAGCACTGCAAGCCAAAGGGACTTCCCAACTCTTAATTACATTTTGATTTGCCAACTCAGTTAAATAGACTTTCACCAATAAATACTGATGCTTGTCTGTCATACAGTCTGACACATGAGAGTTCTCAGGTGTTCCTTTATTTTTCATCTCACATCAAACCATTGAAGTACAGAGCACAGCTATTGTACTCAGATAGTTCAGCTTCCTGGCAGTCTGGCTCAGTCACAAGTGGTTAAGCTTTACATACAAATGTAAGTCAGATGTTTACATCTTTTTAGTCAGGTTTTTTAACAATGTTTGGTCAAGGTCTGTGGCTGCATAGATAAAACATCCATCTTTAACATTGTGGGCTGTAGGTTCAAATCCTTCCTCTCCTAGTAAAAGATGTTTTATTTGCGCAACAGCCATGCTAGTCTATATGTATAATATGTTTGGGAGAGATTGTGGTGTCTGTCGGTAGTGCAAGCGCACCCCACACTCCACTGAGGAGGGTAGGTGCAGGGTCTCTGAATTGAGCATGTCGGTGCAGATTCTGCCTACAGCTTGGCATGTACAAGCAGAGCTTGTACTGACGCACACAACTTGGAGACCGTGCGCCTGCATGCTCCTGACTGGGTACACGTGTACTCACCCTGGTCAGAGACGGGCAAGAGTGTGCTGCTTTCGAGCAGGAGGAAGCCATTTCTGGGGTTGGTCTGCGGTGGGGGGTTCCCGATGTGCTGGTGTCATGCTGGAGAGGAGGGACAGTGTACTGGGGTCAAGCTGCAGAGAGGGAATTGGAGTGTGCTGGGGTCAGGGAGGGAAGAGGGCTGGGTTGTGTTTGAAGAGGAGATTGGAGAGTGCTGGGGCAGGCTTAGGAAGAAGTCAGAGCGCTAGGGGAGGGCAGGGAAAGGGAATCAGAATCCTGAAATCAGGCAGAAAGGGAGATCAGCTGGTGTCAGGCTGGGGAGGAAGGAGGAAGAGAGTGCTGGGATCCAGATGGGGAGAACCGGAAGAATTGCTGGGGTCAGGTAGGGGAGAGGAAAGGACAGGAGAGTGCTGGACATGGGCTGTGAAGGTGGGCAGAGATTACAGGACTACAGAGGGGTTCAGAGTGCACTGCGGTCAGCCTGAGGAAGGACGAGGAGGCACAGAGTGTACTGGAGAAGAGAGTCAGAGTGTGCATGGGTCAGGCTGAAGAGGAAGAGCTGGTAAGTTCTGTGGAGAAGGGGTAGTGAGTGTTGGGGTCTGGCTGAGAAGTGGGGGATAGAAGAGTGCTGGTGTCAGGCCAGTGGGGGAATGCTGGACCAGGCTGGAGAGGAGATAAGGAGCCAGAAGACCAGGCAGCCCGGGTAACCAAGGGTTCAACTCGAGGGAACCCCGGGTTGTCATTGGTGAAGCTCCAGCTAGCCTCTGTCTCCTCTTGTGATCCGCCTCCTAGTGGCAGGTGCTCTCTGTGTCCAACCAGGGAGCCTACCAATCCTGCACTAGGCCAAGGGTCCACCTCCCGGCGCAACACCTTGAGCTACTCTTCTCCCTTTACTGTCACCTCTGTCTTCCCTAAACATTTTATAGTTCAGTAAAGCCATGCCCTATTCATGAGACTCATTAAACCACGTTTATGTAATGCATCAATGTTTAAGTTTGCTTCTACATTAGGATTTGCAGATCTTTAACTTCATCGCCTAGATTATGAGCATTTTTGCTCATAGTTTTCCAACTGTTTCTTCTTTAAAACATGTACAAAATACACAGATAAATAAAACTTATAATAAAAAAATAAAACAAAATAAACATAACAGTCAGATAAAATTAAATGAAGAGCAGCTATCACATCCAGCTAAATTTTAACCATATAAAAGAAACCAAAGGAATCATTCAGTGTCACTCTGCTTCAGGATAGGCTTGCTGGAATAGCTAGGATTTAATCTTGCATCTAAAAACTAGTAAATTATTGAGAAGAGGAACTTCTTTTGGAAGTGAATTCCACAAATATGGAGCTGTTTACAAAAATGCTTTCTTTTGGTTCCTTCCCATTTGATTTCCCTCAGTGATGGAATTTATAAAAGTAGTATAGGAGTTGAACAGCAGACATCAGGGTTCAAGTTCCTCATCTCCCACTGATGCTCTTATGACCTTGGGCAAGTCAATTCACCCTCCATTATTTTAGATACAAAACTTAGGGTCTCATTTAATAAACATTTTTCCCATAGACACAGAACAGGAGAAAAGCTTTAGTAAATCAGGCCCTTAGATTGTAAGCCCCTCTAAGGGCAAACAAATACATACTGCACTTAAAAGTAACTTACCTTGACCTACCAATAAAAAGGCATGCTATATCTACCCCACTTGCGAGAAATTCTTAAATCAGGTTTTTTCAAGCTATAGATGTTGCACCATGTAAGAAACGTTTTAAATAAGAACAACTTCCGCATTTTAGTACAGTCATTTGTAGAGATGTGAATCAGAACCGGAATCGGTTCGGATTCTGGTTCCGATTCACATGTGGGGTTTTTTTTCATCGGGCCCGATCGCGGTTTTGTTTATCGGCTGCGCCCGAGCCAATAAACAAAAAACCCACCCCGACCCTTTAAAACTAATCCCTTTGCTTCCTCCACCCTCCTGACCCCCCCAAAAACATTTTACAGGTACCTGGTGGTCCAGTGGGGGTCTTGAGAGCGATTTCCCACTCTCAGGCCATCGGCTGCCACTAATAAAAATGGCGCCGATGGCCTTTGCCCTTACCATGTGACAGGGTATCCGTGCCATTGGCCAGCCCCTGTCACATGAAGGGAGCACTGGATGGCTGGCGCCATCTTTAAAAATGGCTCGTGCCATCCAGTGCCCCTGTCATATGGTAGGAGCAATGGATGGCCCACACCATTTTTTAAGATGGCGCCGGCCATCCATTGCTCCTACCATGTGACAAGAGCCGGCCAATGGCACCGATAGCCCCTGTCAAAAAGGGAAGGGCAAAGGGCCATTGGTGCCATTTTGTTTACTGGCAGCCGACAGCCCAAGAGCAGGAGATCGCTCCCGAGACCCCTGCTGGACCACCAGGTACTTTAAGAAAGTTTGGGGGGGGTCGGGAGGGTGGGAGATTCTAACTAATTAGATTTAAATGGTCAGGGTTGGTTTTTTGTTTTTCGGCTCGGGCGCAACCGATAAAAAAAAAACGTTCTGACCGCAAGAAATTGAATTTCCTGCGAGTCCACGATACCGATACTGGTTCGATTCGGTACCGATTCACATCCCTATTAAATAGCATAATACACGCTAATGTGCAAATGTTACATTAGTTATGCAAGTAGGAGGAGTTTGGGTGAAGTTAATTGTAATGAGTTACTCCTATTGTCAAATGCGATAGAGTAAAGCACAGAAATTTGGGTTTTAACGCCGGAAATAACTACATCTTTTTTATGTGCATTGTGCCCACGTTAGCTGTACGTTACCGAGCAAGTTAAAAGTGCCCCCTCTTACAGTGGTATAAATAGTAAACCTACATATTGGTCTCTACATAGGCTCTCTTTCTCTCTCTCCTGCCCGAATCAGCATGTGCGATAAAAACCTTGATAAATAGCACAGGCGTTCATGTGTTGCAGAAATTACCTATGCAATGTGGGATCAGGGAAATTAACCTAACCACGCCCCCTTTTTTTTTTTATCATGGGCACTATTTCTACTATATTTCTAGCATTTTGATGAATCTGGGCCTAAGTTCCTAATCTAATTTGGTCCCAAGACAATAAGCTTGATCTTGGAGAGGGTCATTTTCAAACAGTCTGCATTGGGTAATTTTTACCCATGGATTTTAGCAAAAATTTTCTGAGGGTAATTTTCAACAGTTTTACCTAAGTCAGCACATATGTGCAAAACAGAGCATGCACAAAGTTATGTCAGTGTTTTATAAACTGTATGAAAGGAACCACACCATTTATAAAAGAGAGCATGCACAAAGTTATGTCAGTGTTCTATAAACTGTATGAAAGGAACCACAACATTTATAAAATATTGCATATCTCTGCCCTGAAAGTATAAATATATGATTCACTACATTAATTTTTTTTTTAATGCAGGGAGCTGTATGATTTCTGTATGTATTTTACAAAAGTATGCCCACATATTTTATGTGTGAGATAATAATTGTAACATGTGTATGAAATTACCATGCTTTACATGCAGGGGCATGTATTTTATAAAAATATGCATGTACTCTGTTTATGAAAATATCGTATTTTTCGCTCCATAAGACGCACCTGACTATAAGACGCACCTAGGATTCAGAGGGGCTACCACTGGCATTGGTCGACCCCAGTGACATAGTAAGGGCAAAGGGCCATCGGTGCCATTTTGATTGCTGGCAGCCGACGGCCCAAGTCAAGGAAATCGCTCCCGGACCGCTCCTGAACCCCCGCTGGACCACCAGGGACTTATGGCAGGTCTTGGGGGATTCAGGAGGGTGGGGGGTTGTAGTAAATTAATTTGGAAGGTCTAGGGGGGTCAGGAGGGGGCAGGGGTTTTGTTAGATTTTTAATTTTTTTTTATATTCGCTCCATAAGACGCACAGACATTTTCCCCCCACTTTTGGGGGGAAAAAAAGTGTGTCTTATGGAGCAAAAAATACGGTACTTGTGTGCGGACTTTTAAACTTCTTTTTTTGGGTGGGAAGTCTTGGTTAAGTAGAGAGGGGATCAGGATGAAGTACTAGAGGGTCTAAGGGAACTGGTGGAGGTATCAGCAAACTAGCAATTCCAAGTACATGTGCAACTAAGTACTTTCAGAACAGTGTACACACAAACTGTAAAATATACCTGCCCCTGTTTTAATTGTGGGTTGTGTGCAATTTGTTACTATTTCACACACACATTTTTTTAAATGAGTAGAGAAAGTATACATGTTACTGCATTACAAGTATGTGTGTGTACCAAAACATACGCCATATTTTAATGGCAGAAATATGTGGCATTCGGACGCTCTGGGTAACCGCTCCTCGGGAGCCCTTCTCCGTCTTAGCTATCCGCTCCTCAGAGGGCCTTCCTGCCTTGGACGTCACCTGAACCACTCCTTGGGTCTCTCTCCTGCAACTTCCTTCTGTGAGTACCTTCTTCAGTTTCCTACGATACCAACATTGCTGAAGTCTCCACGGTGTACCCCGTGCCTCGGGCCACTACCGTTCTTCAGCATTATCGCTTCTACATATCCTTCGCTTCAGGGTATTGCTGTAGCTACTCAAGATCCTCTGCTTGGTTCCTGTATCTCAAGACCTCAACTACCTTGTCACCTACAGTACAGTATCCTCGGCATACCCAGCGCTGCGGGCCACTACCAGATCTGTGCTCTGAGGTATCTCCACCAGCCTGCAGGAACCTCCTGGTGTACCCCGCTCTGCGGGCCACTACCAGAACTCCTCATCTGCAGTACCACCCTGGGTATATCCTATTGCTCAAGAACTGTGTTCATTGCATTTCCCGCTCCTCGGGTTATGCCTTATCTTTTCTCTCTAATAAAGTCTCTCTCACAGCTGTGTCCTATGTCGCTGAGACCACGCCCACCTATGGTGAGGCTCACAGGGCTCCTCTCTGTGGGTGGAGACATCTCTCATCTCGGCCCGGGATTCACAATTTCCTACAAAACCATAACATTGTAAACCAGACCACAGAAGAATTGTTCAAAATATTTTCTTCTTGCACAGCTATATGCATTCTGCATTGTATCAGCTCAGATAAAAACATGAAATAAACTTGGCACCTTCAATGTGACTTGAAAGCTCTTTTTCATTGTTTTGGGTAAGAAGGCATAATTTAGATCTCAGTTTTAATTTATGAGATTAAATAGAAAAGGATCTGAATTTTTTTTTAGTATTGCAGATTAACACACTTTTGTATAGAGAACCATGGTGTGAATAAGACTTATGTGCTTAGTTTGATTATAAAGATATTTGAAAAACAATAAGGCTATAAATAACTACTCATTGAAAGCATGGATTTTGCCATTCATGATGTTCCATATGTTGTAATGATATTTTAATATTCTTGCTTTGATGTATTCATGTTCCTTTGTTCTTAGTGTCTTTTATAGAAATGTATTTCTTGGGAAGGAAGTGCTCTTTGTCTATGGTGTATTCAAGACTTGTATCCAAGTACTGACTTCTAAACGGCTTATCTTGTGTAAGGTTATGTAGAATTAAGGACATGCAAAATTCAAATAATAAAGTCTGCAACTCTGAGAGAGATAAATGATGTTTTTACAGTTCTATAGATATGCAAAAAGGAATTTAACTTTCTCTATTTGTTTTATTGTCAACTCTTCTGATTGCCCTGAAGCTACCCAGACATGAGGAGCACAATTTTCTGCATTGTTTACCTACATGCACGCACACTCACTATCAGTAAACGTGAACAGCATAAGTACTTTTTTTCTTATCAAAAAAGAGGCAGGAAAAGGGTGACGTTAGGTCAGGGAGGGAAAGCATGGGTAGGACTCTCAGTTTGAATGCCCCATAGGTACTTTCCACTTGTACATTGCATCTGCTTCAAACATATGCGAGGATCCACTGAGCACCACTGGCCCTTGAAAATGTGTTTGAAGTCCCATATTTCATTTAAAACTTGCCCCTTAGGACCTCTTTATGATTACTAAAATATAACCTTCTTTATAAAAAAAAATGTTCATGAAAAACAAAACTTCAGTCTTGTTGGTTTTCCTTTTCTTCACAGGTACAAAGGTTTCAAAGGCAACTGTCCAGTTTCTTTCATTGATCAATTTAAAGTCCTCCATCAGTGCAATAAGTACTGTGAAATGCTGGGTCTGAAATCACTGCAATCTGATCTCCATAAGCAGAGGAAGTCAATGCCAGCGAAGACGAATGGGCCTCCTAATTCATCTAAATTGCAGAAGACCGTGCTGGGTGTACAGAGTAAAAGCAAAACATGAAGACTTGTTTGAATGGCTCATACATTCACTGCATACTTCACAAGAACCATATGTCTAACCATAGGGAGGGGCCTTTTACAACTTTCCGCATAGAAGTAAAGTCTGCATGCACCAAGGATTTTCAAAATAAACTTATGCTCATAAGTTTGCTTTGAAAATCCATAACTGGCAGGGAATGCATTTAATTTTCCATGTGCAAAGTTACACCTGCTCCAAGCAGAACATAACTTGTGCATGGCACCTTAAACACATACTTTAGAAAATACGAAAGTATGCTCAGAAGTTGTATCTCTGCTCCAATGCCCCCCTTCAGAATGTCTACTCCCAGTGCACATCTGTACAGTTTATGCATACTTTATGTGCACCAGTTTATGTGCATATTTTTATGTGTACTGGCCCCTGCTTGATTTCTGAACACTACTTATGCTCATAAAACAGGAATCTATGTGCATAAGCCCACTTTGAACATCAAGCTCAAACTGCATATATAAAATCTGATTATAGAAATGTTTCAGTCACTGCACTATAGAATGTTGCACTATACAATGCTGTCTTTTAAAGTCTCAGAATGAAAAAGACAATTGAATCTATGAGCTTGCATAAGAAAACCAAACTGCGGGTTTCTAAATGAAAGACAGAAATTATCTTGAATTGCAAATATTTTTCCAGGTTTCTTGTCTGTATGTATAATATATTTCCAGGAGGCATGCTTTGTGTATCCAACTTTTGTATAAGCTAAGCTTATACTTTTCTCCTTGCACTTCCCACCTCAAGATTAGAAAGAGCACTATGCAAAAAGTGTCTCTGTCATAGTCAAATCATAGGAGGAAAATACTAGTATAGTAATTATCAACCTAAGGCTTGGGAGGTATGTGAGTCTCTTAAATGCTAACTCAGAATAGATATTCAGCCTTACAGTTTTAAATGTATCACGTAATCAGATGTATATTTATGTACTATAATTTTAAGATTTAAAAAAGCTATAATTTGAATGTAACTCTTTGAGCCTTTGGCTCACTCTAATGTGGTTGACCTACTGATATAGTTTATATATCAACTGCACAAGGACCATATTCACAAAGTGTTGACCGTGTGCATGAACCCTCAGATTTACTGATTCAGGATGTACATGTGTACAAACACCAAGGGTTCAGATTAAAAATATTTTTCCCATTCTGTCAATGAGATACAACTTTTAAAGCCTCCAGTATATTGTAGTCCATTGCTAATAGGGTCTTTATTGTCTAAGGCTACAATAACATAGCATTGAACTGCAACCTAACACTAAATAAAACGTTATGGCCTCAGTTTTACTTTTGTAGTTGCATTGAGTACTGTTTGTAATACTCAGAAATAGACTAACTAATGTTAACTTTTTTTCCTGATCAGTTGCACAATAGTCATGCTTACTAGTATCTTGCTACTTTACTATCTTCCTGTCAGTTTGTCATCAATTCATGTCTTTCAATAGGTATTTAGAGCTAGAATTATGAATCATTTTGATTTTTCATTATATATTCTTAAGGTGCCATTTTCAAACTGTCCTCATTGGGAGAAAATCAATGGGTACCTTAGACTGGTGATTTGGTGCCCATTTTTAAAGAGAAATTACCCATGTACTTTCACTTTGAAACTTGCTGTGGGTACAAAGTACCCATTAATATTTGCACTGGCTTTTTGTGCAGGTGGATTTTCTTAAAAAAAAAATAATGTACATGTAAACTGAGTCCTTCAGGGAGTCAGCTCCCCTAATCTTTGGCCCTTCTCTAAAATATCTGAAATGATGAAGAAACAATAATTAAGTCATACAAGGTTTATTAATCAAGTTTACTACATTCATTACTTGCCTTGTGTGGCTGTCTGATAACCCTAAACAGAAATTAATAACCCCACCTTAGATTTATATCACCAGAATTTCAGTTGCTTCAGAAGTCATTGCCAATTGAAATCTTTAGCAGGGCATGTCTCAGTGCTGTCAGCTCTCTCTGTGGCACCTTCTGCTCTCAGCATTTCCTGTTGCAATCTTCCTAGTTGGAACTCCTGTGATCAGTTATATGAGGTCATCATGAGCAGAGCTTAGCCTATCATTGTAGGTATCTGGCACCATGAGTGGCTGGCATTTAGTAATGAGCATCTCTCATTGGTTAGCAAGTTCATTAGTACCTATTTGATTGGCATCTTGTGGTCAAGCCTTTCAGATGCCTGATTAGTTATGACTGAGTTGCCAGATTATCATGATTAAGTTCTGCCATGTCAGCAGCTCATTGTCAGGCCTTTAATTGTCTAGAGTCCATTTCACATCTGATTGGATGGCAAGGACATTTTGCTAATGGAGTAGTTCAGTGCCAGATTGTATTTGGTCATTACGGTCTGTATTAATGGCACTTTCCATAGCTCTGCATCTGTGGTTACTTGGCAAGATGTCTACTTGTAATGCGCTGAGCTCTGTCTACCAAAGGTCCAGCTTATGAGAAGCTCATGCTAATGACTCACATTCTGTTCTGATATTTTTCTACAACATTTTTAAATACTTGAATTTAAATGTGCTCTGCTTATATATAACCCCCCCGTCCCACTGGAATCATTCATTCAGTTCCCTGCTGGAAGGACCTTTGTCCAGGGCAGGGCACAATGTGTGCGGGACAGATGACTATCTGCTAGCACTGAGCTAAGGAGCAGTCAGGTTACAGATAAGGAAAAAGAAAGAAAGGGAGGGACACAAGGCAAAGCCAGGGGAGATGGGAAAGAAGGGGAGCTGGGAAAGGGGGAAGGGCAAGGAGACAAAAGGGCAGCTTGCCATTGGATGCCTGGAGCAAGTTATAAGGCATCCCCTCCCAAGAAACCACCCTTTCCAGCTACGAGCACAGTACTTTTTCCTATGTACACTGCTAGTGTGCTCTCCATATATCGACCACATGGAGAATATGTGCAGGAAAAATCTTAACTAACCAATCTAATTGCTTGAGTTGGCTTTTTCACATCAATGGAGATACCCAGGAAAACAAAAACCTTCTGATTCAAACCATTAGTGCTGCATCTGCATTTCAGTATTTGCATTGATTATATTGGGTTTTGATTTGTTTCCTTCATTTTTTATATTAGTCTAGGGTAGTAAATCTACAGAATATACTCAGGTATCTTATAGCTATGGATAAATTATCCGGTTAGCTGAATAAGTAGCTCCACCCTAGAACACCCCCATCCTGCCCCTCAATTATCCAGTTAATTGTTTAGCTGGATAAGCAGCCAGCTAAGTGATGGCCATTGAATGTGGTCAAATATTCAGACAGTGTAACTTAGTAGACAGTGCTAACTAGGAACTTACCTGGCTAAGAGATGCTGAATATCGACCTAATAGAATTTAAGTGGCTGTTGCACCTCTTACCCTACAGAACAACATTTCGTAGTCAGGTAATCCACAACCTGTACACTCAGTGTCATACCTGGATACAGGTACAGCTGGCCAATATCTGTAGCTGTCAGAATGTTATATATGCCTACCTCTCCCTTGTGGCAGCTGAATGAGGCAGGACCAGGCAGAAGCTCTTATGGGGCACACCAGCAGGATACAGGTGGACTATGCTGCATACCCAAGTGATAAACCAGCCCTATACCTAAGCCCAAATCTTAGCAGGCATAAGGGGGATGATGGTGAATTGATGGCTAGACTAGAAACACGACTGTTACTGGGGGTTTTTGTACAGACAGTGGCAGATACATGATCAGGACAGTGGGAGATGTGGGCTACCAAGGGATTCAATGCTTTTCACATTTGCTGCACCTGGTGGGATAGGGACCAAGGAAGTTAGCAGTTTTATCCTGTAGGAACCTTTAGAGAGGTATGGGAAAATAATGGGGCATTTTAACTGGAGCATGAATGGCAGGCAGCAGCTTTATGAAAAATAAGATACAGTGGAGAGCCCCCGCACCAGCTTATTCAGGATGTAGGCAGCAGGAGATATTCCACCTATTGATGATACAGAGAGACCTGTGGATGCCGAGATCAGTGTGGATCTCCCCTTGGTGTAACAGGATTGATTACACATGATACTGATGGTATAAGTGCTGAAGCCCTTCAAGGATGCCATGGAGAATCTAAGTTCAACAGCCAGCCTTGTCGAGGTCATCCACATAGTCAATATCCTGGAGGAAAAGTTGTAAGGGTTTCTAGCAAGAACAGGGATTGGCACCAGAAGTGTTGGTTCAGGTGTCCTCTTTATAGCTTCAACTGCAAAATTGACTCATAACTTTCATTCAGTTGTATCCTTACATGCTGACCACCCTGTGTAACCCACAGGTGAAATGGAATTTCACCATCTAGTCCTGTGCTCTATTTTACAGGAAGGAGAAGCTAGTGGCTGGGATGCAGGAATGGGAGTTCCAGAGGAAGAGGAGCAAAGGGATGCAGTGGAACAAAAGTGGGCTTCCCTGAAGTACTATGAGCATCAGAAGCACTCTTCAGCTCCTACTTTCTCCGAGGCCACTGCAGAAGGGCTCTCAAAGGCCATAGCTCAGCGATTGGCAGCAGAAGCCTTTGTATTCCACAATCCCTCCCCCCCCCCCCACTCCCCTCCCCACACACACATACAGAAAAGGAGACTACTTCACAAATTTCAATCACATGGTACCTTGGCGAGCCCATTAACATCATGGCCACAGACCCATTGGTACTATATACTGGGCTGACAAGGCTGTGGTTTGGCTGGACTTCACCAATGTTTCCCAGCATTTCCTTTCCTATCCACCAATCATCAGCAAGCCTAGTGAATGGGAATTCTCAATGGCAGTGGACATAATGAGTCTCTATCATTCACATTTGGAACTAAAGTTGGTGGAAAAGTTAGTCTTCATTAAGATAAACCTCCCTGTGCTGGGTTTTCCTAATTTTCCATATGAGTGATAGGAGGACTGAGTGCACAGCTGCTCTGAACCAATGCCACACTTTTTGAATGCAGTACCTTGCTGTATTGCTGCCAATTGCCACTCTTACTGTCTTTCTCTTGGCTGCGCTAGGGTGTTCTAACCCCAAAAATAAAATCATTAAAAAAAGAAAAGAAAAACCTTATTCCTCCCTTCTCTCTCCTGCCTCTCTCTGGAAGCATTGGGGTCTCTCTGGAAGCATTGCTGCTACCTGGCCTGATCTTTACACTTTATTTCACTCTTGGATCAGCAACTTGCTATGTTTTTGCACCACTGTACTTGCAGGTTTACTCTATACTCCTTACCTTGAGGTTTTGATTCCACTCTACTTCCTATCCCACTCCCTCATTTTATACCATTGTGCTTGCTCCCCTCAGTCATTGTCTGCAGTAATTGATGCCAATGTGCTTCCCACTTTATTCTGCACTGTGGGCCCAATATTCAGCCAGCAGATAACTAGATAAGTAGGACTTATCCAGCTATCTGGCAGCCACTGAATATCTGGGTAAACACAGCAGCAACTAGATAGCCAAAAAGTTCACTTGTCTAGCTAACTTGGGGGCAGGCACTGGGCAGTTTGGGGAAATGCTACATATCCGGATAACTTATCCAGCTAAGTTGCGATATTAAGACTTAGGATAAGTTTCCATCTGTTCAATAGAAGGTCTAATCTTAGATGGATACAATTTATCAGGCTAAGTAGCAACTTCTACGTGGATATTCAGTGGCATAACCATGCTTCTGAATATTAGCTGGATAAGCTATATCTGGCTAAGTTACTTAGCCGGCTGGCCTTTAAATATTGGGCCCTTTGTGTCTTTGTGGTGGCGATTCCATTCTTCTTGCTAGTTTGCTCTGCACCTATGTTTTGGAGTTTTAATCAGTGCTTCTGCTGATTTGTCCCTCTCTTGGTGCCTTGCAATGTTTTTACCTCCACTCCTACTGTCCTGGGTTTTACTTAATGTCTTGGCTATCAGAATTGGTTACACATAACACAGGTGATTCGCTGTCCTGATTTGACCCACCATACCATTGGTTTGAATCCTCCAGGCATATTTCATGAACTATACCATTTACCTCTACAGTTTCATGCCCTCTTTCTTCATATTCTGTATGAAACTTACTATTTTTCTCTTCCTGTTTTGGTGCCTCTGCTTGCCCATTGTAAATTTTGGCTCAACCAAACAACAAAGTAACGGGAATGGCAATCATGCTGATATTGGTACTAAGCTGATCTGATGCTTTACAAACTTTCTGTTCCTCTCATGGTTGTTTGTGATTTTTATGCTATTGTACTTGCTGCACTCTGTGTACTATGCCTTGGAGGTTTTGATGCCACTTTTCTTCCTCTCTGTTACCCATCGTGGTTTGCCCTCTGTAGTGGGCCGGCCCTCCCAACAGGCTCACCGATGTCAGTTCCTGGAAGATGCGCCCGATTGACGAATGCCACAACATTGTGTCTAAGACGCTCTCCTGCGGTTCCCTCTAGGCGTGCGTGCTGGAGTCTGTGCTCCAGTTAAAGGGCCCGCGGCAGGAATTCTCAGCGGTGCATGGCTTGGACATCATCAAGCTGCCTTTATTTAAGGGCAGCTTAACCTGGGACCATTGCCTCAGCTTCAGGTCCACTCCCTGTCTGATGTGTTCATTTACTCTGTTGCCTGCCTGCCTAGAGCCGGACTGCCTCAGATCTTCTGCTTGCCTGCCGCCTGCCCGGACTCGGACTGCCATGGATACTCTGTTTGCCTGCTGCCTGTTTGATCCGGATTGCCTAATGGATTTTGTTGTTCACCGCCTGCCTGTCTAGGATCGCCTGCTTAACCCACATTGCCTCTTGGGCTCGGCTTCCGCTGCCACAACCAGCCCTGCCCTTGGGTCGAACCCTGCTCTCCAGGGTGACGCTCTGCCTGCTGACGGCAGAACCTATGGGGTTGTCTTTGAAGGGTGTTCCATCCTGCCACAGCCAAAGGGTCCACATAAGTAACAGTCCCATACCTTTCACTCAGTTTCTTGGGGTGTTGATGCCACACTTTTTTCTGCCATGCTCTGTAAACATTGTCTTTGGGTGTTGACTCCAGTGCTCCTGCTCTTTGCATCGATCTTGCTGTTTTAGAGTATTATTGCCTGTGTTCCTGATGTCTTCAAAGTTCATTTCAAATTCCCATACGTTACTTTGTGACATTTGTAATCATCCATTACCCTTTCATGGAGTTTACTACCCATTTTAGACTGCATTCCCAAATAATCTTCCAGTGATCAGCATAAAAACATACTTTAATGCGATTTTTATTTCCCATGTTTATAGGCCTGAGATAAAAGCTTTTTTTACAAGAATATTTCTTTAAAACATTAAGAAGAATTTTAGAAGCTCCGCTATTCCTGGAAAATCAGTCTTTGGAGGTTGTGATTCCTTTTTAAAGGACCAACCGAACATTGTTACAGTATGGGGCACTGTTCGGGATGCCCTTCGCTCCAGGTTTAGATGTCTCAGATGATTTTCTAAATATTCTAGTTTCCAATGTAATATCACCTTATCTTGAATTGCAGCATTCATAGATTTAATCTCCTTAATTTCCTTTTCCATAGTTTCAATCCTTTCCAATTGCTCTTGCAAGAAAAACTCATGACCTTGGGCCGATGTTTCAAATTTTGAAGATAGAGAAATAATTTCTAAAGAGTACTTTACAATAGAAGCATCCAATCTAGCTAGAACAGTCCACAGGAAATCTTGCGTAGCAGGCTTTACAAGCAGAGTATGAGACTTACTAGGATCAGACTCCAGCAAACATTATGGCAAATTGACCTTCTGTCACTCTTCAAAACTCTAAAACAACATAGATCTTCTATCTGCCTCAACCCCATCTACTCTCCAGTCTTGGGGTCCACATTAGATCTTTCCTTTGCCATCGCTAATGCCATTGAATCCAGGCAGTGCTGAACGTTGGCTCCCTCCTCTGCATCTGCGACAGTGGCATCATTGGTCCATTCAGCTTTAGCTGCTATACCTGCTGTGCTCCTCTCACGCATCTTGGATCCAAAGGATTCAAAGATGCCTTCTCCCCTAGCAAGTCTGACACTTCTCCACTGGGCTCAACAACAGGGACTCTCAAGTCCTCTAAACTAGGGGCCTGAGCTACAAACTGATCAATCCACTGCGTGCCGACCAATGGAGAACGTCAGAGCCTCTGAAGGATAGACTCTGACTTCCCCTTCCTTTTCACTGGCATCCCAAAGGAAGAAAAGACACAGAAGAAAGCAAGGTAATTCAGCAGAGTTTCAGCATTGTAGTCACTCATGCTGCTATTTTGACTCCTTCCCCTCCACCACCCCCCAGCAGGCAATTTTATAGCAAATCATTTCCAGAGATAAAGTTTATCCATGGATATGCTTTTGAAAATTACTCTCCCTGTTGTCATAAAATTTTGTAAGTTTCCTGCCAATGTTTGACATTAGGGGTTGTTAGAGCTGCCTTTTTATTGGTTAGTTCCTGTGGTCACCAGATGACTCCATTTCTTACCTAATTTTCTGTAGGGAAAATATGTTTAATGTTGTATTTCTTGCATAAAAATTCACATAACTAATATCACAACCTTGCGGAAATTTCTATAATCAAAGAAGGGTTCAGGATGTCATGAAATGTCCACACATCTCTTCATTTATACATCAATATATAGAGAGAGATTTAGATAGATGATTTATGTTTAATGATCACTTTACATAATGGTCAGTTTTTAAGTTTAATGATCACAATGGTTGATTCAGGACAGTGATTCAGGACAGTGCAGATTGTATCCTTGCCAAACCAAAACATTATTTTATGCCATTTCCATTTTTTATATAATAATTAAATGTAACTGAAATATATTTATCTGGCAAGATATCTGTTGCATCTGTATTCTAGTGGAATTTTATGAAACTGTGTTACAGAACTGCCACAAGACCTCTAAACACAATTTATCCTTTCCTGCCATTGATTTGCAACCAATTTAATGAATATAAAATCGCATTAGACTTCTTAAAAATACACTCAGAATTGCAGTGGTAATAAATTATGATAACGCTTGCAAGATGCGGTGACTATATTTTTAAACAATTCTGTGAATGTGGCTGAAAACATGCAGTGTGGGATTTATTTCTGACTTCCTGAAAAAAGTCAGCCCATGATTAGTTTCAGCAATCATTATAAAGGTCAGCTCCTTTCATAATTATTGCTGAACCTAATCATTATAAAAGGAGTCTATGATGTAAATGCTTTGGCCTTCTAAAATGTATTTCTTAAATAATTCCCCACCACCACTAGCAGCAGATGTACTATATAGAGTACCTGCATTAGTAATATGCTCTACATGGAGTAGAGTAGCAGCTAGATACATGCAAACAAGTGAATGTCAGATCGCACCAGACTAGTTTCAGCTTCCTTTGAGTTTGACAGAAACTTCAGCTTTTCTCCATATTGGCAGAACTTGGAGAAATCCAAAACACATCCAAAAATGCTGATTGAAACTACAAACTATGCTTCAATTTTTGGAAAATACAAAATCTACTTCCAATTTTTCTTTAAAGATTAAAAATAGCTTTCTGGATCCACTTAGAATTTTCTTTCGAAAGGTTCACTGAGCCAATTTTTGCAAACTCTCTCAGTCTTTCCAGGTTCATCAAATTGTCTGACAAACCGATTTTTTAAGATGTTCATGTAATCTCAGCTCTACCTGTTTCATAGTAAGTTTGCTTAGCATTTATTTTCTCTTATTTTTGCCATGAAAATGCACTGAAATGATGACAAACAACTGTTGTTGTTTTTTTTCCTCACTAAGGCCTGGATTTATCAAAATGCACTAAATATTGCATGCGATAGGAAAAGGTGTGTGTGTTATGGTAATAGGCAGTTTATCAGAATTTGCAGTAATGAAGTGCTATCTTAGCGCAAATTGTGATAACTTTTTCACACTTTGTGATAAGTGCCAGAATTGTTGTATTTCCTACATACAGCCATTAGGGGGACCATGTTTAGTAGGTTTAAGCTCCTAGAGAGCCAGCCTAGCTATCAGGGCCCTTCTGCAACCATGGGGGGGGGGGGGGGGGGAGAGGGGGAGGGAGGGAGGGAGGGAGAGAGAGAGAGAGGGGGGGGGGGGGAGACTAGCCATAATGCCCTCACACTAGATAGGTATTTATATCTCTATGAGAGGCCCACCTATAACTCGAGGTGAGGTTTAGGTATTAGTTTAGGGGTTAGGGGCCACTTTGACATTCAAAGTGAGATGTACGAACAGAACAGTGCTCTCTTATAAAGATTTGATGACCTTCGGAGTGAGGAAACTCACCCAAAGATGAGATTTGTGCAATGTTCTCTCAACCTAGCTTGATGGACTCTCTACCTGGTAGGGATGTGCAGAAGGGACGGATTTGTCCGATTCAGTATTCGTATTCATCAGAACCCAAATACGTTGCCATTCATTTTCATAGGGGGAAACCCAATTTGTCCATTAGTTGAATTCAGTATTCGTTTTCCATTAAAGTTGGAAAAACACAAAAAAAACCCTTCCCAACCCTTTATATTTAATTAAATACACCCTCCCCCCACCCTTCTGATCCCCCCAAGACTTGCCAAAAGTCCCTGGTGATCCAGCGGGGGTCCTGGAGCGATCTCCTGCACTCGAGCCGTCGGCTGCCAGTATTCAAAATGGCGCCGATAGCTTTTGCCCTTACTATGTCACAGGGGCTACCAGTGCCATTGGTTGGCCCCTGTCACATGGTAGGAGCACAAGATGGCGCCGGCCGTCCATTGCTACTACCATGTGACAGGGGCCGACCAATGGCACCGGTAGCCCCTGTGACATAGTAAGGGCAAAGGCTATCAGCACCATTTTGAATACCAGCAGCCGACAGCCCAAGTACAGGATATTGCTCCAGGACCCCAGCTGGACCACCAGGGACTTTTGGCAAGTCTTGGGTGGGTCAGGAGGGTGGGGGTTTTATTCATTAATGATACATTGCATTTGTGGGGGTTCACCATACGTTTCAGGAACCCACAAATGCAACAAATAGGGACCTATACATTGCAGATTGCGCATTCGTTCAAAATCAATGCACACCCCTACTACCGGGGTAACATCAAGCTAGGTTGAGAGAACATTGCACAAATCTCATCTTTGGCTGAGTTTTCTCATTCCAAAGGTCATCAAATCTTCACAAGAGAGCACTATTCTGTTTGTACATCTCACTTTGAATGTCAAAGTGGCCCCTAACCCCTACACTAATACCTAAACCTCACCTAGAGTTACTAGGTGGGCCTCCCATAGTGATAAAAATACCTATCTAGTGTGAGGGCATTATGGCTAGGCTCTCTCTCCCCCCAGTGGTTGTAGGAGGGCCCTGATAGCTAGGCTGGCTCTCTAGCTTAAAACCATTAAAAACAGCATTTGCAAAAAATCACACCATGCAATAAAGCCCTATTGCACAGCTTTACGCAAATGAAAAAGCTTCACAAAACTGTGAGCCCAGCCCACTTGGCCAAAATTCCCACCCCAATATCCTTCCCTTTTTCTCATTTGCATCACACCAAGCATTATGGTGCTTTCGCATGCGTTAATGGTGTTTTCGCATGCATTAAAGGCATTTTTTGCATGCGAAAATGCCTTAACTCATGCGAAAACGCCATATAGCACTTTGATAAATGACCCTCTAAGGATGTTAATTGCATTTCTATTGATTTGCCTTTGTACTGGAAAAAAGGGATTCAGGCAGAACTGTTTAGTATGCCCTAATTCATCATATCCTAATAAGCCATCAAAGAGCTATTGAATTCTTGTATGGATATCATAAAAAAGATAATGATTCTTAATGTATTGCATGCAATAATATAATTTGTTGTATTTTATACTCACTGTTATTTAGGATATATTATTGCCAGAATTAGTAGAATATTACATAAGTATGGTATAACACTATTTACAATGGAATGTAAAGAACTTACCACGGATGGTTATGCATATTTTATAATATGCTTGATTATGATCAATATAAATAGTATATTGCAATCAGGATATCTAAATATTTCTTATAAAGCACTTTATTACAAGGCCTTCCACTTTGATATCTGTGGCAAATTTATTAGCCGCTTCCTTGATTCTGCCTCATTATTTACTTTTGCTGTTTCTTTCTCATGCCTGTTTGTGCAGTGTTGTAAGGAATATGTAAAGCCTGGGATCCTACTTCACATCTTCTCCAGTTTCCAGGGGTTTTCTGGGTTTCCCTTCTCATTGCTATTTTCCAGTAGTTTTCACTGCTGTGCATTTCCTCCCAGCATTTTCATGTCCTTTCTTGATATTATTTAGAGAAAGCGCAAACCACCCATATTTTAACCCACATATTTTTTTGGCATGCTAATTATATTATCACCTACTCAACAAATTATCAAACTATTCATTTTATCACTTAGAGGATCCAAATATCTTAAGAGGTATCATATAGAAGAAAGTGCTAATCGTAATGTATCCCAGCATGAACGCACATATTATAAATCATGAACCATGTGATCTTTATTGTTACTTGAAAATCCTTTATTACAAATTTTTATTTTTTTTTTGGAAAATATTTGCAACAATTTTGCTTAAAGCATTCTCTGATAACAAAAGTTGATGCTATAGTTTATGGACAGCAGAGACAATCTTATCCAATGTAAAGGCAGGTAAAATTGCTCATGATGTCCTCTTTTTGTTGTCCAAGTTAGAAATTCATTGTGATGAGTCCTTCAAAACCAGCACTTAAGGTACCAAAATACTGGCAGTCATCTGTATGCTGTATGTTTTGGTATTTTTTTCATTATGAAAGTTAAACATAGACAGTGAGTGCATAGATGAGAGAACTATAGAAGGAATGCATATAAAAGCAATTTATATCAGGGACTGTTTTAAGCAAAATTGCTGCCAATATTTTCACAACACGTACACAAGTCTCAAACACTTACAGATAAGAAGCACTCCTTCTCAGGAATCTCAAGTATACATGTATTCTTACAACCTAGTACATCTTAATATACTGTTATGGATTTCTTGGCAGATCCCATCAAACTTGGTCATTATAGCAATCACCAACATATGAATCACAATACAGTGAATATTTAACGCCCAATGTCTTGATGAATGGCTTCCTTAGATTTTGAAGATACTATGAGCACATAAGTGTAATCAGTTTCCCCAATCGCACTGGGGAAGTGAACTGCCTCATAAAAGGCTTTTTGCACCTTGTATTTCTCCTGGATAGTCAATGGAAGTTGATATATTAAGGCAGTAGTTTTCAGCCCTATCCTTGAATACAACCTGCCCAGCCAGGTTTTCAAGATAATTTTTAATGAATGAGCATGAGAGAGATTTCCATGCACTGCCTCCATTGTATGCAAATCTATCTCTAGCATATTCATTGTGAATATCAGGAAAACCCAGATACTCAAGAGCAGGACTGAAAACCATGTGTAAGGAAATGTTAACTATCACGCCATCTAAGAAAGAGGTGACATATCTCTGAACACAAAGGACTAATTGATGTCAGTCATGTCTTCTGTCACCCTCAGGAAGTGAAGAGCTGTCAGCACTTTCACCTCTACAGACTAGCCAGGAGAATGCCCTAAGCCACACTGCAGGAGAATTTTCACCTACTCATAGCTTTCACATGAGAGGTATGGACAGGTGAAATTTAGCCAGAAAAGATATACAAAAAGTAGATTTTATGTTTTCTGAATCATTTTGTGAATATTTGGCAAAATTCACCTATTTGTGAAACTATCTATCAGAGATTTTAATGGAAGAGTTTCCATGCAAAAATGTGGAAAATAATAATGAAAATGTGCCATTTCTACATTGTTTCACTAGGTTTAAAAATATAAAGACAGATGGTGTGCATGTTCATTTGGTTAGCTAATTTAACACAAGCTGTTAGAGTGGAGGAGTAGCCTAATGGTGAAAGCAGTGGGCTACATTCAAGGGAAACCAGGATTCAAATCCTGCTATTGCTCCTTGTGACTTTGGGCAACTCATTGTTACCTCTGGTACAAAATTAGATTGTAAGCCCTGTAGGGATAGAGAAATATCTATAGTACATGAATGGAGTACACTTTGAAGTGCTAAAAAGCAGAATATAAATAAATCATGTGACATTTAAAAGTGGCTAACTGTAAATGATTTTACTGTTTCTGTTTTTATTTTATGCTTAAGTTTTTAATTGTATTGTTTTTGATTGATTGTTTCATTTGATTTGTACATTTAATTATTTGACCTATTTATTGTTAGGTTTAACAAGTTCTCTTCTTCTAGCCATATCCTCTAGCTACTTCAGCTCCCAAGTTCCCATGACCCTGTTTTATTGTAACTTTGCTTATTCTTGTATGATAAGGTTAATGTTTATGTTAATGTTACAACCTCTTGTTCCTTGTAAACCGATATGATATGATCAAAATCATGAATGCCGGTATAGAAAAGAGTTAAATAAATAAATAAAATAAATATATTTAGGTTTTTCTTTGTTTATGAAGTTGTTCCTTGCTTTGAGTTTACTTTTGTATTTTTAATGAGTAATAAATATTTGCTAGCTTGTAATGTAAAGTTATTATTTGCACAGTTTATCTCAATTTCACATGAAATAACTTTTTCATTCTTTGTAATGCATGAGCAACTAATAAAAAACATATATTTTAAAAATATTTTAAAAAATGGAGTTTGCAAATACATTAACAAGGACAAATTTTGGCATTTTTCACCTGTGTAAAAATATCCCACTTAAACTACGAGGAAAACAATTCACTACCCAATTTTCAGACATTTGTCAGCAAAAATAAGACACTGGTTCTTAAATTAGTGTCTTTGCTACCAAGTTACACTCTAAAAGGTGAATTATAAAAGTCCAGCTTGTGCCAAAAGCGGGAGACATAGGAATATATTGGGCTGATGTGCGCCAAGCAGATTTTAAAAGGCACCTATATCCGCATGCATCTCCAGCTACGTGCACAAATGAAAAGTTCAGAAAAGAGAGTGGGGACTGGGCATGGTCTGTCTGGGGCATGGGAGGTTCCAGGATTTCAACTTCGATTTTGCGCACAAATACTTATGCGTACAGGTGCTTGCTTGGGTCCCCTGCTCCCATGTGAGCAGGAGGAGAGATTTAGAGGATGGATTGAGGATTTGGAGGAGAAAGATTCTAAACCCTAGAGTCCTGAGAAGTGTTTGAGCCCTCTCCCACTGAGCAGGTCCCATAGAGATTTAATTTGAGAAGTAAAATTCCAGGGTAGAAGTGCCTGGGAATTCAGAAGAGAGAGAGGGAAATAGAAGTCTTATCATAGTTTGGTGGACCAGTGTACTGGGAGCTGCCAAGAGAAAGGGTAATCTGACTTGGAAAGTTCACCAGAGTTGATGCCAGATTCAGCTAAATATCAGCCCCAAGACTGAGTAGAGAAAAGAAGATGGGAAAACCATCTTTATCTCCCAAACAGGTACAGGGAGGGCCCAGGCTGCTGTGGAATTTTGTTACAGTATTGGGTGCACTATTTTCTGTGTGCTCACCTAGCCATAATGCTCTCATCCTAGGTAGGTATTTATATCTCTATAGGAGGCCCACCTAGTAAGTCGAGGTGAGGTTTAGGTATTAGTGTAGGGGATAGGGGCCACTTTGACATTCAAAGTGAGACGTACGAACAGAACAGTGCTCTCTTGTGAAGATTTGATGATCTTCGGAGTGAGGAAATTCACCCAAAGATAAGATTTGTGCAATGTTCTCTCAACCTAGCTTGATGGACTCTCTACCTGTGTAGAGTTTATTGCAATAAACTGCCTATTACCATAAAACACACCCCTTTTCCTATCGCATGTGATATTTAGTGCATTTTGATAAATCCAGGCCTAAGACAATAACTTCTAAACGGGCGCGCATGTTCATTGCCCCATGCTCAGGGACGCAACCATTTCTAACATACACATTATATGCACACATTACAAAATAGCCTGACCAGACACACACGTTTGCGCAATTTTAAGTGGGTACGCACAAATGCTGCTTCTACCATGTAAGTGGGGGAATTTTAATACACATGTGCCAACGCCATTACCAGTTTTCCCAGTCCATTCCCATTTCACCCAGGTAAGGGATAGAAATTTCAAACCCCCCAGTTTAAAAGCCTCCCTTATCCCCTCTTAGCCCCGACTTTTAAAACCCCACAGATCCACTTAGTGTTTCTTTTTACAACTTACAAGTCATCTATAACAGAAGTAAAGTTATGCAGCAAGGGACCCAGGCATGCCCCTGTGCATGTAAGCATTTGCACGCTAATTTTAAGGGTGAAATGCAGAAACGTCCATGTCCCATCCATCCCACGCCCCACTCCTTTTTGGAAACTTTTCATTTGTTCATATAGCAGCATGTATGTGCATACCCGGGTGGCTTTTTAAATTCCTCTTGGCGCACTCCGGCCCGACATATTCATGCATCCCCTAATCGATGTGTGTGTCGGGCTTTTAAAATTCACCTTTAAGAGTGAAGAATGATTTTTGGTGCAGAAGAACCCCCAAAAGACAAATCCTAAGGGTCTTGAAAACTTGTTTTTTTCCCCCTTGTATGGGAATGCTGGGATAGTCAGGGGCCTTGTGTAGTTCATAGCCCTCTCTGTGTGCCCTCATGCCCAGGATGGGGGGGTGGGGTAATACATATCTCTGCAATGATGCTTAATTCTTTCATTTTCTACTCTCACATTAGCCAACATGTTGGATTCCTCCAACAATGGAGTTTCAGTGGCAATTGTTTCCATCATTTATTTATTTAGTTAGTTGCCAATGCTTCTAATCCACATTATCCAACACAGTTGTACTTCTTAGGAGTGTTAGTGCTCACCTAAGTAGCTGGTACAGATAAAATAATGAGCAACATACTGATGATATTAAACAAATGAACTTCCTTCAATATTTGTTGGGGCCTAGAAAAACCTATTCAGCCAGATCCCAATTTCAGTTCATTTGCTTCCACATCCTCTGGGGCCGATGCAATACAGTGCGCTCACCTGAGCACACTGTTTAACCCACTGTCGGGCGCGGGTTAAATAGGTACTAATCCACCCCCTAATGCAATAGGGGGAATAGCGCCTATTTAACATGTGTCTGACGTGGAGTGAATGAGTTAGCGCTCATCACATGCAAATGCATGTGAATGAGGCTATTACTCATTCACTCCAAATGCAAAAAAATAAATGTGCGTCTCAGACGCACATTTATCGCTCAGATATTTACGCCTATCTGGTGTAGGCATTAATAGCTGAGTGCACTGAAAAAAAGTACAGAAAAGCAGAAAAAACTGCTTTTCTGTACTTTTTTTAAAGATAAAAAAAAAGAAAAAAAACTCTGCTGGCCGCTTTGAAGACCAATGCCGATATGCTCGGCATTGGTTTTCATAACCGGCCGGCTGCAGTAATGAAAACCGACGCTGATAAAGTCGGCGTCGCTTTTCATAACCGGCTGACTGCAGTTATGAAAACCGATGCCGAGTTTATCGGCATCAGTGTTCATAACCGGCAGACTGCAGATAACCCCGGGGTCACGTTAGCAAGGAGGCGCTAATGTCGTGCTGGTGACCCTAGTGCCTCCTTGCTAGCGCGGCCCTCTAATTTGTTTATTGCATGGCGTCCCCCTTGCGGGCGCCATGCGTGCACTGAAAAATCATCGCCCGCTTTCCAAAATGTTATTGCATCGGCCCCTCTGTCAGCAGCTCTCACACACCACCTAGTGATGCAGCATGGAAAATGCTCCAATCCGATCCTACCAAATAAAAGCAGCGTCAGGAGCCAGAACATACCATTTTAGTAACTCTTGGTTATATTTTCATGATATAACTTTGCATATAATGGGTCTCCAATGCATATGGATTTATTATATGGATATTCATGGTGGACATCCCCCTCCCCCACCCCAAAAAAAAACAACTGGTTGTGGGATCAACAGGACAGTTTGAGAAAACTTGTCTTTCATGCTTGATCCTGGCTTGTGGAGATCTTTCATGGAGCCATTTCCAACCAATAAATTGTTAGGCTTCTCAACAAATAAAATCTCAGATATTCAGACAGAGGGTCTCAGTTTATCAGCTAAGTAAAACTTGGCTGCAGGATTTTACTGACCTTTGCTATCTCTCCCCACAAAGTATTAATACAGGACATGATTCAGCCCCAAAGATTTGTTCCCCATTAAGCAAATAGCATCCAAAAACTGAATTGTCATGAGTACCTGCTTTCATAAAAGAGGATATTTGGGTGTTATTCAATGTGTGGTGAACACTTAGAAGCCAATATTCAGTAAGCCAGTGGCAGGTGGCCAAGTTATCATGCTAAAGTTATCCAGATAACTTATCCTGAATATTTGGTGGGATAAACATTAGGACAATTGATTCGTACATTAAGTATAGTAGGATACCTATATGCAGACGATATCCAGTTAGTGATACAGGTGGAAAAAGATGTGGATAGTAATAGTCATAGCTTTAATAATAAGATGAAGATGATTGTACAGTGGATCAGACAAAATAGACTGCTTCTGTACTCCTCTAAAACTGAAATTTGGAGGATCAATATAAAGAGTGAATGAGACATCCCTGAATTTGGAGGTGGATTTAGCTTACATTAAAGCTCCTGACAACAATTAGAAATTTGGGTATATAATTTGATGTGAAATTTGATGGCAAGGCTCTTGTTTCAAGGATATTACAATAAAGTTTTGGGAAGTTAAGAGTGGTAAGAAAATTAAAACCTTTCTCAGATATGGCTAGTTTTAAGTCTGTGCTTCATTTGCTTGCAGGGTCCTATCTGGATTATTATAATGGGCTGTTAATTGTGCTGCCCAAACAGATATTTCAGAGATTATAATTAGCAGAGAACATGATTGCGAGAACAGTTCTAGGTTGTTCAAGGAGGACCCCGGTATTAATGAAGCTTACTGCTCTATATTGCTTACCTATGGAGGCGAGGGTCCATTTTAAATTTTTAATATTGACTTTTAAGGTGCTGAGGGGAAATGGGATGGAATATCAAATTGGAGTGGTATCAGTCACAGCAGCTGTTAATATCTAGCCGGGGAGCATCACTGAAAGTTCCAACATTTAAAGAAATCATGGGGGGTGGGGGGGCTCAAATGACGGCACAAATGTTCTCTGTAGTGGTGCCAACTCTTTGGAATCAATTACCAGTACAGTTGAGGTTAGAACAGGATTATTTACATTTTCATAAACTGTTAAAAACATGGCTTTTTCCCTGGCAGTAGGTTGATGTTTGGGGATTCTGTGCTACAGATATGTATAGAAGATTGGATTTTATAATACATGATGTTGTAATGATTTTCTATATTGAGCAACATTTTGATTGGCCTTTTGGCCAGAAGGCAGCTGATAGACTGCGTGGAATCTTGGATGGTAGTGTGACCCACTACCACAGGAGGATGAACTCCACTAAGGGACAGTCAGGAACTTCGATTTTACCAACTGTCTCCTCTGTGGGTTGAGCCCTTGGGTTCTGACGGCTGGCAGGACTTTGGCAGGTCCTTGGTGTTAAGACTGTCAACAGGCAAATGGTCAGAGCAGATGGCAGACAGCAGATCCAGGAGGCAAGTGTCACGACTGTCACTGCCCAACGTCTCCACTCCGCCCTCCTTACCTCTTTGGCGACTCCTCCCACGGTTGATGGACATCTGGCTACCGCGGCATCTGCCTGCCGTCCTCTCCGGCGTCCCCGGTCCAGCTTGGGCGCTGCATCCCGTCATGATGTTCAGCTACCATAGGGCGCGCGCATCACATGGCCCTGCTTCTTATTCTTTCTTTGGAGGAACATGAGGGGCGTTCCCCTGTGATGACGTCATGCATCCCGGATACATAAGCCTATTCTGTTTGCTAGCTAATCGAGTTAGCAAGGTTTGGGACTCCTTACGGATGGGATTCGCTCTCCGTACCTAGCTACTCTGCCTCTCCTTAATTGGACTTACTCTATCGGAGTACCCGCTCCTCGGGGGCCTCTTTCTTTTCTTTCAGGTCGCTGTCTGGAACCGGTACTCGCTCCTCGAGGGCCCATGTTCCCAGACTCACTTTCTGAGCTCACTTCTCCTTGGAAAAAACCACTGCCTACACCATCAGTGAGTTACCATCTATACTCTCTCAGAGCTGTTCCCTGGAACCTGGTATTCGTTCCTCGAGGGCCTGCCTCTATTCCAGCTTCTATGTTACCTACTGGGAGAAACCGCTGTGTGAGTAACTTTACCAACGAGGCTCTATACTAGAACCCTGTGTATGCTCCTCTGTACTCACTATCTCAGTTTCTCTCTACTACAGCATAGCTATTGAGGGATCGCTGTTCCAGTGCCCTGAGGGACTACAAGCCCAGCTGGGCTACATCTCTACTCACTACTGCCACCTCTGGTGGCTTCTCAACTCTGTTTAATAAAAGATAATTCTGTGTTGTGTGTCCTAAAACTGAGCCTGACCTGTGGCCCCTCACGGGACTTCCCCCCGTGGGCATGGTCATCTGCCACAGTGTCCAAGGGTCCACCCAAAACCTTACAAACAATAACAGCAGGTGAATGGTCAGGTCAGGTGCTAGACACCAGATCCAGGAGGCAGGTGAATGGTTGGGTCAGGCAGTAGGCAGCATATCCAGTAAGCAGGCGAATGGTTGGGGCAGGCAGCAGAGAGCAGATCCAGAGGGAAACCAGGGTCAGAACCAGAACAAATGGTAATGGAACCCACGAGAGAAGGAGCTATACTCGACTTAGTGCTCACTAATGGAGATAATGTCTCAGACGTCCAGGTGGGTGCCCACCTCAGCACCAGTGATCATCAAATGGTATGGTTTAATATCACAAAAAGGACATGGAAAAGAAGCACAAAAACCCGAGTTTTGCTGTTCAAAAACACAGACTTTGATGAAATGGGGAAGTACCTGGAGGAAGAACTAAAATGCTGGGAGAAAGAGAGAGATGTGGATTAACAGTGGACCAATCTAAAAGGAGCAATTACCAAGGCAATTACCAATGTTAGAAAAGTAAAGAAAAGCAAAAGAAGAATGAACCCTATCTGGTTCTCAAAGGAGGTGACTGACAAAATAAAGGCTAAAAGAACAGCGTTCAAGAAATATAAAAGATCCCAAAAGGAGGAGCACAAAGAAGAATATCTGGTAGAACTGAGGGAGACAAAGAAATTAATCAAGACGGCAAAAAGTCAAGTGGAAGAGAGGATTGCCAAGGAGGTAAAGAGAGGTAACAAAACATTTTTCAGATACATCAGTGAAAAGAGAAAAGTTCAAAGTGGTATGGTAAAATTGAAAGGTGGAAAGGATCAATGTGTGGAGAGAGACGAAGAAATGGCAGAAATATTAAATGAATACTTCAGTTCTGTGTTCACTAAAGAGGGCCCTGGAGAAGGACCGTCACTAGTTAACAAGAAACTGGAGGGGAGTGGAGTAGATGTAACTCCATTTACAGTAGAAAATGTATGGGAAGAGCTGGTGGAACTGAAAGTGGACAAAGCCATGGGGCCTGATGAAGTTCATCCCAGAATACTGAGGGAGCTCAGAGATGTGCTGGCAGGTCCACTGTGTGACCTGTTCAATAGATCCCTAGAAACAGGAGTGGTGCTGTGTGATTGGAGGAGAGCGGTGGTGGTCCAGCTTCACAAGAGTGGGAGCAGAGAAGAGGCTGGTAATAGGGATGTGCAGAGCAAAATTTTATGTTCATATTTTTTATGTCCGAAAGGGGGTCCCACTTGCGGCCAATATGGACATAAAAAAAATCCAATGAGTTGGGTATATGTACATATGTGCAAAAAAAAAATTTAAACCCCCTCACCCTCCTTAATCCCCCCCCCAGACTTACCACAACTCCCTGGTGATCGAGCGAGGAGTGAGGACGTCATTTCTGCAATCCTTGGCGAGAAGCATGTGACGTCGGTGGCACGTCGAGTGACGCGGCGTCACGTGATTCCCGGCTCGTTCGCGCCGGACGGCTCGTTCGGCCCAAAAAGAACTTTTGGCCAGCTTGGGGGGGCCTCCTGACCCCCCCAAGCTGGCCAAAAGTTCTTTTTGGGCCGAACGAGCCGTCCGGCGCGAACGAGCCGGGAATCACGTGACGCCGACGTCACGTGATTCCCGGCAAGTTCGCGCCGGACGGCTCGTTCGGCCCAAAAAGAACTTTTGGCCAGCTTGGGGGGGCCTCCTGACCCCCTCAAGCTGGCCAAAAGTTCTTTTTGGGCCGAACGAGCCGTCCGGCGCGAACTTGCCGGGAATCACGTGACGTCGCGTCTGAGTGACGCGGCGCCACGTGATTCCCGGCGAGTTCACGCCGGACGGCTCGTTCGGCCCAAAAAGAACTTTTGGCCAGCTTGGGGGGGTCAGGAGGCCCCCCCAAGCTGGCCAAAAGTTCTTTTTGGGCCGAACGAGCCGTCCGGCGCGAACGAGCCGGGAATCACGTGACGCCGGCGTCACTCGACGTGCCGCCGACGTCACATGCTTCTCGCCAAGGATTGCAGAAATGGCGTCCTCACTCCTCGCTCCATCACCAGGGAGTTGTGGTAAGTCGGGGGGGGGATTAAGGAGGGTGAGGGGGTTTATATTTTTATTTTGGCTCAACAATCGCGATTTCCCACATATCGAACATATCTATGTTCGATATGTGGGAAATCCGATCGTTTATGTCGAATCAATTTTTTAAGTAAAAAAAAAATATGAGTTGCGTTTTACTAATGCGGTCAATCCGAATGCACACCCCTAGCTGGTAACTACAGACCGGTTAGCCTCACTTCAGTGGTGGGAAAAGTAATGGAGTCACTGTTGAAAGAGAGAATAGTGAACTATCTACAGTCGGGAGAATTGCTGGACCAGAGGCAGCATGGATTCACCATTGGAAGATCCTGTTAGACAAATCTGATTGACCTTTTTGACTGGGTAACCAAGGAATTGGATCAAGGAAAGCACTCAATGTCATCTACTTGGATTTCAGCAAAGCTTTTGACACGGTCCCACACAGGAGACTGGTGAATAAAATGAGAAGCTTAGGAGTGAGTGCCGAGGTGGTGGCCTGGATTGCAAACTGGTTGACGGACAGAAGACTCTGGGGCAGATTTTAAATGCCCTGCGCGCGTAAATCCGACCGGATTTACGCGCGCAGGGCCCTCCCGCGCCGGTGCGCCTATTTTGCATAGGCCGGCGGCGCGCGCACAGCCCCGGGTTGCGCGTAAGTCCCAGGGCGTTGTAAAAGGGGCGTGTTGGGGCGTGCCTGGAGTGACACAGCGTTTTGGGGGCGTGTCGCGAGTGACGCGGCGTTTTGGGGGCGTGTCGCGTGTGACGCAGCATTTCGGGGGCGGCAACGCGGGCGTGGTTTCGGCCCGGGGGTGTTCCGGGGGCGTGGTCGCGTCCTCTGGACCAGCCCCCAGGACCGGAACACGGAGCAGGGCTGCCAGCCGGCATGCGCAAAGTTACGCCTGAATGAACTGTATTCGATGGGGGGAGAAAGGCTGATATGCACGGAGCAGGAGAGAGACCTTGGGGTGATGGTGTCTAATGATCTGAAGTCGGCGAAACAATGTGACAAGGCGATAGCTAAAGCCAGAAGAATGCTGGGCTGCATAGAGAGAGGAATATCGAGTAAGAAAAGGGAAGTAATTATCCTCTTGTACAGGTCCTTGGTGAGGCCTCACCTGGAGTACTGTGTTCAGTTCTGGAGACCGTATCTCCAAAGAGACAGAGACAAGATGGAGGCGGTCCAGACAAGGGCGACCAAATAGGTGGAAGGTCTTCATCGAATGACTTATGAGGAGAGATTGAAGAATCTAAATATGTACACCCTGGAGGAAAGGAGGAGCAGAGGTGATATGATACAGACTTTCAGATTCTTGAAAGGTTTTAATGATCCAAAGACAACGACAAACCTTTTCTGTAGGAAAAAGAATCAGCAGAACCAGGGGTCACGATTTGAAGCTCCAGGGAGGAAGACTCAGAACCAATGTCAGGAAGTATTTCTTCACAGAGAGGGTGGTGGGTGCCTGGAATGCCATTCCGGAGGAAGTGGTGAAGACCAGAACTATGAAAGACTTCAAAGGGGCGTGGGATAAACACTGTGGATCCATAAAGTCAAGAGGACGTCAATGAAGAGTGGGTGGTTCACCAGAATGACGGCTACTGCCTGGAGATAATACCCTTATTCAATAAACATACACACGGTTACTGTGACTCCAACATCGCTCTAAGCTTCAACGGCAAGAGGAAATGTGGAAAAAAGGATTTGCACTCACAAAGCGGGGAGTAGCTGGCTTGTTACGGCGGTTACTACCCCAAACCAAATAAGCCTGATACTTCACTTTCAATGCATATCCAGCATAACACTCTGCTTCAATGGCAGGGGAGAAGAAAAACTAATACTTCACACATATCCAGCATAGCTCTCTGCTTCAACGGCAGGGGAGAAAAAAACCTAATACTTCACGCATATCCAGCATAGCTCTCTGCTTCAACGGCAGGGGAGAAGAAAAACTGATACTTCATGCATATCCAGCATAGCTCTCTGCTTCAACGGCAGGGGAGAAGAAAAACTAATACTTCACGCATATCCAGCATAGCTCTCTGCTTCAATGGCAGGGGAGAAGAAAAACTGATACTTCACGCATATCCAGCATAGCTCTCTGCTTCAACGGCAGGGGAGAAGAAAAACTAATACTTCACGCATATCCAGCATAGTTCTCTGCTTCAACGGCAGGGGAGAAGTAAAACTAATACTTCACGTATATCCAGCATAGCTCTCTGCTTCAACGGCAGGGGAGAAGAAAAACTAATACTTCACGCATATCCAGCATAGCTCTCTGCTTCAACGGCAGGGGAGAAGAAAAACGGATACTTCACGCATATCCAGCATAGCTCTCTGCTTCAATGGCAGGGGAGAAGAAAAACTGATACTTCACGCATATCCAGCATAGCTCTCTGCTTCAACAGCAGGGGAGAAGTAAAACTAATACTTCACGTATATCCAGAATAGCTCTCTGCTTCAACGGCAGGGGAGAAGAGAAACTAATACTTCACGCATATCCAGCATAGCTTTCTGCTTCAACGGCAGGGGAGAAGAAAAACTAATACTTCACGCATATCCAGCATAGCTCTCTGCTTCAACAGCAGCGGAGAAGAAAAACAACCAATAAGGGCTGAATAACATAGTCTGGGTAAACAAATAAGCATGGGTGTAGCTTGCTTATTGCGGCGGTTACTACCCCTAACTAATCAAGCTTGATATTTCACTTGGATGCAGCTCCATCACTGCTCTCTACATTTAATGGTGGGGGTGAAAGGGAAATAGAACCAAAGGTTACTAAGAGCCTAGAGAAACAGATAAGTATGAGAAAAAAGAAGTGTGAAGCTTGCTGGGCAGACTGGATGGGCCGTTTGGTCTTCTTCTGCCGTCATTTCTATGTTTCTATGTTTCTATGATGGCAAAGGCAAGAACAGGGACACCCAGGGGCACACAGACAAGGCAGGAACACAAGGCATAGGCAGGGAGCAAGACAGGAGACGGGAGAGAGCAAGGCAAAAGACAAACCAGCACAGCAGAACACCGGAGCAACAGAGACTGAGGAGGAACTCAGGGAGTCTGTTGCTGAGGCAAGGAGCAATGAGAGGAGCAACCATTAAAGAGCCACTGCTGATGACATCAACTTTATGCGGCTTTCAGTGGCCACGTGAAAAGCATGAGTCTGTGGCATGCCCGTGCCTAGCGTGCGGGTTGGAGAGGATCCTCTGCCGCTAATGGCAGCAAGGGAGCATCAGAGCCTATTAAGTCCATAGCAGGCCCGCATTCTAACAGTACCTCAACCACAAAGACCCCTTCCCTGACTCCTGGGTCTGGGTTTTACGGGAAAATGTTGGTGAAATTTTTGTATTGGTTGAGGGGCTTGAATATTGCTGGCAGGTTCCCAAGCGTTTTCCTCTGGGCCATACCTTTCCCAGGAAATGAGGTATTGACGTTTTTTTCCCTACTCTCCTAACATATAGGATCTCGGCCACCTCATACTGTGTATCATATTCAAGAATCATGGGTAGATGGCCAAAATAAAATAGCAGGTTTGAGGAGAAACACATGGAATGCATCATGGAATTGAAGTGTGGGTGGTAGTTTAAGCTTATAAGCAATGCTTTTTATCTGTCAAACTACTCAAAAAGGTCCCATGAAACAAGGGGTGAATTTCAGCGAAGGCATTTGCAATGTAGGTTGGGGGTACTTAGCCATATGAGTTCTCCTGGTTGAAATTGTGGAGCTGGACATCATCTTTTATCAGCCTGATTTTTGGATTGGGTAGTGACCTGTTCCAGAAGTTGGTGTGTGAACTACCAGAAATTGTGTAGTTCTTGGCCAGTGAGGCTAGCAGCGGGACAGACTGACGGCATAGCTACTAGCATCGGTACCCGAGGATGTCGGCCAAAAACTAGGTAGAAGGGTGAGGCCCCTGTAGCCAGTTAATGTGATTGTTGTAGCACATTTCTGCCCAAGAAAGCAAGAAGGACCAGTGTCCTGGCACTGGTTCATGTAGTAATATAGGAAGGCTTTAAGAGTTTGGTTGAAGCATTCTACTAGTACGTTTGATTGGGGGTAATAGGCCAAAAAGAAATCAAGATGAATTTTGAACTTCTTATGTAAGCCCTTCCAGTAATGGGCAATAAACTGGACCCCCTGGTCAAACAGAATGTGACAGGAAAGGCCGCGCAAACAGAAAACATGTTGGACAAACAATTATGCTAATTCTAGGGTAGAGGGTAATCTGGGTAGAGGAACGAGGTGGGTCATTTTTGAGAACTGGTCTATGATTACACAAATTGTATTGTTATCCTTAGAAGGAGGATGGTCCATGATAAAATCGGTGGCCAGGTAAGTCCAGGCTTCCTTAAGGGCCAGCAAGGGTTGAAGTAGATGCCAGGCTCAAGCCTGAGGGCTCCTATTGGCCGCACAGGTAGAGCATGATTTCACATATTGTTTGGTGTCCTTTTCTCACTGGATCATCAACAGTGACATAAAAGGAGCTCCTTGCTACGCCGGAGTCCTGGGTGATCAGCAAAACGTGAATCATGGGCCCATTGGAGGACTCTTCTTACAGACACTTGAGATCCACTGTCTTCCCCATGGGTACTGACAAGGTGGCAGTGATTAAGATTCTGGCCAGATCGATGACCTGATGAGGTAGGTCGGGAGATTTGTTGGGATCAAAGCATATGGATAGGGCATCAGCCCATCGGTTTTTCTCAGCCAGGCGAAAATGCAGGTTGAAGTCAAAGCGGCTAAAAAATAAGGACCACCAGGTTTGTCATGGATTCAGATGTTGAGCATGTGATAGGTATGCCAAATTTTTATGATCAGTATAGATAGTTACCATGCATCTAGCTCCCTCCAGAAGATGATGCCACTCTTCCAGGGCCAGCTTGATTGCAAGAAGTTATCAATCTCCTATGGTGTAATTCCTTTCTGTAGAAGAACATTTCTTAGAGAAGTTTGCGCAGGTGATCAATGATCCATTGGTGTCTGGTTGCAAGAGGAAGCCCCTATCCCTAAGGAGGAGGCACCTACCATGATGATGAATGGCCCTGTGGAATCCAGGTGCCATAAGCAAGGGTCCTTCGTAAATTCTCCCTTTAATTGTTGAAAAGCCCGGATTGCTTCTTGGGTCCAGTTGTGACAGTAATAGTTAGAGAAACCCAAAAAACATTGTAATGCCTTGAGACCCAATAGCTGCGGCCATTCCAGGATGGCCTTGAATTTTTTCAGATCCATACGTAGACCTTTGCGAGAGATTATGTATCCTAGAAAGGGCAATTCTTCTTGGTAGAAGGCACACTTCTCCAGTTTGGCATAAAGCTAGTGCTCATGCAGCTGTTGCAGGACCTGTCGCACATGATTTTGATGCTGGTCAAGAGTCTTAGAGAAGACAAGAATATCATCCAAGTACACCATGATGTGTGAATATAAAAGGTACAGAAATATTTTCTTTACCCTAGCTTGAAATATCGCAGGGGCATTACATACGCCGAATGGCAAGACTAGATACTCATAACGGCCGTCTCATGTGTTGAAGGCTGTTTTCCACTCGACACCCTCCAGGATGTGTAACTCTTTTTGAAAATGTACCTGTTAGATTTTACATAGGAAACAACTGTCCCTTTGCATGACTGCCCTAAAAAGTGGGTAATTATGGGAGCAGAGTTAGGACAGGGAAACAAAGTTAGGAGCAAAGCACTGATTTTCAGAACTAGGCACCTAATTTAGGACCCTAAATCTTTGTGAATTTTCAGCTGAAAACGTTGGCTCCTAAATTCAGCTGAAAATATATTTCTTAACTTAGGGGCCTAAATTTAGGGGATAGTTCCCAGCTGAAAATTCACATACATTTAAGACCCTAAATGTTAGGCTCCAAATTTAGACCTGCTTTTTATTTGCCTAGATATAGGCACCTGTGGGCCTCATTTATTTAGCATGTTTCCCATAGACACGGAATGTGAGAAAAGTCTTAGTAAATCAGACCCTGAATTAAGTGTCTAGGTCTGAAAATTAGTGCTATGCCCCTAACTTTGTCTTCCTACCCTAACTGCACCTCTGTTGCACAGTTGCTTGATCCTTCTTCTTGTCAGGGTATCCACTGCTCTAGCATAAAAAAAAAAATCAATTAACAAAAAACTTATAATACTGCCAAGACCATCATCTGCAAACTTTGTCAGTATCTTTCTAAACTTTTCAAGATAAATTATGATAAAGTAGCTAAATGTGAATAAAATATAAAAGATGTGTATTCCCTATTTCTGGATATCCAGCCCTTGTCCCACGTGGGCCATGACAGCCTGTTTTTAACTTGTGCTCCCACAGACCCCTTGCCACCAGTTCTGCCAGCCATTACAGTCAGCCTCAGCCGTACCCTTGGGCGTCTCTCAGGGATCATTGTGACACTCCCAGGGGCGTGGGTGAGCCAAATACCCAGTAAATGATTAAACAAAACTTTTAAATTGTTTTTATCCTGTCCACTTCTTGATCTTTACTGAGGAGGATATTAGGAACATACCCATACTGGAAACATTCTTTGATGGTGGGGATTCTGAGCAACAAAAGTCTTGGGTGAATAATGAATATTGTATTCATAAAGATAGGTAATAAATCCAAGTAATAAATAAATAAAGACATCTATGTGATATTGGAGGAATTAATAGTTCAGATTGGCAAGCTAAAGAGTAAGAAATCACCACAACTGATTCTAAAATAACTCAAGCATGAAATTGCAAACTTGTTACTGGTAATCTGTAAATTGTTTAAAACAGTCACAATACCTGAAGACGACTGGAGGCTGGCCAATGTAACACCAATTTTGAAAAAGAGCTTCAGAGGTGATCCAGTGTAACACCAGTCAGGAAGGGAAATAGAACATTAAGAATGGTCCAAAAAGGAATGGAGAATAAAACGTAAAATATCAGATTGCCTCTGTATCGATCCAGTATTTCATTTGGTTCTGGTCACCCCATCTCAAAAAAGACATAGTGGTACTGGGAGCGGTACAGATAATGGCAACAAAAATGATAAAGGGGCTGTAAAGTTCCCCTCTGAAGAGAGGTTACACAGGTAAGAGCTCTTCAGCTTGGGAAAGAGATGACTGAGAGGAGATATGATAGAAGTTTAAAATATCCTTTGTAGGATAAAAAATAAAGGATAGTTATTTACCCTTTTAAATAATACTAGGAGACACACTATGAAGCTAACAAACAGCAGATTTAAAACAAGGTCATTTTCGCAAACCAAAAATAAACCTCATCAGAGCTCAGACAGGACTCTCTCGATCCCTGAGAAAATCAGTAAAAGCTCTTTCTAGTAGAGGAATAATTTAATGGTAAAACCAGAAGGCAGGGTTCAAATCCTGTATCTCCTGCTGATACTCCTTGTGAATTTGACAGTCATTTCATCCTCCATTGCCTCAGATACAAACTGAGGGGCCTCTTTATTAAAGGTTGTCTTCCATTTGGTTTCTATGGGATAAATTCTTAGAGGTAAATTTTAATTGCTTGATGCCCGCCAAAATCAGGGGATGCGCGAATATGGTAGACTTACACGCCAAGCAGATTTAAAAAGCTGCTCGAATACACTCAAAAATGCCACAGCACGCACATCTCAGAACTTTTCAAGAAGGGTAGGGCATGGGCAGTTCATGGGCATTTCAGGTTTTTCACCAGAAATTTGTGAGTAAATAATTACGTGATCCGCTCGCATTGATCCGCAACCCTCCCCCCCCCAAAAAAAAAATAAATTTTGAGCCTTTTCATAGGGGTTTAAAGGTTCTGGGGTAATGAGGGAGTATACAGGCTATCAAACCAGGGATGCTGAAGGAACTATCTGTTAACTGGGAAATTTTGGAACAAACTGGTAAAACTGGCAAATGTGTCAGCATGCATCTCTTTTAAAATTCTCCCACTTATATGGTAGAAACAGGATTTGCAAACACAGGTGCCCGCCCACTAAAATTCAGCACACATGTGCATGTGGCCAGGCTATTTTATAATATGCACACAAATACGCCTACATGTTATAAAATAGATGCATCTCTGAGCACGAGCCAATGAATGCAAGAACATGTGTGCCCGCAAGCCGGTTTAAAAATTACCATCCCTGTATTGACCTAATTTATTGACCTAAGACTGGAACCCTGCCTGATTACCTTCCGAAAAAAACTCAAGACCTGGCTTTTCCTCCAAGCCTTCCCTTAAGCCTAACATTGCAACAGTACGTTCATTTAGCCCAATAGACTAAATGACCAACCCAACCACTGTATAGACATACGTTCTCATCCTCCAGTTTTTTTCTCTGTCCTTTATTTCCTGGCTGCCCTAGCCCCCAAGTTTCACTCTCCCTGTTATTTGTAACTGCGCTTCGGCCTTCCTGTTATATGGTTATGTTCAGTTAATCCCTAAGTTTGATGTAAACCGGTCTGATAAGAAGCTTGTCATGAAGTTCGATATAGAAAAATGTTAAATAAATAAATAAATAAATAAATAAATAAATAAATAAATTGGGCCCTGAGATTGTAAGATGTAAGGGGCAGGGAAATACCTTCTGTACCTAAACATAATTCACAATAAGTTCAGGTTTGCAAAAGAAAGTAAATCTAAGATCCAGAACTACTCTTGGGAATCTTACAATTTCTCCTGTCCACAACTGTAGGACTTATAGGGAAAAACTTGAATTGGAAGGCTTCAGACTGCTTTCCTCTTCTTAAATCAATTGGGGAAAAAAGAGAACTTATTTACTCTTACCTCAGATCTGAATTTAAACTCCTACAATCAGCTCCATGCTGCTTGTGTATCTCCCTACTTCTCATTCATTCCTCCTTGCAGGAACAATCCATTCTGACAACTTCCCAGAGAAGTTGTGAGAGGTAACAGTGTTGGAACTACTTGGCCATTGTGATCACAACATGATCAAATTTGACTTAACAACTGGAGGAAGACACTAAAGAAATCTTCTGCAACATCATTTAACTTTCAAATGGGTGTCTATGATAAAATGAGGAAAATTGTTAGGAAAAAACTGAAAAGCACAGCTGCAAAGGTTAAGAGTTTCCATCAGACATGGACCTTGTTTTAAAAATACATTTTTGGAAGCCCATATCAGATGTATTCCATGCATTAGAAAAGGCAGAAGGAAGACTAAATGACTACTGGCATAGTTAAAAGGTGAGGTGAGGTGAGAGAGGCTATAATAGCTAAAGAACATCTTTCAAGAAATGAAAAAAAGTGTAATGCAATGATAAGGGAGACAAAGAGAAAATTTGAAAAGAAACTTGCTATGGAAGCAAACATTCATAATAAAAACTTTTTAAAATATTTTAAAAGCTTGCATGAGTTTTAAAAAAAGGGGGGAAGTTAGGGACAGGAAATGGATGTTCTGGGGCAGGGCCAACAGTTACACATGTAGCTTCATATTTTAAAACCAGTCACTGAAGCTCATAGTGGCCTATTAGCTGTAAATATTTACTGCTGCTCCTGATGAGATGAAAGTCTGTACAAATCACTGTTTAGGCCTAACATGCCAGGGTAAGTGGTCCGGGTCAACAATGGGGAGTTTAAGATGAAGAACTAGAGGAGCCTGAATGACCCTGAGATAGACTGGACAAACTTGTGGGCCAATTAGGAAAACTGACTATCTCCTTCATGCGAGTATGTTTTAAAATCAACTTATCTGTATACCTTAAAACCAACAATTTCTTAAGTAAAATACGTGAAGTATGTTTGCTCAAGTTACAGCATCAAATTAGGAGCACACAAATGCATGTGAGGCTTATTTTAAATGTTATGCTCGTAAATGTGCGCATGTTTTAAAATTCCAGCGTATGTTCACTCACACATCCATATGTGCATGTATGGGCGCTCATGTGCTTGTTTTAAAGTTACCATCCCTATAAATTCTTTGCTTCAATCTTCACTGAGGAAGATGTAATGCAGATACCCATGCCAGAAGTGCTATTTAAAGGTGATGATTCAGAGGAACTGAAACAAATCTTAATGAATTTGGAAGATATAATAGGGCAAACTGACATGCTAAAGAGTAGAAAATCACCTGGACCAGATGGTATAAATCTCAGAGTGCTGAAAGAACTGAAAAAGAAATTGCAGACCTGCTTTTTGATGATTTGTAAACTATCATTAAAATCATCTACGGTATCTGAAGACTGGAGGGTTGCCAATATGATGCTAGCTTTTAAAAAGGGATCCAGAGATGATCCAGGAAACTAAAGACCAGTGAGTCCAATAAGTGTGCCAGGAAAAATGGTAGAAACTATCATAAAGAACACAATTACTGAACATTTAGATAGGCATAGTTTAATGGGGCAAAACCAACATGGCTTTAGCCAAGGGAAGTCTTGCCTCACCAACTAGTTTTTTTGAGGGTAAACATGTGGATAAAGGTGAGCCTGTTGATACAGTGTATCTGGATTTCCAGAACCATTTGACAAAGTTTCTCATGAGAGGAAATTAATAAGTCATGGGATAGGGAGCAGTGTCCTATTGTAGATTGGGAACTGGTTAAAAAGAAAAAAGAGAGTAGGTCTACATGGTAATTTTTTCAAATGAGAAAGATGAATAGTAGAGCGCCCCATGAATCTGTTCTTGGACCACTGCTTTTTAACATATTTATAAATGACCTGGAAATGGGAACAACAAGTAAGGTGATTAAATTTGCAGATGACACAAAATTATTCAAAGTTGTTAAATCACAAGAGGATTGTGAGAAACTGCAAGAGGAGCTTGCAAAACTGGGAGACTGGGTATGAAAATGGTAAATGAAATTTAATATGGACAACTGTAAAGTGATTCACTTAGGAAAGAGTAACCCAAACTATATCTACAAATGCAAGGTTCCACATTAGGAGTCAACATTTAGGAAAAGAATCTAGGTGTCATTGTTGGTGACATGTTGAACTCTTCTGCTCAGTGTCCAGCAACAGCCAATGTAAAGCGCCATGCCTGGCGTTTGTTTGGGTTACACTGTAAACCGATGTGATATCCTGGATGAATGTCGGTATATAAAAATTTTAAATAAATAAATAAATAAAATAAATATTAGGAAAGGAATGGAGAATAAAACAGAAAATATCATAATGCCTTTGGATTGCTCCATGATGCAACCTCATCTTGAGTTTTGTGTACAATTCTGGTCACCATATCTTAAAAATGATATAGCACAATTAGAAACAGTACAGAGAAGGATGAATAAAATGATAAAGGGAATGGAACAATTCCCCTCTGAGGAAAGGCTAAACAGGTTAGGACACTTCAGCTTGGAAAAACGATGGCTGAGGGGAAATATGATAGAAGTCTATAAGTGAATTGCTTGTTTACTTTTTCAAAATACACAGACTAGAATACACAATGAAGTAACTAAGTTATACACTTAAAACTAATAAGAGAAAATTGTTTTTTACCCAACGCAAAATTAAGCTCTGGAATTCATTGCTAGAGGATGTGGTGAAAGATGCAAGTGTAGCTACATTTAAAAAAAACTATTATTAAGGTGGAGTTGCAGAAATCCATAGCTTATTCCTGGAATAAGCAGCATGGAATCTGTCTGGATCTTGCCAGGTACTTGTGACTTGGATTGGCCACTGTTGGAAACAGGATAATGGGTTTGATGGATCTTTGGTCTCACCCAGTATGGCAATCTTATAAAATGTTGTTATGTTAAATGTTTTTCCAAATGGACTATACTATGTACTATTACTCCTAAAATATATAATTTTTTAAGGGGACACATCTAGTAGGTGTTCCTTAAATTGCATTTATTTTTCACAGAAAAGGTGGCAGATGAATTAAACAGCTTTCCAATGGTATCAGAGTGCAAGAAACCATGAGTTACAGTAAATTCCAGACAAGCAAAGGTAAAGTTAAAGATTAAGTAGGGTCTGCAGTATTGCAGTAGAAAGGAAAAAGGGTCAGATTAGCTGGGCCTTGAGTCATTACCTGCTGTCATAGCCTGTCTCTCTTTTTATATGAAACGAGGCCTTGGAGTGAGTGTTATATTCAGTAGCCACTCAAGTATTTCATCAGCATTCAGAAATAACTCCAGTCTAGACAAACGATTTTCAAGTTCAATCCACTTTGTTAGATTATCTTTATTGCTTTTGGCAATCTCATTTTCTCTCAAGTGAATGCACAATTTTTCTCATGCACAAGATCTGCCACAGTACAACCGAAAAATAATACTTGGTAACTTAGAAATACAACAACAAAAATAGCAAATTGTATTATGAATAACTAGATTCACTATCTCCTGTTCTTGCAGGTGAAAATGTGAGGGTAGTTCATTCTTTTAATAAACCTTCATAAACTCTTCTTTTTTAACTTTTTATTTGTATATTTTTAATTTAACAAAGCAAAGAAAAATACTTTGTCACAAAAACATAGATGCAAAGAAACAAACATTCTAACCATCTGTTGAAAGTACAATACACTCCATAATATAAGCATCCTCACACTAAACAATAAAAAAAACTACAATAGGGGGAGGAGGACAAAGAGAAAAAATAGGAGATATTAGGAAAATTATTTAAGGAATAACATTAACGAAAGGCCTTTACATTAATAGAAAGAGTACCAGAGTTGTGAAAGCTGGAACCTAGATAACTCACAGTGTTCTCTTACGTCCTTTTCTGGGGCTGTTAATGTATGTAAATGTGATTTACAGTTTTCTGCAGCTAGAAACAGTGTGCAGTCTTTGCAAATTGAAGCCCAGAGAGCTACAGGGTCCTCTGGAGCCCTATCTCAGGGTTTCTAGAAAAAGTATGTAAATTAGCCTTCCAGTACTCTGCAACTGGAAACAGTGCAAGGGCTGTGGAAGCTGAAACCTAAACAGTTTGCAGTGTCCTCAGTTGGGGCTGCTGGGAGAAGTATGTAAATGACCCTTCCAGTACTATACAGCTGGAAACACTGCAGGGACTGTGGAAGCTGAAGCCTAGACAGCTTGCAGTATCCTTTGGAGTCCACTGCTGGGAAAAGTATACAAATGAGCCTGGTGCTAGAAAGAGTGCCAGGGTTGTGAAAGCTGAAACCTAGATGGCTCATAGTTTCCATTGTTGGCAAAAGTATGCAAATGAGACTTCTAGTTTTCTGCAGCTGGAAACTGTGTGGGGGTGTGGATGTTGAAGTCCAGACAGCTTGCTGTGTCCTCTGCTGGGGCTGCTGGGAGAAGTATGCAGAAGAACCTTCCAGTCCTCTGCTGCAGACAGACCAACAGACACCACTTCCTTCTAAGTGCATTATATATAGAGAGGTCAACATTCAAAACTAAACATTTAGGCCTGGATTCATTATTCTTCACAGAAAACAAGGAGCGGGTCTGCGAAAGCCCGCAGCCTTTGCACCACGGCGGTGCGCCGGCTGCCGGCTTTTGCACCGAATAGCGCCTCCCCACCCCTCCCCTCCCCCTAATTTGCATTATGTCGCATGCGAAAAGGCCCTTTTCGCTTTCGATATGGCCTTATCATGTGCATTAGGGCACTAACTCACGTGATAAAGCTTTAGAAAATAACCCCCCTTAAATATCTATCTTGGAGTTAGATGGATAACTTGCCATTTGGAAGGATAACTTGTGAGTTATCCATCTAAATTGGCTTTGAATATTGACCTCAGAAGCTTAATTCTGTTTTGGAATTTTCAGTTTTTATACATTGAATATAATAAAAATATAAATAGCTGTTACAAAATGTTTGTTATCAAAATCGTTTTTTTTAATGCATCATTGATGACTTCATTGCTGGAAGACTGAAAATTTTATATGAAAGAGTGATGCCTTCGAACATTGTTACCGTGGATGTTGAATGTTTACTATCAACATTTTTACTTAATACACTGCTGATGCTATTACTGGGAGACAGAGACTCTTTATAAACAAGCATTTTATAAAGAGACGGGAGAATAGGAAATATTCAGGAATAGGCAGAAGAGCTCCGACACACAGCACTTAGGAATGTACAGTAGAGTAGTCTATGAACTCTACATCACTATAAATATAATTGTAACACTGTGTATAATGAATTTTACCCATGAACAGTACCTTATGGGTACACTCGGTCATGACCTACTTCACTAAACAATTGATTGTCTTTAATGATTTATTATAACTGAACCTATGGCGGCACCTGTTAGAATGTACCATAGTACGCTTTTACCTACATTAATTATGTGCCTACATGTAAACCGTTGTGATGGTATATAACTTAGCCATGGTATAGAAAAGATTTTAAATAAATAAATAAATAAATAAAAGTCTGGTTTTATATGAATATTATAAACTTATTATGTCATTAAAAGACTAGTGAGTAGAGTCAAATTTTTGGCCCCAGGTTTTGGAAGTTTGAGCATAATAATGAATTGTTTTATAGTGGATATAACCATGATAAAGAACTTGATTGTAAGATCAAAAAATTGCTAAGAATTTCAGGGAGTTATGATTGATTAGTTGTTTAGAATAAAGAGGTCAATAATCATAAATATCTATACTGGTAGTTCTTACTTGCAGGTTTGCACCAATAATCAAAGCCGGTAGTTTTGTTTTGATTATTACCGAGGGAAAGAAGCACCCACAGAAATCTACACCTTTTTTGGCAGGTACTTTTTGTACCAAAACCATGCATAGTTTTGAACTTCCAAAGCCTTGCCAACCTAACCTCACTCTCTGATGCCTCTAAACTGTGCAGGTGGAATTCCACATTTTGAGGGTGTGTAATATTCAAAGATCCCATTCCTGGGGGTAAAACCTTTTACCTGCAGAGCTTGCTTTGATTACTGTCCTTCCCGTATTTATACACAATTTATTTTTCTATTTTTAGTTATTTACTAATTTGGATTTTGAGGTACATGAGTTCCTGGCTTTATGAGTTAAAGGAATTACTTCTTATATGGGTTCAAAGCAAATAGCTTGAACTTGGGCATGCCGTAGCTTCCTGGAATCCCACCCCTCACCCAGGCCCCACCCATTGCAAACAATGACACAATACAATTTCCATAACTCTTTATTGAGTGGATAAAAACGGCCACAGCCATACAAGTATGAACTTAAACATAAACATACAGAAGTATTTTATGCAAACAATATTAACCTTTTATAAAAGACTGACCTATACTGCCAAAAACTTCATGCTGTTGTCCCCCACTTGCTGTCGCTATCCTGGTGAGGTGACAGCCCTCCAACTTTCCATTCTGTGAAGGTGGAACCCACTGGCATTCCGCTCCATGAATGCTGCCATAATGAGGTGATAGCCCTCCAACCTTCCATTCCGTGAAGGTGGTACCCACTGGCATCCCGCTCCACGAATGCCACCATAGTGAGGTGACAGCCCTCCAACCTTCCATTCCATGAAGGTGGTACCCACTGGCATCCCGCTCCATGAATGCCGCCATAATGAGGTGATAGCCCTCCAACCTTCCATTCCGTGAAGGTGGTACCCACTGGGATCCTGTTCCATGAATGCCGCCATGGCCACTGCCACTCCATGCAGTGTGCCACTGCCTCACCAACCCCCTGGCCATCCTATTTATTTATGCCAGGCCTCCATTTGGCCACCCCCAGACTAGCCATCATCTCGGTCTGTGCCATCCATTGCATATGTCCATCACCACCTGCTAATTTGACTGATCAATAGCACCCCGCTTCATGTACCACCACCACCCCCAACAAGCTTCCCCCTATGTGCAATCTTTGGTGCCTAGACCCTTCCCCTCCCCCAAACATCAGATCATCCCCCTATGTGTTAGTGAGGGCCCTGTTGCTGTTAACTTAAGACTGTGACAAACCCATGCCATGTAGTGCAGTGGGGTGGTGGGAGGGTTGCTCTCTCGTCCACTGCCAAATGTGCTGCCCCTCCCTCCCCTACCCCCGTATTGCTTCTGAGCCCTTGCTGCCTCTCCCTTTTTCATTGGCTTCTGGATTAGTTTAAATCAGCCAGGGAGCGCTATTAGCCTCATGCTCCCCATCCTCCCCCCCCCCCCCCCCCCGAGCTGGCTGTAGCACACCTGCCCAGTTATGAGGCCCCTGTCTCAATAGGCTGGGCCTCCTTTAAGTTCATAGTATTTTATGTGCTTTTTTTATAGTAAGGTATGTCTCCCTTAACATAGCTACAGGTAAATTTATCTCACCTAGGGTTGCCACCTGGCTTCATTTCTGCTGGTCAGGCTGATCCAATCCTATTTCACCCTACTACATGCATGGATTTGTGGTCAGGATTTTAATACTAAAACCCCATGCATTTAGAGTGCTTGTTGGCACTTCTTTACTGAGAGTGTGATAGATGATTGGGAAAGACTTCCAGCAGTAGTAGAAGTAACCAAAATTGTGTCAGAATTTAAACATGCTTTGGGGTCAGCTAAGTTAAGCACACAGTCAGCTGCAACAGTTCTTAACTGGAAATAAACCAAAATCTCAGAAGAAAAATTTAGCTGCTTAGATTTAGTTCTGCCATTTGGATGCTCAGTTTAGGGATCAAAATGTATTTATGTATTTGTTTTTATATACCGTCGTTCGATCTGGCATATCACAACGGTTTACAGTGTAACGTAGTTCCAGAAAGAATCATACTACTTGCTTTACATTGTAACTTCGTATCATTTTTAAACATTTTAACATGGAGTAACTGGTAACATATTACTAACATTTTCGCTAACATAAGTAACGTTTACTGACATTTAACTAACATTTTAATTTGGTGTCATTAGTAATATTTAACATTCTGACTTGACATTGGTGAAGTTTTACATTCTAACATTTTGCATTCTGTCATTTTAACTTGGTGTAGTTAATAGCATTTTACTTAGCGTCTTCAGGTCATTTAATGTAGTAACTTCGAGTCATTTGTAACATTGTAAGTTAGGAGGACTTAATAGAGAATAATAGAAGGGTCAAAAAGTGGTATAACAATGTGACATTTAAATGGTAACTATGTGACATTTATATGGAAACATAGAATATAATGATATGACTAAGTAACGCAGAGTGCAATAGGATGGTCAACTGTAATTTGACAGTGTAACATTTGACAGCAGTAATTTAACAGTGTAGCATTTGTTGAGTGACCTAAAATTTAGGAAGTTAGATGTGCAATGCAAGATAGAGTAGTGAGGTTTACTGCTGATGAGAGTGGGCTTTAGGTCGCTGTTGGAAATGCTTTTTTGGAGAACCATGTTTTGATTTTTGTTTTTGAAGGATTGGGTTATGGGATCCAGTCTGAGTTGAGGCGGTAAGCTGTTCCAGAGTGAAGGGCCTGCTATCGATAGGGATTGTTCCCTTGTTGTGGTCAGGTGTGCTGTTTTCGGTGAGGGTATTGTAATGAGTCCAGTGTTGGTGGAGCGTAATTTTCTTTGAGTGGTGTGAAAGTATAGGGCGGAGTTAAGCCAATTGAACTTCTCATTGTGAAGAGCTTTGTGAATTAGGGTTAAGACTTTATATTGTATTCTGTGGTGGATGGGTAGCCAGTGTAGATTTTTGAGTATTGGTGTGATATGATCGGATCTTTTGGTGTTCATAAGTGATCTTGCTGCTGCATTCTGAAGTAATTGTAGCGGTTTGAGGGAGGTGAAGGGGAGGCCCAGGAGGAGGCATCACAGCAATCAAGTTTGGAGAATAGGAGTGCTTGGAGAACTGTGCGATAGTCGTGGATATGGAGAAGTGGTTTAACTTTTTTTAGGATCTGAAGTTTGTAGAATCCGTCTTTAATTATTGAGTTGATGTGTTTTTTCATGTTAAGCTCACCATCTATGAAGACGTTGATGTTGGAAACTATTTTCTCATTCATTAGGGGGCGGATTTTAAGAGCCCTGCTCGCCGGTGCGCCTATTTTACATAGGCCTACCAGCGTGCGCAGAGCCCCGGGACTCGCGTAAGTCCCGGGGTTTTCTGAGGGGGGCGTGTCGGGGGCGGGCCCGGACGGCGTGGCGTTTTGGGGGCGTGTCGGCAGCGTTTTGGGGGCGGGCCTGGGGGCGTGGTTACGGCCCGGGGCGGTCCGGGGGAGTGGCCGCGCCCTCCGTACCCACCCCCAGGTCGCGTCCCGGCGCGCAAGCGGCCCGCTGGTGCGCGGGGATTTACGTCTCCCTCCGGGAGGCGTAAATCCCCCAACAAAGGTAAGGGGGGGGGTTTAGACAGGGCCGGGCGGGTGGGTTAGGTAGGGGAAGGGAGGGGAAGGTGAGGGGAGGGCAAAAGAAAGTTCCCTCCGAGGCCGCTCCGATTTCAGAGCGGCCTCGGAGGGAACGGGGATAGGCTGCGCGGCTCGGCGCACGCCGGCTATACGGAATCGATAGCCTTGCGCGCGCCGATCCAGGATTTTAGCGGATACACGCGGCTATGCGTGTATCTACTAAAATCCCGCGTACTTTTGCTTGCGCCTGATGCGCCAGCAAAAGTACGCCAATTTGCACGGTTTGAAAATCTACCCCTAGGTGTGTAGCATGGTTGTAGCTGAGTGTTGTGATGGCTTTGTTGGTTATAATTAAAATTTCAGTTTTCTTGTGGTTGAGATAGAGAGACATTTGAGAGAGAAGATGTGTTATTTTCTGGAGGTGGGTGTCATAAATTTTTAGGGTGTTTTCAATATTTTCTTTCATGGGGAGCAATATTTGAACGTCATCTGCGTATATGAAGAAGGTTAGGTTTAATTTGGATAGGAGAGCACATAAGGGAAGGAAATAAACGTTGAAGAGGGTGGACGAGAGAGATGAGCCTTGAGGGACATTGTGTGTGAGGGGGATTTGTTTGGATTCAGATGCATTTAGTCTGACTTTATAGGATCAGTCTGATAAGCATGATTCAAACCATTTTAGAGTGGTGTTGCGAAGCCCAATTTCTTTTAGTCTGATTAGTAGTGTTTCATGGTTGACGGTGTCGAAGGCAGAAGATATATCCAGTAGGATCAGAAGGTAGGAATGTCCGTTGTCAATTCCTCTGAAGGTGTGTTCAGTGAGGGTGAGGAGTAATGTTTCGGTACTGAAGTGTTTTCTGAAGCCGTGTTGAGAGGTGAAAGCATGTTCAGGTTTTCCAGGTGATCGGTGAGTTGACAGTTGACCAATTTTTCCAGGATCTTGGCTATGAAGGGTAGGTTGGAGATGGGTCTGTAGTTTGCTGGGTCTGCTTTGTCAAGCTGAGGTTTTTTGAGGGTTGGATTGACGACTAGTCGATTAGCACTGAAAATCAGTGCTAGCTAGCTAAGGGGCTCATTTTCCTACTGTATCGCACACAAAAAGGGACTTTTTGTGTGCGATAGCTAAAAAGGAGCGGAGTCGGGGCGGCGTCGGCACTGGAAGAGGAGGAGTTGGGGCGGCGACAGGGCGGATGCTGTGAAGACTTCGCTGGCGCCGATAAGGTAAGCCACGTTATCGCCGCCAGTAGCACGCCCAATAGCACCACCTTTCACGGTGGCGCTATTGGGTGCGAAAGCCGGCAGCAAAAACACCACAATGGTGTGATCGCTACTGGCTTTCGCCCCCCCCATTACTGCCAAATTCAGGGAGCTCCGTGAAGTTAGAAAATCCAGCCCTAAGTCCTTTCCCTTCCCCGAGAATGTCTCTGGGGCCATCTTCATTTAGAGTGACTACATCTAGTTGTCTAATTAAACTGTGTAGCTACAGGTTCTGAATTTAGGGTGCTAGATCCACCTGAACATGTTCCCCCTACCTAGGTTACTACGCTGTGTTGTCACCTAGTGCTGAAAAGATTGTTTAGTTTTAGTCCATGTTATACTGACAATTCAAATTTTATGCAGAAACAACTGCATTGAACTTATCTACTACTTTTAATTCCCACACCCTCAACTAACATTTACTCTTTTCTTGAAAGTAACAGAATAAGCTTGATGAATGAGAGATTGTCTGTCCCTGAAAATGTGAGTGAAGATGTTCTGCCTGGAACTGTAGAAGAGAGGAAAAGGTTTTAACCTTCAATGAATCCATATTTATTTCAATATTTATCCTATCCTTCCAAGATCACTCAGAGCAGGTTACAGTGAAATATAAAAACAGTCAACATGTTATAGAAGTAGATGCACAAGACATTAAAAAATTAGATATATATATATATATATATATATATATATATAATTTTTCCAGGATCTTGGCTATGAAGGGTAGGCCTTAGGGGCTACCTTTTATCTTAAATATCCATGCAAATGTATGATTTCTTTTCAAAAAAATAAGTTTGTTTTCACTGACCCAGGACACTTAGAAGTTTTTCTTCAGGATAAAGGTGGTTAAAAGGGTTACTACCCCAGTTGGAGAAAGAGTTTGGTAAAAAAGAAAAAGTCTCTCTTGATTTATGTTTCATAATTACCTTGTTTTTTTTAGATATAAATAGGCTCCCCCATTGATTATGGGGTCTGTATGTGAATTTACAGAATAATGTTTTCTTGAGGTTGTAGTTAAAATTTTGATTTTTGCTGTAAATCCATATTTCCTTTTCTTATTCTACTTGAATGTACTTAAGAAATATTAATAAACTATAAATAAAAAAAAAAAATTATATATATATATATATATATATATATATATATATATATAATTTTTCCAGGATCTTGGCTATGAAGGGTAGGATGGAGATGGGTCTGTAGTTTGCTGGGTCTGCTTTGTCAAGATGAGGTTCATTGATATATATATCAATGAACATCAAACAGCAGTAAACAAAGGTTTTCAAAGATCATCCAAAAGACATAAGCTCAGCAGTCAAGTGCAGTTTGGTGATAATTAGTTCCATCAATTTGGAACTGTATAAAATCAGCGATTTGGGGCCATAGCTAAATTAAAGGATTTTGGTGGCAGAGTCAACAGATAAGTACCTACCTCTGACCAACTGACAAAGTGGAATGAATGGGTCGTTCGCTCAGGCACATAGGTGTGATCATATTATGCTGGGCCTAGGGAGAGTAATTTTATAACTCCTGTTAGTGGTACAGTCTGCGTATAAAGAATTTACAAAGCAAACATGCGCATAAGGAATGCATGGATTTGTCCACACACAATGTCACCCCTATTCTAAGCAGGAAGTAACTTGTGCATTGTAACTTAACATGCATACTTTTCAAAAATATGAAAGTATGAGTGTAATTCATATCTCTCTCCCCCATCTCAGAACTCTACTCCCAGCGCTTGTAAAAGTTCTTGCAAAAGTAGGTTATGCACATGCATTTTCCTTCCTCGCCCATAAATATCTCTATTTTGGGAAGGTTTATTTTCTGTTTTCTTGCATCCATCCAAAGCTTAATAGACATGGATATAACTTCCCAAGTGCCTCATCATGCACTGCCCCCAGGGAGACATACAACTGAATGTCATCAGTAGACATCAGAAAATTGATCTTAGCTTTTGTTTTAGGCAAGCTTTGAGAAAGGCTCCAGAGAGATGTTAAATAGAAGTGGGGAGAGTAGTGCATCTTTTGGGACTCCACGAGGTAGTGGATGCTGACCAGAGGGACAGGTAAACATTTTCATAAACTGGGCCATGTTGGATAGAAATTAGATCAACCATGTGAGTACTTTCCTGACTTTCCCTTTATGGCTAAGCGATCTACCAGAAATGAAAATTGTGCAGTCATCCTTAAAATTGCTTCTATATACAAAGCATGGCGACAGTGATTCAAACATCTTATACCCAGTGTCATAGCATTGCTAAGTCAAGGGATGTAAATAGAGCACATTTTCATGGTGCATACACTGAATACTTATCATATATTTGCATATGAGTAAGAATTAATGTAATTTGAATGTAATATCCTAGAATAGCTACACTGAAACTGTTTGCAAGAGTTTCATAGAAAATAACCTGTGATGGAGTGCACCAGCAACTCCCTCATTCTGCCTTTTTTTTTTTATTATTATTATTTTTGCATTTTAAACAATTTACAAGACATTTCTTGCTAGTAACAAAGAATTGGTATCTATAAATCTTTCAGGAAATAAAGATAATCCTTTTTTAACATAATAGTAATAACTAACTCTTTACAAATAAGCAACGATTGGGAGAAGTGTCACATTTTGAGCGAATACTTATAGGAAATAATAATATTAATAATCACTAAATCCCCACCCACCCCATTTAAGTCAATCAATAACCGGAACTTCATTTTGCAATCCCCAGAAGACCTTTAAGATGTTCTGGGTCAGTGAAAAGATAATTCTTGATCATTGTACTTCACCGCACACCTACATGGGTATTTTAACAGGAATCTACCACCCTTAACTAACACCATTTGTCTAAGATTTGGAAATGTTTTCCGCCATATTTGAGTATTGCGTGCTAAGTCTGGGTATACCCAGACTCTCTGCCCATAGAACACAGATAAGCATGAGCGGAAAAAGGATCTTAATACATTCTCCTTGTCAGTTACAAAGGCAAAGTTAACTATTAAAGTTCCTATATAATTAACTACTGCATCATGTGAATTTTATAATAAATCCGAGATATTGATGGAGGTTTCCACAGGTAGTAATCCTTCTTCCTCTTTTTCTCCCTGCTCAGTTTGAACTTTTATACTATCTTTCTTTTGACCAGTATAAAAAGCTCTCACAATTACTGGCATATATTCAGTTGGAATTTTTAACACTTGTATTATATAATTTTTAAAAAGTTCCACTGGGCTCAATAATTTAATTATTGGAAAATGTATTACTCTTAAACTTAGTATCCACATATTATTTTCCAAATGTTCTATTTTCCTAAAGAAATTCTCTTCATTTTCTATTTGATGATGTTGTATCTTTTCCACTTGTGTTGTACGTCTATCAAGATCTGTAATTTTCTCTTCATGTGTTCTTATATGATCTGAATTCTTCTTTATTGAATTGTTAGTTTCTACAACTGCCTCTGTCAATGATGTTATTGAGGTTTCTAATCTTACAATAAGATTCCATAATGTTTCATGAGTGATAGTTGTTGGTTTCAAAATCACTTCCTTACTGACCTGATTTCTGGGGATTGTCCCGAAGTTGTACTTGTTGTCCCGTCCAGATCCTACTGGTTTTGGAGTATTTGCCTCCAATGGTGCCCTAGATAAAGAGTCAGCAGTCTCTATTATTTCCTGAGAAACAAACACATTTATAGGTTGATATTTATTCTGCCCTTGTATTCCTCTCAGAGTTTCTGGATTTATTACAACTTCACTCATATCTCCCTGTAACCCTGCCGGGACCACCCCGGTACCACAGGGAGGAGATGGTGTCTCCGGCACTCCCGGACTCAATGAGATCTCTTCGACCTGGGAGGAGAGATCCCACTCCTGATCAACTCCTCCAGCGGTCACCTCTACGGGAGTTTCTGAGGGGGCACCCAACCACTCCGATATGCTCCTCTGTTGTGGTTCTGAGGCTGAACTAACAGAGGCAGGCTTCAAACTGGCCTTCCTCTTAGTGTGGCATGACTGTCGTCAAGAAGTAAATTATTTTGTACGAGAGCAACAGCTTAAGGAACCCAAGAGGAGCAGGAGCATGGCTGTCAGTGCTATTTTTATCCTTCTCCCAGAAAATGGAGGATGGAAGAGAAGAGGGTAAATTAATAAAATATAACTCACCACCAGTAAGTAATATAATCCAGTTCCAGACCGAGAAGGTATCCGAATTGAGCAAAAGTTAAGCAAAGCTGTGTGCCCCTTTGGCGCGCGTGGCTTCGGCAACGTGCCGGCAGTGGCTGCATGCTGCGGGAGGGCCGGTTTAAAGGGCTCTTTACTGGTCCCTTCCAGATGACGTCAGGTGCAATTAGTGTCAGCTGGGTCTCCGTCAGGGCTAGGACAGCCCTCCTCTCCTCCGTAACTGCCTCCAATGCAAGAATGGTATCAGCTGGGGCTCTGTCAGGGCTAGGACGGCCCTCCTCTCCTCCAGAACAGCCACACTCCGAACAACCTCTCTCTTCCTCCTTAAGGAGCCAAGTGTAGGTTTTTAACCCAGATCTATTTAAGGCTGAAGGCCACAAGGGATTCTGGGTAAAGGGAGGGTCATTTTACCCTGCTATAAGAGCCTAGGCCTAGAGAGCTTGGAGAGGCCCCAGGGAGCTGGTAGGGCACTCAGACTGTTAGTTGTAGATGCAAGGTGAGCTGCTATTTTGATTTGTGTATCTTTGAAGCACTATAAGTAGATATCTGCACCATAACTAAGTTGGTCCAGTCTTATTGTTTTCCTGAACTATTCCTGAGGCCACAACAGGCCCTAATATGCTACACGTGGTATCAGTTCATGAATTTTTTTGCTTAAGCGGGAAGCAAAAGTAAAAACCCACAGCCTCCAAGAAGAAGGAAAAAAAATAAAACTGCTTGCAGAGTTGTTTTTCCTGGGGCTTTCTGACTTAATTTCTGCTACAGAAAGCCAAGGGGGCTGCCCCCGCTTGAGCATTCAGGGGCCAAGTAGTAAGTTAGGGCCAGAGAAGTCAGCAGGTGTGTTTTGTTTTCTCCGCCTCATGTGAGTTATCTGTTTGGGAGTTGGCTCCAAAGGGAGATAAAATGGAACAGGTAATACAGGTCCTGGCCACAGGACAGTAACAGCTGCAAAATGCTATACAAACACAAATAGATAAATCACAGCAGCTACAAGAACAATTAACGCAACAAGCACAGTCTTAACTCAGCTAGCTGAGGCCCTGCAAACGGCAATGTCCAGAATCCCTCAGGCAATTTCACCTTTGCATATCCTGTTTAAGATGAAGGGAGGAGAGGACCCAGAGGTCTTTCTAAATAACTTTAAATGGACTGCCCGCCTCTCGGCCTGGCTGGAAACCAGCTGGACAACTTATTTGGCTAATTTGCTCACTGGCAAAAGTCAAGCGTTCCTGGCCCCTAATCTAGATGGGAGGGTTTCCTAAGAGGATGCCAATTTCACTGTACTACAGAGAGCTAGGTACTCCCCAGAATGCTATCAGCAGCATTTCCATCAGGAAGCTCTACAGCCTGGGGAGAGCCTCAGAATCCTCTTCCACAGTTTGAAAAATGCTGGGTGGAAGTGGCTTCAGCCAGAGGCAAGGTCGGGACTGGAATTGGCTCATCAAATACTCCTGGAGCAGTTTTTAGACAGTATGGACCGGCCCATGCCGAATTGGGTCTGCCAACACATCGGGCTCACCCTGGAAAGAGTCCTGGAAGTGGCAGAAGCTTTCCACCAGGCACAGTCAATGCCTGCTGGCATAAGGGGCTTGGAGAGACAACCCATAACAGTGCCCTGGCGTGGAACAGAAGATAGAGGACCTCAGAAATGAACCTCAAGATAGGGAGTTCAGCCTCCATACCCAGGTTCCAGATGCCAATCTCGTTCACGTGTTTTAAGTGTGGACAGAAAGGACACTTGGCAAGGGACTTTCAATATGGCCAAAGTGAACTTATAGATGTTTGCCTGGTGACCCAGCCAATGCCCAAGGAAGAAGTACACAGACTTAAAAATAGTGATCTGAAGAAGCAATGACCTACAAACCAGAAAGAAAAGGGGAATCTGGAGAGGCAGAGACAACCCAGAAATGGGGCATTGCAGACCCTCTCCTTTTATGCAGATAACAGGCATGAAGAAGACTGCTGTCCATATAGGCAACTGGGGTGGATGCTAGATGTCCAATCAGAATATTTTTATTCAATGGAGACATAGTTCTATAAACAAGCCCGACTCTGGCCGAGTTTCGCCCCTTGCATTTGGGGCTGCCTCAGGGGCTAAAATACATAAATGAACATAAATAACTAAATAAAAAATAATTAAAATATAATACTAATTCAAACATGACATCTAAGACAACAAATAAAATGGTAACATATAGGCTTATATATGAGTGTGGCAAAACATTAGCAAGTGATTAGAGCATTATGAGCAAAAATAATTCTAAAATGACAATGTACGAAAGGAACTTGATTCTTAAGACTTATTAAGACCAAAAACAATTTTTGTGTACAAAGATGTGTGACATGGAAATGCGATGCTTGTGCTAGCGGAATAATACCTGTTTTACCTGTATGCTACAGAAGTGTGTTAAGTCTCATGGCACTGTTTCAAAGAATGAATGGTCTAAAAGAGTATGCATATAAAAATATGATCAATTATACCCTTGGAAATTGAAAAACAAAACATTAAAAATAAATTAAAAAGTATTGCATGAAATAAAAATCCAAACCTCAATAAAGTATTAAATGAGAAACAATGCATAATAAATTGTGCATAAAAAAAGATGAAAACCTTACAAAGTGGAAAGAAGACACCTTGCCAAAGCAGATGAACGAACCAAATACATGCAGGTTTAGATGCAAAGATAATAAAGCTACTGGTGTGATTAAGCCCACCATGGCAGGTCTAAGGAGTATACAAAAAAAAAATTTAAACTTCCACTGGTGAATGTTTTAAAAAACAAGGACAATATCACAGTTATTTACTTAAAACCTTGCTGGTAATATTGAAACAAATAGGACAACTATCGTGAAATAATTAATAACAGACATCTACCTGTCCTGGCAATGTGAAATGTGTAAGGTCGATGCTTACAGTCCAGTAGCGCTGAGTGGAACTCCGCTTTTGTAACGTGATGTGCTCCCAAATTCAATATATCTTAATAATTAAAAAAACAAGCAACTTCAGTAAACAACTTACTATTAAGCTATAAAATCCTTTAGGGTATGTCACAGAAACCTTGTTAGTGCTATTCAAAGAGCAGAGCGATAGTGCTGAGTTTTCACTATTTAGTCACGGAGCAAAAAGTCATAATTTAAAACTCAAGTATGATTTAAAACAATACAGTATTAGTCAGTTTAAACACTACTTGTCTGTCCTTTGGTTTTAAGCAGTGTCACTGGATTGTAAATGTTGTTTTCATGATCACTGCAAAACATAGCTACATGTTGACTGCATGTACCAATTAAACACGATTATGATCCGATCGTGACTCAGCTAGCAAAGCCTGGTGGCATGTGCCAGATATGCTTGAAAAAACAACTTCGGTAATCAAATTGCTAGACTATAAAATCCTGTCAGGTATGTGACAGAAACCTTGTTTATGCTATTATTCACAGAGCTCAGTGGTATTGCTGAGTTTTCACTATTTGGACAAGGAGTAAAATGTCATTATTTAAAAATAAAGTATAATTTAAAACAAATCTGGTCACTTTAAACTCTACTTGTCTGTCCTTTGTTTTTAGGCAGTGTCGCTGGGTTGTAAATGTTATTTGCATGATTGCTGCATAACATAACTACATATTAGCTGCATGCACAAATTAAACATGATCCGATCGTGACTCAGCTAGCCAAGCCTGGTGGCATGTGCAAGACATGCTTAAAAAACTTTTTTTGGAAGGGGAAAAAAACGGTTATGGACAACATTTTTAGACTTACATTTCCTGTGTTAGACCACGGATGTCATCTGTCTCCGCTCTGATCTGCTAAGGGAGTGGAGTCCCTAGATTGCTAGTTATAACGCTTAAAAAATGTGGGAACCATGGTGCCAATCAATTGTAAGGGGCTTGGCTAAAGTAGAAGCCCGTATGTAAGAGGTAAAAACTTTGTCATAGACTCTATTAGAGAAAAGGGGCAAAACTCGGCCAGAGTCGGGCTTGTTTATAGAACTACATCTCCATTGAATGAAAGTATTCTGATCAGACATCTGGCATCTGTTCCACTTTGTTACCCTCACAGTGTTCATAGACAGCCTTCCTTTCTGTTTTTTTGGTCCATATAGGTAGCTGGAAATCGAAGAGTCTTTAAATGAACTAGGTAGGTCAGAAATCTGACCAGCCCTATGGGAGTGTGCTGTCTGTAAAACAGAAAGAATGTCCTTGGCTTGAGGACCTGGAGTTCAAACAGAAGTCAGCGGAACAACATGAGCAGGAACAAAGAATGAGGACAGAGCCCCAGAATATTAATGACATGTGGGAAAACGCTTGGGATCACAAGTTGTCAAAACTCCAAAGCTGCAATTTTGAGGGTGTCCCACATGCTTGACTTAAGGAACTGGAGGGAGCCTCTACACAGGCCTTGGTAGATTCTGGCTGCAGCAAAATGCACGTTCATAAGGACTTAATTCAAGGACATAGTAATGGTAAAAAAATAAAGTCAGTAATATGTATACACATGGGGACAAACAATAGTGTTCAAATTCCCATGTTCTCTTGATGACTGTAGTAGGACAAGCTGTGTTGGAACCATCTGTCCTCTCCAAGCTTCCATATCCAGGAGTTCTGGGTTGAGATTGTCCCCATTTTGCAACCTTATTGAGACAACTCATGGTTGTTGGGTACAATTCATCTGGTGGGGGGAGGCACTTGAGACAGAGCCGGGGTATGCTCTAGGCATTAGGGATGTGAATCGTTTATCTGACGATTGAAAATATCGTCCGATATTTTCAATATCGTCAGATATCGGGGGGGTCCCCGATAGCGATAGGAAACCCCACGATTAATTTTGTGGGTTTTCTTATCGTTATGGGGGGGGGGCAGGAAGAAAGGACACAACCTAAAAACACAACCTGACCCTTTAAAATGAGTTTGTTAGTATCCCCCTACCCTCCGGACCCCCCCTAAAAAAATTTTTAAATACCTGGTGGTCCAGCGGGGGTCCCAGGAGCATTCTCCCGTGCTCGGGCTGTCGGCTACCACTAATCAGCAACCACTCAGCAACCACTCAGACAACCAATCAAGCTTACAGAGGACAGAGCACCTATCCAGCCGAACCAACTAAATTACAAACACCTTCAGCAATTCATCTAAATTAACTCATACAGACAGACACCCTCTCTCACCCATCCTCAGACACCTCTTGAATTCATACAGACTCACACCATTGGGCTTCCAAACCCAGACCCAATCAAGCGCATCTCAAAATAAACCTCCACCAAAACCATCCTCACCATGCTCACATATAACATCCCAATCATCCACAACCTTAGGAGAACCCCCATATCTAACTTCACCAATGTCATACAAAAAAGAATCATCCCTATCACAACATCACCATTGAACCAACTTCTAGGCCTCACGCTACTCTCAGTAACCCTCATCAATGCGCAATCCTTAACTAAGAAGACACACATCCTCAACGAATACCTCTTGGATAGCAACCCAGACATCTGTGCCATCACAGAAACCTGGTTCAAAAACTCTGACATTGCTTTAACCAATCAACTACCAATTCAGACATACGACATCTTCACCTTTCATAGACTCAAAAAAAGAGGAGGCGGACTTCTTCTAGCCACTAAGAAAGAACTCAGACTGACCGCACATTCTATCAAGACAGAATCCAAATTAGAATTGGGTCTAGTCAAATCGAAACACCTACAAATTCTGTTAGTCTACGCTCCCCTGGGAGTTCTAGAAACGGACCCATCACCCCTCGTAGAATCCATCGTGAAACACATTAATTCAGACCTTCCAACAATAATTATGGGGGATTTCAACCTCCACACAAACGCAATACCTCGCTCTACCAACTGTGAAACTCTCCTCACCACTCTTGGCACGATGGGATTCACTCAGACCATAAACAGCCCCACGCAAAAAGCTGGTCACACCCTGGATCAAATATTCATTAATGCTAACTTCATCTGCACATCAGAACCTTCCTGTACCCCAATCCCTTGGTCAGATCATTTCTTAATAGAATCTTCCTTTTCCACTCACAAACAGACACACACCTCTCCTCACACATCTACCATTCAATTCAGGAAAACATGTCCTTCCAACATACTCGGCGATCAGCTATCCAAAGAACTCTCCAACCTAGACCTAGCTAATCCTGACTCAGCCATATCCTCCTGGCAAAAGATTACAGAAACAGTCGCAAACAAATGGTGCCCAATAATCTCCAAGTCACTCAACCCAACAAAAAAGGGAAACCAACCTTGGTTCTGCTCAGAACTGAAACAAATGAAACAGGACTTACGCAAGAAAGAAAATAGATGGCGCAAAACCCCAAACAATACAACCCTCGCATCATACAAGGGTTTCTTAAATCACTACAGGACCGCCATTCTACAGAAAAAAAAGGAATACTATGCAAACAAAATACACCATTTTCAATATGATGCTCAGGCCCTTTTCTCTTACGTATCACAAATCACCAAATCAACCCCACCACCTATTCCTGATGAACAAGCTCTCTCCAAAGCCATAGAACTTGCTTCTTACTTCCAACAGAAGATCTTAAATGCCCTCGCCCTCCTTCCTACAAATACAACTCCCATCAAGTCAGGTGAGAATTCCAATTCTCTAAACAGACCCAAATTTGACTGTTTCGAATCAATCTCCACCAAAGAGATTGAATCTCTTCTAAAAAGACAGAAACCTTCTAGCCATCCAGCTGACAATATTCCATCGAGACTCCTGCTTCTCATCCCAAACTTGATCTCAGGACCTCTGACCAACATAATAAACAGCCTCTTATCCCAAGGAAGCTACCCAGACATCCTAAAAACCGCTTCACTCAAGCCCCTCCTCAAGAAACACAATCTAGACCCAAACATACCAGCAAATTTCAGACCCATCTCTAACCTCCCATTCGTCGCTAAACTAACGGAGAAACTGGTAAACACACAGCTTTCTGACTATCTGGAAGACCACAAGATCTTACACCCTTCGCAATATGGTTTCCGTAAATCACGCAATACTGAAACCCTCCTCATCTCACTAACAGACCATATTATTATAGGGTTAGATAAAGGACACTCCTTCTTACTAGTCTTATTAGTCATCTCGGCGGCTTTCGACACCGTCAATCACTCCATCTTGTTGGATCGCCTAGCAGATATTGGCATCTCTGGTTCTGCGTACAACTGGTTCAAGTCCTTCCTCAGCAATAGGACTTACAAAGTCAAAATCAATAATAAAGAGTCACCTCTAACAAAATCTAATCTGGGCGTACCACAAGGATCTTCGTTATCCCCAACCCTCTTTAACATATACCTCCTCCCCCTCAGCCAATTGTTAACAGATCTCAATCTAACTCATTATCTGTACGCAGACGACGTACAGATTCTAATCCCCATAACAGAATCACTCTCAAAAGTGCTCTCCCATTGGAATAACTGCCTTTTATCCATCACCAACCTACTCAACAGCTTAAACTTGGTCCTCAACGCTTCTAAGACAGAGCTTCTCCTCATCTCCTCAAATGATATCAATATCCACCAACCAACACCACTCAACCCCCACATCACATGTAAGCAGGTTAGAGATCTTGGGGTGATTCTAGACAATCGACTAAACCTAAGGAAAATGGTCAATTCAACAACGAAAGATTGCTTTTACAGATTACAGGTCTTAAAACGACTTAAACCTCTCTTATTCTTCCACGACTTCAGGACAGTCCTCCAAGCGCTACTGTTCGCCAAAATAGACTACTGCAGCGCCCTTCTACTAGGACTCCCCAAATCCACTACCAAACCTCTTCAGATGATTCAAAATGCGGCAGCAAGATTGTTGACCAGTACCAGCCGCTACGAACACATATCACCAATTCTCAGGAACCTACACTGGTTACCAGTAAATTACAGAATTCTATACAAATCAATCACCTTAATCCATAAAACCATCCATCATCAACTTCAACTTGACCTAGAAATACCTTTCAAACTTTACTCCTCTAACAGACCAACTAGAGACATTTACAAAGGCACTCTTAATGTTCCACCCACTAAAGCTACACGCCTCGCTACGACCAAAGACAGAGCCTTTTCAACAGCAGGCCCTTCCATCTGGAACAGTATCCCATCAAACATCAGACTGGAGCCATGCCTATTAACTTTCAGGAAAAGACTTAAAACCTGGCTCTTTCTCCAAGCCTTCCCTGAACCACCAGACAATCACTAGCTGGCCTTCTTTCTTACCCAGCCTGTCACTCCGTTTCTCAAAGAAAAAAAATAAATGGACTCTTAGACTTCAGATTAAAGCACCGTTCTTAAGTTTGTAACTTGTACTCTACGGTAAAATTACTTTACTGGCCTTTTCTTCTTTCCAGCTTGTTGCAAGCTTCCAAGTTCCCGCCCCTTGTTGATTGTAACTTTGACTTATTCCTGCTTTGGTTATCTTTCGTTTACGTGAATTTGTTACTCTAGTTTTTTTCCCTCTGTTAAACTGTAAACTGATCCGATATGGTAATCTACTATGAAGGTCGGTACATAAAATTGTTAAATAAATAAATAAATAAATAAATAAATAAATAATCAAAATGTGCCGATGGCCCTTTGCTCTTACCATGTGACAGGGGCTATCGGTGCCATTGGTCAGCCCCTGTCACATGTAGGTGCACTGGATGGCCCGCGCCATTTTTAACAACTCCCTCATTCTACCTTAAGGAGCCTAGTTCAGACTCCATCCCAGGTCTCCTTAAGGCAGAAGGCCACAAGGGATTCTAAGTGAACAGAGGGTCCCTTCACTTTGCTATAAAAGTCTATGCCTAGAGAACTTGGAGAGGGCCCCAGGGAGCTTTTAGGACCTCATGATAAACTCAAACAGTGGACATTTACCTGTTAGTTGTGCCTGACGCAAAGTAAGCTACTATTTTGAATCTTATATCTTTGAAGCACTGTAAATAAATATCTGCACCACAATTAAGTTGGTCCAGTCTTATTGTATTCCTGAACTATTCCTGCAGTCGCAACAGGCCCAAATACGATACAGAACCTTCATAGAAACAAAAAGATCATTCTTATGTTTTTTTTTATCCCTCCCTTCACCCGCCCCAGATACTGTTTGGGGATCTCCGGTCTAACAATTACCACAGTTCTTACCCAAAATGTAACCTCTACACATCACAGGCTGATGGTTTGTTTCAGTTTCATTCTAGCAATATTTTAATCCTGGTGCAACACTTAGCAGAAGAAATTGCAACTTGATTTTTTTTTTCTTTTTTGTGTGTCATTTTGCTTTCCATAGGGGGAATTTTTAATAAAGCTCCTACCGTTTTCCTTTGCATAACCTATATACTGAGCTGCAGGATGGTAGAACTATTTTTGCATGGAGAAAAATAAAACAGGATAGATTGATGTGGGTTTATTCTAGTTGTACAGCTCTACACCTCTCAGAATAAAGAAGATAGTCACATAATATTTGTAACAGTGGATCTGCACAAAATATGAAAAAAAAAATGGACCTTTGATATACAACACTTACATCACAAATGTCTTGTTGTAACAGAAGTGAAAAAGAGAAAATAATTTCTCCAGCTAATCCAGTGATGTACTGCCAATTTCCTAATGAGGAATTCTCACCACTACTGATTTCTTATCAAGGGTCTTGCCCCAGCTTTGCTTCCCTCAGTAAGACATTTTTTCTTTTCATAAAATAAGGGGCTCCAAAGAACATCACTGATTGCACAAATTCATAAGTCTTATTTTTAGATTTAATTATTCACCTATTATAAATCTGAGCTCAAGGGAAGTTATAATTCTGGTAGTGTAGTTACTTCCCATCCCAAGAAGATGTTTATTCTAAGTTGTATCTGAGGCAATGGAAGGAGTTAAACCCTGGCTTCCCTGGCTTTCAGCCTACTGCTCACATCACTAGGCTCCTCCACCACTCCTGCCGCCTACCTCTTCTTCATTAGATTGCATTATGCCAGAAAAACAAAGACATGTTCCAGTGAGGGCCTTGCAGTGCTGTATTACAAAAAAAAAAGCAGCATTGCAAAATGGTAAACATAGAACCATATAGGGAATAACATGATAGGGTAATGCAGCCAGAAAGGTATATGCATAAGGCTTGGGTGCATTATGAGACAGAAGGCTCAGAAATAGTTTAATTTCACCTGTTACCTAAAAAAAAAGGATTTATTTCAGGCCAGATTTATACTACATGCACAGCAGAAATGAAAAAACTGAACAATTCATGGGAATATTAAATTAGAAAATAACAGCCTCTCCTGTAGGAGAAAGATAGCAGCTATACATGCAAAGCAACAAACAAAAAGTATTTCCACAGTTTCAGAGATCACCCTCCTGTCTCAAGACCCTGAAAGCTATTGGGTAACAAATTATTCAGTTGGCCCTTTCATATTCCATTCTGCTCTAAACTCTAGTAATCCTGTCATACATAAAGGAAGTGAAAACACAGAACTTTCTTGCTTTTCACAGGTATTTTGGGAAAATTCACTGAGTTTTATGCAATAGTGAGTTTAAAATAAATGATTACAGAGAACATAAGAAATGCCCTGCTGGATCAGACCAGTGATCCATTGAGCCCAGCATCCTGACTCTGGAAGTGGCCAGTCTGAGTTGCCTAGAAGTACCCAGTAAATCCTAATATGCAGGGCTCTTTTTCTGCCTGGACTTCAGGGTTCTTAGTACCGGGACCCCTTTTTTTTCTTCTTCTTCAGCAGTCCCCAGGAAATGATGATAGGAGGGTAGGGTCTGAATTAAGGAGCAGAGTAGCTCTTCTTGGCTCTGCTCTGCCTACTCCAGTCTCATTCCTCCCCTCCTGAGCTCTGTAGGCTGCTGCCTGAGAGGTGAGGGGCTGGACCATGCAGGAAGCAGAACGTGTTCTCTGCAGGGCACTGCCCAATAGAGTTGGAGCACTAATCTTGGTTTGCCCTGAACAGAAACAATACAGAATAGCACAGAGCCTGATAATTGTCCATACTACTAACCATTTTGTACCCTGTAATTTTAACTACTATTGTTAGTACTATTAGGTATTCTTCTTTTTTCTCCTTTTAACCACTTTATGTGTTATTTTGGCAACACATGTATACATTTTGTCATAACAATACTAATGATGTTAAAATATTATTTTCCCTTCTCCCCCAAGACCTCTTAAGTTCAAGAATGTTGATGCCCCAAATGACTACACCTCCGCCTTTCTCTCCATCTAAACTGTTCTCATGTCCTTTCATAAGAAACACTAAGTTACCATTGTAAGCAATTCTATTTATTTTATGTAAACCGATGTGATATACTAGTTTGAATGTGGGTATATAAAAATAAATAAATATATAACAATAAAGTTTCATGAATCTAATCTGAGAAAAGCACCAGTAGTGTCCTTCATGAATGCATCCAAAACTTTTCAAACTTAGGCCTAGATTTTCTAACGTACCGCAGGATCGTGAACCGCGCGGTACAGGAGGGCGGGGGGCAGGCCTGTGATAGCCGGCAGCGATCGCACCTCTGCTTTTGCACCCAATAGCGCCATCATAAAAGGTGGTGCTATTGGGCACGAAATTGGAAGCGAAAAGGCTCCTTACCTTTTCGCCGTCCACGCTGTCTTCGCAGCACCCGCCCCGACTCCTCCTCTTCCAGGGCAGACACCACCCCGACTCCGCCCCTTTTTAGCTATCGCATGCGAAAAGGGACTTTTTGCGTTCGCTAGCTTTAGAAAATGACCCCCTTAGTGGCCTTAACCAAAGTTACTGGCAACAAGTTCCATAGCTTAATTGGGTGTTGACTGAAAAAAAGACTTTACAATTCGTTTAGTTTCAGAAAGTGTCCTCTAACCCTAGTACTATTTGATAGTGTAAATAACTGTTCCCTATTAACCTGTCCCATGCCACATTTTATAAACCTCTATTATATCCCCTCACTTGTTTCTCTGCTCCTCTGTCTCCTCCTAACCAACATCCTCCCAGCAAGCTTCTCTTTTTAACAAAACCACTTCCCTATTTCGATTGGCTCTTAGAATCAGGTGTTCTGAAGCAAGATGTAGTAATATGAATCAATGACAGGTTAAGACAGCCATGTTAGGGAGGTCTGCAACTATGAATCTTTAGGGATCTGGCTTTTCCTCCATGGCAGATATACAGTGCAAGTTGAGGGCACTACATATGTCTGTTTTTTCATTTGGTGCTATACATTCTAAATCATCAATCTTATATTTTAGACTTCTGGAATTTGCATGCAGACAAGTAAATCTGTTCTTTTTAAATCCCTAATTAGAGCCTGCTTACTGATACTAGTTGATTCAAGTAAGTTTTAAGCAGTCATATTTGTTTGTTCTTGTTTAAGTCCACTTGAGCTACCTCAGTTTTTATTACCTCCTGTCTATCAGGTAATTCTGATTTCTCTGTTTTAATAGTATCCTTTGAAGATACCTTTAGCTGAACCATGTGCTCTGAGCAACTGTTGACTTTCCACAATAATCTAGTTTAATAGTTGCTCTACATAAGAACATAAAAACAGAAGATTTGTCATTGTGGGTCAGATCAAAGGTCCATCAAACCCAGTATCCTGTTTCCAAAGTGGCTAATCCAGGTCACAAGTCCCTGGCAGGATCTCAAAAAGATATCCTAGGAATAAGTACTGGATTTCCCCAAGTCCATCATAATGTTTTATGAACATTTCTTCCAGGAATTTGTCCAAGCCTTTTTTTAAACCCAGCTATACTAACAGCTTTTACCACATCCTCCAGCAATGAATTTGAGTCCAATTATGCGGAAAGTAAAAAAATATTTTCTCCTATTATCTTAAATATATTTAGTAATTTCATTGCATGTCCCCATGTCTTTGTACTTGTTGTACTTACTGACCGCACCGGCCATGCCAGACCTGCCCCTCGTGGTCCCCGACGTTGCGCTGCTGGCCTGCTTATCCCCGGAACCTCAGCACCACTTTCCTGCTGCTCGGCCTCCATTCCTTCTGCGCCAGGTCTCCATCAGAGTGCAGGACGCTGCCAGTTTCCCTGCCTGTTGGGCCCTGTCTCTAGGCACACGTGACAACTATGGCCGCCAATTAAAGGGCCAGTGGCGGGAAATTCCTGTGGGCCCCACCGGATAACATCACCACTCCTGGCCTATTTAGGCCTGCTCCCACTACACCTCCCCGTCTTGGCAACGAGTCTCCTGCCTTGCAGTGGTTTTTCTGGTGCCTCTTCTCCTCAGTTCCTGCCCTCCGTTCCAGTATCCACTTCTGTCCCTGTCTTCAGCTCCGACTCCCTCCTTCCGCATCTGTTCCTGCTCCTGGCTCCTTGCTCTTCACTCCTTCATCCCTCAGACGGACCTTTTGGCTTTTGACTTTGAATCGGACCTCATGCTGTTTACTTGCCACCTGCCCAGGACTTCGGATCAGACCTCACGCTGTTTGCTTGCTGCCTCCCTAGGACTTCGAACCGGACTTCTTCCTACCTGGCCACGCCGCTTCTTGCAACCTGCCTCCGACACTTCATCGGAACTTCCGCACAGGGGCCCACCTAAGTCCAGCCGATCCAGGCACCCAAGGGCCCAACCTGCGGGGAACGGGACTAGCCGGCCCCTGTCTTCCCCCAGCCTCGCCTCCTGTCATTGGGAACCTGTGGCAGGCCTTCCTCTCAGGTTGCATCAATCCCAACACAGGTCAGGGGTCCACATTTCACGTCGAGGTCCCAATAGTACTTTTGGAAAGAGTAAACAACCAATTTGTGTTTACCTATTGCAATCCACTCATTATTTTATAGATCTCTATCATATCTTTCCTCAGTTGTCTCTTCTTCAAACTAAAGAGCGCTAAATTCTTTAGCCTTACCTCATAGAGGAATCATTCCATCCTCTTTATCATTTCGGTTGCCCTTCTCTGTACCTTTTTTAATTCTGCACTATCCTTTTTGAGATACAGTGACAAGAACTGTCCACAATACTAAAGGTGTGGTCGCACCATGGAGTAATACAGAGGCATTTGTTTTATTCTCTATCTTCTTTTTAATTATTAGTGCCAGCAGCCAGGTTCCACCCTGGATAAGGTGAAGCCCATCCCATCAGAAAAGGGACTCCCTTCTCCAAACTGTTCCTCAATTCCTAACAAACCTACAGGTTGATTCTATATTAGGGATTGAAAATATCGGAAGATATTTTCAAACTCGTTAGAATTCGGGGGGCCCCCGAACCCGATAGGAACCCGATAGGAAAACCCCACAAAATTTTTCGTTGGGTTCTCTTATCGTTTTGGGGGGGGCGTGAAGAAAGGGCACTTAAAAATAAACCCCAAACCCATCTCGGCCCTTTAAATTTAATTCTTTCGCATCCCCCACCCCCCCAAATTTTTAAAGTACCTGGTGGTCCAGCAGGGGTCCCGGAAGCAATCTCCCGCTCTCGGGCCGTCGGCTGCCACTAATCAAAATGGCGTTGATGGCCCTTTTCCCTTAGCATGTGACAGAGTATCCGTGCCATTGGCCGGCCCCTGTCACATGGTAGGAGCAATGGATGGCACGTACCCTGTATTGAGACCAAATATTTCAATATCAACAACTAAAAATATTGCAAGTGTGTATCATTGAAATATAAGTAATGTATGCCCTTAAGCAGAAAAAACAACCTGTCATTTAGCCTTGATTATTCAGCTTTAATACCCAAGATCAGCTGCTTTCTTGAAAAGATTTTGATCAGCATACAGTCTGATGAAACCTGTCATATAGACACAATATGGCCATTAGAGTGTCTGTAAATACTGCTAGTTAGTAGTTTTGGCATTTCAACAAATTAGGATGGAAAAAAACCTATAAAACATTTTTACTCTAGGTTTGAGCCTGCAGGCTTAGTTATTCATTCCAGCACTCCTTCCGTTGCCACACATGCATGTGTAGGCAATGGCATTAGTCATTATCATGACCCCAGTATTCAAAGAAAAACTTGCCTCCTTCCTAAACTGCTGTAGGAGTTGTTATCACTAAGTCATTCTCATTCTGATCAGAGTTTATATTCCAATTAGGGACATAAATATAAATCCTGCTATTGTTTTAACATTAGTAAGTGAAGGTGCATTTGAAGAAATGTCATCTGATCTGTGCCATAAATTATAACTCATCACCTCCCTGGTTGATGTTGGATTGAACCTGAGGATATAGCAACAATTGGCTTGGTAAGAGTACTGAGTAAAAGATGGCGAGATTCTTCCAAGAAAGAATCAATAAAACAAATGAAACAGATAAAACAATTTGGGTATTATTGTGCACATACAAGAAAAATGCAATTTACACTGAGATGCTAATGAAAAAGTGAGGCATAGATTATAGGTGCATCCTGAACTTCAGAATTAAATTGAGAGATTGGACAAAAGGGCTCAGATGCTTTTTGCCTGATCATTATTTTTTCTGCGGGATTTTATTTTTCATTCCAAAACTCACAGAAAATTAAAGCTTTAATGAAATGCTAAACTCTTTCAAAGCTGTGGAAGCAAATTAACTTTCAGGGGTGAATTTTTCAAAGAGTTGATGTTGGTTGAGCCTTTTTACTCTGTTAAAGGTGCCTAAGTCTGCCCTAAGTGGGAACATGGATTTTAGCATGCATGTACATTCATAACATGTGTACTTTGAGCAAATAGAAAAGATATGTTTGGGGAAAGAGAATTTTCATTTCAAAGGCATGTTTGAAAATTATGGCCTGGATTTATCAAAATGCACTAAATATCACATGCGATAGAAAAAGGGGTGTGTTTTATAGTAATTGGCAGTTTATGAGAGAGAGAGAGAGAGAAACTAGCCATAATGCCCTCATACTAGATAGGTATTTATATCTCTATGGGAGGTCCACCTAGTATGTCGAGGTGAGGTTTAGGTATTAGTGTAGGGTTTAGGGGCCACTTTGACATTCAAAGTGAGATGTACGAACAGAACAGTGCTCTCTTGTGAAGATTTGATGACCTTTAGAGTGAGGAAACTCACCCAAAGATGAGATTTGTGCAATGTTCTCTCAGCTTAGCTTGATGGACTCTCTATCTGGGTAACATCAAACTAGGCTGAGAGAACATTGCACAAATCTCATCTTTGGGTGAGTTTCCTCACTCCAAAGGTCATCAAATCTTCACAAGAGACCACTGTTCTGTCCATTCATCTCACTTTGCATGTCAAAGTGGCCCCTAACCCCTACACTAATACCTAAACCTCACCTCAAGTTACTAGGTGGGCCTCCCATAGAGATATAAATACCTATCTAGTATGAGGGTATTATGGCTACTCTCTCTCCTTCTTTTTCTGATTTGCATCGCACCATACGTTATGGTGCTATTGCATGCGTTAAAGGCATTTTCGCATGCGTTTAGAGGTTTTCACATGTGTTAAAGGTGCTTAACGCATGCCATAATGCTATTTCATAAATTACCCCTTATGTGCTTACAATTCATTTTTATAAAAACTACACAGTGAGCAGGCATGCCACTAATATATGGGTTTATGCTTTACATCATCATTTTAAAATATGTAAGGATGCATGCATAATTTTAGCTTATTCATAAGGAAATTAGGCATCTACTCAAAGATCTAAATAAATAAATAGCATAAAATAAATAAATTAGCAATCCAGTATTCAAACATAATGTACTTGTGCTCCTAGTATTTGAAAATTGGTATGCTTCATGCAGGCTTAAAAGTGAAGGCATACTTTTGGCCCTATTTTTGAGGTTCATTAACTAAAGGTTTTTTTCTTATTTTGTGTTTATGGGAAAAATGTTTAATAAATGAACCCCCTTTATTTGCTCAGTCTTTAAATTTGATCCAAAGTCATTAAATTTGATGTAGACCACACATGCACCAGAAATGGTAAAACCAGACAAGTATTAAATATGGCACCAATTAGTCCATTTATTTATTTATTTATTTATTTATATTCCACTTTTTGCACTTTTTCAGCGCTTCAAAGTGGATTACATTCAGGTACTGTAGGTATTTCCCTATCCCCAGAAGGTTTACAATCTAAGTTTAATAAGACATCAGCACTGGGTCAGTTATTTTATTTCCAATGTTTAACTACAATTTTTAGTTTTGATACAGACTATTCAGGCCAAAATATTGTGAAGCTTATATCCAGTAAGGGGCCGATGCAAAATATCAGCGTAGGTGCTCAGTGTTGAGCCTCCCGCTTTCCTAACGCACGCCCAGCACCTCTCCTGGACCCAAGATTGAATATTTAAATGAAGGTTCAGCAGTTTAGGAGGCGCTAGGGACAAAGGTGCACCCCTAGCGCCTCCTTGGCAGTGGGCGCCCAGGAAAGATGGCTGTCAGCAGGTTAGGAAAACGGACGCTCAATTTTACGAGTGTCCGTTTTCCTAACCTGTGCACAGTCACAGTTAGGAAAATGGACGCTCGTTAATTGAGCGTCCGTTTTCCTATCCTGACCACAGCACACTTTTTTATTTTATTTTTTGAACCTTTTGATTTCTCTGATTTAATATCGCCACAATATTAAGTCGGAGGACGTACAGAAGAGCAGTATTTTCTGCTTTTCTGTACACTCTTTTGGGCTGCTCAGAAATTATCACCTGCTCTGGGCAGGCATTAATTTCTGAGCGTAAAATTGTGTGGGTCCGGCGCACATTTTTTTGGGGATTGGGGAGAATAGCTAATAGCCTCATCAACATGAATTTGCATGTGATGAGTGCTTTTAGTTTCACGTGGGGGTTCACTCCTTGCACACAACCTTCAGATTATTGCATAGCCACAGGCTGCCTTCACACCTTCTATAAACCGTTTTTTTTCATGTTTTGGATGCACTAATCCCCTTATAGTATAAGGGGTTATGGACGTGCATCCAAAACACGGGTCCAACCACAGGTTATTTATTTATTTATCTATTTATGTATTTATTTGTTGTTTATTTATTTATTTATTTATTTATTTATTTGTCGAGTTTTATATACCATCGTTCGGTTTCGCCATCACAAATGCACTCGGCTGAGCGCACTATATTTCATCGGCCCCTAAGCTAGTAAGCAGACAAGTTATCCGGCTAAAGTTAGCCGGATAACTCATCATGATATTAAATTGGACAAGTCTCCTGCTGAATATACTCAGCTAAAGTTATCCAGATAGCATTACCTGAAAATTATTACCTGCTTAACCCCCTATAATGCTCTAAACTCAAAGAAACACTGGTCACTGCAAATGTACCGAGTTCCTGGCAGCCGTGGGGATGTTCTGGAGTGCCGGGTGGGGTAGGAGGCAGGGTAGAAGTTGTGGGTAGAAGGGGGAGAGTGGGTATTAAGAGGAAACTTATAGCCCATTTAGTATTTGTGAAATTTGGGGAGGCTCCTAGGGCTTCTGTGGCCCACAACGTCTTGTAAATCTTTGGAGAATTTTGGAGAGGCTTCAATTGGGTGCTATGCCCAACATCATTTTAAGTGAATTTGGAGGTGGTGGGGCGGAGGTTTGGGTCTGCTGGCCCAGAAGTGTTTTGTTTTATTTGCTACTCATCTAGTCATATTTTGAATATAGCCAGTTAAGGTTAAATTCAGGGGCAGACTGACCATTTGCACAATAGGGCAGTGCCCAAGGGCCCACAGCCCTCTCCCCTAGCCTTAGATGGGTGGTTAGGGACCAATGACCCTTATTGCCTGGGGGCCCAGATCACTGCCAGTCCACCCCTGGTTAAAGTTATCCACATACACTGGCATGTCTAAATTTAGCTGGATAACTTATCCGGTTAACTCTGAATATGAAAGTTAAACGGATAAGCTCTCTCGCTAACTTAGCTCCACTCCAGAACGTCTTTAACTTATCCGAATACATTTTATCCAGGTAATTACTTACCCAGGTTAAACTTATTTGGGTTGATGGGCTGGAAATTTAAACCCCAGGGGTTTGTCGGAATAACCCAAAAGTTACCTGGGCAAACCCTTTTGACTATGGACCTCTAGGTGTGAAGAACATGATAGTGTGACTGTTACTTGTTTACGTGCACTCCTTGCACACGACCTTCAGATTGTTGCATAGCCACAGCCTTGCCTTTACACCTTCTATAAACCGTTTCTTTTCATGTGAGTCCTTCCTGACCAATGCCTCAGGCTGTATATGGGTTTGCTATATCACAGTTTGGATTGCACATGTAGCATCCAGTACCAGGTGGTGTAGTTCTTGAGCACTCACACAGTTCGGCTAGCCCACTGCTGACAGATGGTCATGAGATTTTTCTTGTATTGTGAAGGCTTAGGTGGGCGACGCTGCCTCTTTCACTGTTCCTCAGTGGCACTAAAACAGCTCATAGGCTTTTTCACAGTGCAAGAATACACAGAGAATATTTCCTGAACAGTACCAGCTTCTTGTTCCTCTACCAGAGTTTAGTAACTTGGTACAGTGGCAACAAAAAAAACCACAAGTTTAATCTTGGAAGAAGTAAGACAATGGATTAGTACACAATTAATACAGATTACATTATCCCCTATTCAGGTCCCCAGAAGGGCTGGTACAAGATTTTCTGTTGATATAAGCAAATTAAATTTTGTCTTCCTTCCATGAATGGGAAAAGCAGCAAAGAAATGAAAAATGAAGGTAAAAGACTATTGGAACAAATGAATGGAGGGACTCAGTGCAGGTGCTCTTAGTTGACTCAGTATAGATCACTGCTGCCAATGATTGTTTTCACCTTTGCACCCAATACAAGGCCACAGTTACCCCCACTGAAACAGGGCTGCTGCCAATGGATTTATCCACCTGAATGGCCCAGATGGTCAATGGCAGTGTATAGTCCCCCTGCATAGATAATCCCCAGTTCACCATACCTTGCCAGAAAGAATCCCAGCACCCCCAGGGCAAGTGGAATGTTTGGTTTGAGAAGAGAGTTGGGAGCAAGTGGGCCTCAGGGAGAACAGTGGGCCCCTGCATTCGGGATGTCCACCAAAGAGAGGGTTACACAGGGATGCCCAGCAGCAGGAGTCTCCCTCCACAGGGCAATCACCAGTCACATCAAATTAGACACCCAACTCAAAAATGTATTGAAACTTGTTAACAAAGAGAAGAATGTAGAGCAGTTACGCAGATCATGAGCTGATATTCATGGAGTAATAGTTCCTACTCTTAGAGGTCAGAGTGTAGCTGTCTGAATGTGCAGGAGAGTAGATGGAATTAGGCAAAACAGGTCAGGCCTTGCTGGAAACTGGTTGTATTGTACTGGTGTAAGCAGGTGTCAAATTCTGCTCCTTATTGGCAGTGTTGCCTTTTACTCATATGGCCTCATCTGGTCTAAATGCCCTCATGCATGTCAGAGGTATCAATGCCCCTGTGGTGATGTTAGAGTAGTAAGAGGTGAGATACTTCACATTGAGAGGGGTTTTGTGAGTTAATAAAACTCCCTGTACTCATGTGATGCAGAGAAGATTTGGTGTGGAGAGCTAGGGAACAAAGAATGAGAATTTGGAGGATTCCAGACCTTTGATTCTAGTGTGCCTGCCTTTCCCCAATCAGCACTATTGGGTCTGTGTCCCTCCAGAAAGCAGGCTTGGGGAAGGAGACTCTGCTCAAGAAGGATTTCTGGAGAAGTGTGTCAGGCTGGACCAGGGAAGGTGACTGATGCCCTAAAGCAGAGGTGCTGAGTCCTTACTGAATAGGGAAGCTTGGGAAGAGAATTAACTCATTTATCCCAGGAGAAAGTTTGATAGAAGAATAGCTAGAGAAGAAAGGTCTGCAATGGGAAGTTCTTAAAGCTAGAAGAAGCGGCCCTGCTGTTTGGAAATGTATCCTGAGAGAAATCATTTTGATAAGGAATCTTCTGATAGAAGCTCATCTAAGAGGAGAGAAAAGCTCTATGTGGAAGATAGCCTGCTCTACCAACCCAGTACTGAGCCCTGGGGCATTCCACTACTTACCTTCCTCAATTGACAAAATTGACCATTTGGTCCTACTCTTGTTTCCTGAATTTTAAGCAGCTCACAATACACAATAGAACACTGCCTCTTATCCCATAACTTTTGAGTTTTATCAGGAGTCTCTTATGAGGGACATTGTCAAATGCCTACTGAAAATCCAAATAATTTTATATCTACCGGCTCACCATTATCCACATGTTTAATAATCCCTTTAAAAAATGTAGCAGACTGATGAGGCACTGGATGGCCCGCGCCATTTTTAAAGATGGCGCCGGCCATCCAGTGCTCCCTCCATGTGAAAGGGGCTGGCCAATGGCATGGATACCCTGTCACATGGTAAGGGCAAAGGGCCATCAGCACCATTTTGATTAGTGGCAGCCGACGGCCCGTGAGCGGGAGATCGCTCCCGGGACCCCCACTGGACCACCAGGTACCTGTAAAATGTTTTTGGGGGGGTCGGGAGGGTGGGGGAAGCAAAGGGATTAGTTTTAAAGGGTCGGGGTGGGTTTTTTGTTTATCGGCTCAGGTGCAGCTGATAAAAAAAACAGCGATCGGGCCCGATGAAAAAAAACCCACATGTGAATCGGAACTGGAATCCAAACTGATTCTGGTTCCGATTCACATCTCTAGTGCGCAATCGCCCACAGCGCCTCCTTGACAGCACAAGCCCTAATGTAAATATTGCATCACGCCCCCAGGAGTAGTGCATGGTGGCGCGTTATGAAAGCGGGCACTAAACACACAGCGCCCACTTTCAGCACAACATTTTTGCATCGGTCCCCTAGAAGTCTGATGCCAGTGTGGGGAAAGAGGAAGGGGATAGGTGTGCTTGTCTGGGGTCTGAGGAAGGACAAGGTCCTGAGTTGTATTGGAGAAATCTACTAACCGGAGTCTCAAGTGACTGAGACTGAGAGAAGAGTGAGTAACCATTGAGAGTTTCTGTAAAATGACGAAGAAGCTGTATCTGCTGTTTTTCTGAGCTGGTTTATATGCTGATTTTTCCTGTCTCATATGGACTTTTATTTCTGGTCTTTAAAATAAATTATTTTCTCTGTTTGCAACACAATCTGGATGGGGACAGCTGCTTTTTGTGTGTGAGTCCTCCCTTGGCCGCCCCCCCCCCCATAGCTCTTGCTGTTCCCTAATGGAGAGAACCCTGTGTACTAGGGCTGCAGAAAGGTTTTTCTCACCCTTGCACTCATTAAAGATGAAGCCTGACGAATAGGGGGTTACAGATGTCCTTGGTAAGGCAATATATAAATAATAAATAAATTAAATCATAAACATAATATTCGATGATCACTAGATCATACGTGGCTATTCACTATGACATAAAAAGCCTTTTTTCTTTCTTTGTAAGTACTGAGTCCAATTTCACCCTCAGATATGTAGAACAGTCCTCAAGAACCATAAATAGGCCTGGTTTTGGGGAAACCACAATGAATATGCATGAAATAGATTTGCATGTACTGCCCCCATTGAATGCAAATCTATCTCAGGCATTTTCAATGTGAATATCCTGAAAACCTGGCCTGTTTGAGGCTCTTCAGGACTGGCATTGGCTACCCCTGATGTGGATTTACCAAGAGCACAATAATCTGCACAAAGCAGCATGTTATTTCTTCCTAGTTCAGATACTTAGCTCTATTGCTGTAGAATACCGGTTCCACTTTAAGAAGAAAATATTTTTGAATCTCGGATATTGCCTCCCCTCCCCCACCCCTGTTCTGAAATAGCCACAGTTCTAGACACTGGCGGCAGTATGCAGATGACCTAGGAAAAGCCCACAAATGTTTTCAGGTAGGAACATGGCTTAAAATTAAATTTACACTATTTACAGGTGGATCAGGGGTCATACAGAGTCCTTGATCCTTTAAACAAATGCTACAGAATGAAAGCAAAACACAGAACATAAAAATGCAATCCTTTCTCCAACTGGAGTTTATATAATATAATGCTGGATTTAACCATTCAGCTCCAAGATTTTTTTAATAGATTCCTGAGCAGAGGACTGAAGACTGCTAACATTTTATCCCAATAGTTAAAAAAAACAACCATTTGTCCTTTTTGCTTTTTTTAAGCAACTTCCAGCAGTCCAGCTTCTAGCTTTCCCCACTCTAAGTGTATTCCTCAGAGGCAGGTGGGAAGACTCATGGCTATTCCTTCCCCTGAGTGAATGCAGCTGCTTTCCAGGCAGGGAAATCAAAGACCTGTTCAGCATTCTGCTAACACACACGCATGCAAATGACTCTGCTACAAGATTTAGGGTTCCCTGCTACAAATTCCTCCACGGTAATCACTGTCCCGGCCAATTCCCAGCCTCATAGTATCTCACCCGCTCATTGTCTGGCATGCAAAATACCTAGTGGGTGATTCAGATGACCCAGAACCCATTAGTTTCTGGTGAATAGTGGTTGGAGTTTGCTCCATGATTTCACTCTACATTAACTCTTCTAGGTTTACCAGAACAGTTTATCCTATTCCTGATGGCTCCAGGTCAAAAACACAGAAGACCAGGATTGTGTAAATCTATGGCCTTTCCCTTTAGATAAGAAAGATTTTCATTTGTTTCATTTCCTTTGAAAAATAAAGCCAGATAAGAGCAGATTTCTATGAATCTGAATTCTATTGCACACCTCATCACTACAATGTGACAGAGGTACAGTTAGAGAAAGAGAGCGCAAGTATTTATGTAATGCCCTAAACAAGGGATTTTTAGAAAAAATTACATCCAGATACAATGAGCCCCAACTCCAAGGACTTGCAGTCTAAGTGGGTACCTGAGACAAAGAGAGATAAACAGATATGTCCAAGCTCACAATAGGAAAACACAAAAGAAATAGATGCCTCAATCTTCTTCCAATGTTTTATTAAACCAGAGACGTGTTCGTAAAATGCCCGACTCAGGCCGAGTTTCGCAGCTTAGTAGCCACTGCCTCAGGGGCTTGAACACTTCAAAATTAAAGATGAAACACAACAATTTGGTCTCATCCAGTGATCAATAATTTTGTACCCAACTTTCCGAGCAGTGCACCGCATACAGACTATCATAGATCGCCTACCTCTTTGCTTTCTTGGATCAAGCTCACAATAGGCCAGATGTATGAAGCATTTTTCCCATAAATAAAAAATGGAGGGAACCCCTCAGTACACCTAGCCAAAGGAGTGTTAGAAGCAGCAGTTAAACTCAGGAATCCTAGCTCTTAGTGATTAGTCCATTGTTGCACGGAGTGGTGGACCCCGTACCAAGATGAGGTTGGTGCCACCTATAGAAGAGGAGCTCCTATAGGTCCTCGTCATTGGGAGGTGGATACAGGTGGTGGAGATCCAACCGGACCTTCACTTATACCAGCCCTCATTCCCCGCAGGTTGAGCCCTTAGGTGCCGGGGCCAGCAGGACTTAGGAGCGGGTCTCCGGATGAAGACTATCCTGAAGGCAGAAGCGAGGTCGGCGTACCAGAGGTCAGAGCCGGCAACTAGCAGGAGAGACAGTGAGCAGACAAGTGGTCAGAGAGAATCATGAGCCCATCTTAAGACCCTCATCTGAGCCAAAGGGGGACCATGGTTTTCCTGGTGGAATGGGCTGAGCTACAGCTAGAAGCACCCTCACTGGATCAATAATGTAAGTTGGCGCCTTGGGCTCATCCTCCATGTCGTACCCTCTAGAGAGAGCATCAGCCCGGATATTTTTTTAGGCTGGTCTGTAGAGGAGGGTGAAGTCAAAGCAACTGAAGAGTAAGGACCAGTGCGCCTGGCGAGAGTTCAGCCATTGGGCGTGGCGGAGATACTCATGATCCGTGTATACGATAATGGGGTGTTGTGTACCCTCCAACCACTGCCACCACTCCTCAAAAGCCATCTTGATGGCAAGTAATTCTTTGTTACCTATACTGTAATTTTTCTCGGCCGGGGTAAACCTCCGCAAGACATGAGCATGGTAATAAGGCCCCTTTCTCTGAGTGTTGGCTCAGCACCACTCCCATGGCTGTGGAGGAGGTGTCTACCTCCACGATGAATGGGTGAGAGGGGTCCAGGTGTCGGTGGCAAGTATCGTGCAGGAAGGCTTGCTTTAGCTTATTGAAGGCCGTAATAGCCTCAGGTGGCCATTGCTTGGGATTAGCTCCTTTTCTAGTGAGGGCTGTAAGGAGTGCCACAATTAGAGAGTAGTGTGGAATAAAATGACTGTAAAAGTTGACGAACCCTAAAAAGCACTGCAAGGCCCGAAGCCCAGAAGGTTGTAGCCAATTCTGGATGCAGGTGATCTTCTCAGGGTCCATACAGAACCCAATGATGGAGACGACGTACCCCAGGAAGGGAAGAGATTCCCACTCAAATAGGCATTTTCCAAGCTTGGCATATAGCTTATGAGCCCATAAACACTGGAGAACTCGCCTGACCTCCTGCCGATGGGAATGAAGGTCCTTGGAATAAATTAGGATGCTGTCAAGGTATACAATGACGCTAGTGTATAGTAGGTCACGAAACACTTCATTCATTAAGTGCTGGAAATCCGCAGGGGCATTGCAGAGGCCGAAGGGCATCACTAAGTACTCATAGTGGCCGTCCCTGGTATTGAAGGCGGTCTTACATTCATTACCCGGTTTGATACAAACTAAGTTGTACGCCCCGTGAAGATCCAGCTTTATGAATACCTTGGCCCCTTTTAGCCAGCTCCGGAATGAGTGGTAGTGGATATCGGTCTCTCCTGGTGATTGCATTCAAATTCCGGTAGTCTATACAAGATCGGAGTGACCCATCCTTCTTGGCCATGAAGAAGAAGCCGGCCCCAGCTGGATAGGTGGAGGGCAGAATAAAGCCTCTTTCCAGGTTCTCCTGAATGTATTTGGACATGGCCTTGGTCTCGGGGAGCAACAAGAGTTATACTCACCCCCGCATGGTTCATGGGAGCAAGTCAATGGTGCAGTCGAAAGGGCGGTGTTCAGGAAGGATCTCCGCCCTCTCCTTGGAGAACACATCCATGTACTCTGCATACTGAGGAGGTAAAGCCAGCTGGGTGGTCGCTACAGTAAAGTTCCCCATAGATGGAGGAGATAATTAGTGGTGGACTCCTGGGCAAAGTCGGCAGGGCTAGCTGCATGACCAGATCTGTCAGGATGAAATTTCCCCCGGCGCCGGAGTCGATCAGCACCAAGCTGGTGAAGGTGCCATGGGAGAAGACAAGGGTCACATGAACCGTGCATTGGGGAGTAGAATTGGCACAGCCCAAGGTCATCTCCCCATTGACACCTAGGCTTGAGAGTTTCCTGGCCTCTCCAGGCACTACACCAGCATGTGCCCCTTTCCTACACAGTAGAGGCAGAGCCCCAACGTGCATCTTTGTTGCTTCTCCTCCAGCAAGAGGCGGCTCCGGCCAAGCTGCATGGGCTCTTTAAGGCAGGTCTGGGTGGGTTCCTCCAGAGACTGGGACATCATGGGCCGAAAGAAGGATGGTGCCAGGGCCACGGGCATGTGAGGCGGCTTGACCTTGTGGAGGCGCTGCTGGAGATGTCGGTCTATCTGACCTGAGAGGTCAATGAGGGCTTCCAAGTCATCCTGGAGTTCCCGGGTGGCCAGTTCGTCTTTGATCCTTGACAACAATCCTTCAAGGAAAATGCTCCTAAGTCTATCCTCACGCCAGCCTAGTTTGAAGCCAGGGTGCAGAACTCGACCATATATTCTGCCAAGGTTTTGGAGGCCTGGCGAAGGTGGAATAGGTCCGAAGCAGTGGTGGTTTGTTGGCCCGGTTTGTCAAAGACCTGCTTGAAGATACGTACAAAAGCGCTCCAGATCCTATAGCACTGATCTCCCTGCTCCCACAAGGGAGAAGCCCAGGCCAGGGCCTTGTCATCCAAAGTGAGATGATGAACATGGTCTTGATGGTGTCACTGGCGAACTGGGCAAGTTGCAGAGAAAAATGCATAAAGCAGTGGTTTAAGAAACCATGACACTGCCGGGGTTCCTGGCATAATGAGGTGGTGCTGGAAGGTGAAGAGCCACGGTCGAGGTAAGGGAAGTCGGCGCCATGGGGGCACTGATGGCAGTGGAGGAAGGTGCATCTAAACGAGAGGCCAGACACTCAGTCGTGGCCGCTAACATGTCCAAACATTGTTGCTGTTGCTGTAACCTCTGGGCTAGGCCAGGCATACCCTGTAAACCAGACAGATCTGCCAGGTCCAGGGCTTGGTAAACTGTTGCACAGATTGGTGGACCTCTGAACCGAGACAAGGTTGGTGCCACCTATAGAAGAGGAGCTCCTATAGATCCACATCATCAGGAGGCAGATACAGGTGGTGGAGACCCAAGAGGACCTTCACCTATACCAACCCTCCTTCCCCGCAGGTTGCGCCCTTGGGTTCCAGGGCCAGCAGGACTTAGGAGCTGGTCTCTGGATGAAGATGATCTTGAAGGCAGAAGGTAGAAGCAAGGTCAGATATACCAGAGGTCGAGGCCGGCAGCTAGCAGGAGAGACAAGTGAGCAGACAAGTGGCTAGGGCATGCAGCAGTCAACTCAGAATCCAGGGACGGGCCGTGTCGAGAACCAGAAGAGTAAGCTAATGGGATGAGGAGCCGGAAGAGGAACAGGAGCACATGGAGGAGGAGCAGGAACACATGGAGCAGGAGCAGGAACACACGGGGCAACCAGCAGCTCAGAACAGAGCAGGAGCTGTTGAAGAGGCAAGGGGGAAGTGGCAAGGCAGGGTATATATACCTGCCTTGCCTGTCATCATCTCCACGGGCCGCGGGGATCTCTCCCGCTACTGGCCCTTTAAATCACTAGCAGAGTTGAGTGCATGTGCTTAGGGGAACTCCGGAGAGTGGTGGTGTCGGCGTCAGGAGGCACAGCATGGTTGGAGGTGAGCTGTGGCGGCTGGACCAGTGATGGGGGCCGTCGAAGGACGGGGACAGGCACGCGTCCTCATCCCCCTACTGTGAGGAGACCCGGCTGCGCAGGCCCGCGGTCCAGGGCGCCTAACATCCATTAGTCTACCCACTAACCCACCTGCTATTCCCAATCAAAGTTTTCAATGAACAGGGATGTAAATGTTGGAGAATTTGATGCATGCTTGCTTTCAATTGCATTAATAGAAGGTGGTCATTAAGCTTTGAAGACAGCATCATCTAAATTCAGTTTTGTGGATAAAAATAAATATTGATGGACATTTTGCATGAATGTGAGCTTTTAGACATAAAAGAAGCAAAAGGACACCATCACACTGTCATGATTAGTTGTGACAGTCATTGCCGAATCACAAGAATTAACACAACTAACGAGCATGCTGACAAGATATGGAATACTGCACTAAAAATCGTATTGAATTATCTACACTATTATTGTTTCTGTTTACATAGTTACTGCCTATGAGGAGGGTCAAACAAGAGAAGAGAACGAGATCAAAGGCCAGAGATCATGGTGCAATGAGCACTCAGAGCAATGAGCTAGAACAGTTCATATCAAACAGCTCACTTTTGAGGGAGGATAAAATTACAGTTTTTTTGTTGGTTTTTTTTAAAATCTGTAATATGTGACTTGATCTATAGTGGGCTTTAGCTTCTAATCGAATAGTCACCAGAGCAGTGGAATGCAGCAATTTAGGGCAACATCTCTTTTGCACAATCAATTCAACATGTTCCAGTTCATTGTGCTGCTAACCCCAACAGAAGTGGAGACTCATCGTTCTTCCTTTGCTTGGCAAGGTACCGTAATTTACTAACGGTCAGAAGTCCTAAAATCTGAAGGGCCATGTTAAAATCATACATCTAGGAAAAATATCCAAGGCACATGCATTGCATTTGTGTTAAGTTTAACAGTTAATAATACTTTGGAAATTGTAAGGGAAGAAACAAACTTTATTTCTTTAAATGGTAAAAGTGATGTCATGCAATGAAAAAATGTAAACTAAATGCATCATTTGAAATATCTGAAATATTATTAGCTACAGTAACACAGCAGCCAAGATGTCTAAAAATCAAATAATAAAAAAAAAAACAGGAAAGCAAAGATAAACCATAATCAATATGCATTTTACATAGGACATCGTGCAAAATGAATCTGATTTCTTTGAATGGGTGACTAGAGGATTAAATCAAGAGTGCACACTGGATGTGGTTTACTTGGATTTCAGCACAGCTTCTGATTCTGTTTCACATAGGAGGTTCATCAATAAGTTGAGCAGCCTGGAGGCAGATCCCAAGGTGGAGTACTAGATAGGCAACAGAAGGTAGTGGTACATGGATTTCACTCAGAAGAGAGAAAGTGCCTCAGCTAGCAGTCATGGGGATGATTCTGTTCAACTTCTTTGTGTGTTGGACCAATGTCATTTGTATGGTCAGTCAGCTCAGCACGCAGCATCTGACTGACCATACAAATGACATTGGTCCACATAGGCGAATCTTTTCCCTGAAGAAGGAGATTTATAAAGACTCCGAAACATTGCAATGTAGGACACTTATCCATCAAGAGACTCGCCAACACAGAGGACATTTCTCAGGTAAGTGTGGCGATAGCTCATTTTCACAAGTATCCGCATGAATAGCTATCATTATAAGCATTCTACACACATGCACAGAGTGACCGATGATTACAAAGTCCAGTGCCAAACAGGGCAGATCCGGTTTGGAAAGCCTTAAGCACTTTATGATGGCCACCCTCTAAATAAGCCCTTATTTATTATTATAGCAAGATCCTTTATTTCAAGCATTAAGATAGTAGCCACAGTACTTAGAAGTCTATGTGTCTTCAGGACACACCTAATCAGTCAGGTTTTCAGGATATCCACAATGAATATGCATGAGATACACTTCGATACAGTGGAAGCAGTGCATGCATATTCATTGTGGATATCTTGAAAACTTGACTGGCTTGGTGTGCCCCAAGGACTGGGTTGAGAAGCACTGGTCTATGGTCTTATTCCTTTTAGATCTCCTTTAAGCTCCTCTGTCTTAGGAAATTTTCTTTCCTAAAACACCTTGTCTTCACAGGATCTCCCTGGTACAGTTTTAAAACTATTTCTTCCTGTAATTTCTCTCTCTAAGTATCAGTCTTGTACACTTTCACAAGCTTGGCCATTTCAGCTTTTACTCTGCCCTTTTTCACAGACTGTTACTCTGTTCTGTTCTGTTCTCACAGACAGGTCCAATGCAAGAGTATTTGGCACCCTAGGTGAACCTGCAGCCATACATCCCCTTCCTCCAACTTATCTTTTTGGGGCTTCCTCCTCCAGCACAGCACCACCTCTCTGGATCTCGAGCTGGTAGGATTTTTCCTCCCTCAAACTTTTGGTACCTTAGGTGACTGCCTAGTTGGCCTACTGGAAATACTGGCTCTGCTCACAAACTTCGTTATCCTTTATAGCAGTGGTGTAGTCAGAAATGAATTTTTGGGGATCCAAGGTTAATATGGGTAGGCAGTTGACATACAGATCTAGGCCCTACTAGTTGAACTCTTATTGATAAATAATGCCTTAGAATGGACTTGACAATGGATTTCCAAGTAGTTTTATCATGAGTGATGCTTTAAAATGAGTGATGCTTTAAAATATATTAATTCTATTTCAACCACTTACCAGTGTTAAAAATACCTTACTAATTGATTGTATTTATTTAATATTACTAAACACACATCTTGTACAAAGTAAACAAAGAACACTTAGCAGAAACATCAAATCCAAAAATCTAATACAACAAATATCAATATATTATATATATTATTTTATTCTCTTTCCAAAAATGCAGAGAATATTATAACTACAATAAAACTGCAATAATCATAATACTCATGATAAGAACTTAAGATTTTCAACAGGAGCAGAACAGTGACGACAAAATAAACTTCCTCCAATGCCAAACATTTTGTGAAGACAAAATGTTTGGCATTGGAGAAAAAAAAAACCTCCTAGAACCTCGCCATAACATTAGTAACTTTCAGGACTCAAACAGCAGCAACCTTATCAAGAAAAAGACAAGCATTACACTAAACCCTAGAACACTAATACAAAACCTAGTGGGCAAACAGAACAAGCCGAACTGCTACAAATCCCTACAGAGAAACTACACACTAGCCAAAATACTGTACCTCTGTTACACATATACAATACAGACAGACCACTACCCAATACAAAATAAGGGACTACAAATTAGAAACAAACATGCAGACAAAACTGAAATGAAAAGCATGAGAAACCAGACTTTGTGAACACTGAATACTGAAGAAACAGCAAAATGCAAATAAATAAGAAATGCATTCTCAAAGATGGCATATTTCAATCACTGAAAGTCAAAATAATTTTTTTCTTACCTTTGTTGTCTGATCTTATTTTCTAATTAGTTGGTCCCAGTGTCTTTGGTCCCTTTGTCTGTCTTTTCCTAATTCCTTTTCCAGGGTCTCTTATTATTTCTGTTTCTTCTCCTCATCTTCTTTCCTTCCTCCTTCATATACACACAGAAGCTCTCTCACATGCGCTCTCTCACATAGGCTCCCACTCTTGCATCCTCTCTCTCACATACACACAGGCTCCCACTCCCATACACACTTTCTCAATCAGGCTTCCACTCTCATATGCTCTCTCTCACTTGCAGGTTCCCACTCCCTCACACATACAGGCTCTCGTTCTCACATGCTGTCTTTCACACACAGGCTCCCAGTCCCCCTCACCGACACATGCAAGCTCTACATTCTGTCTCACACACTGGCTCACATTCCCATACAAATACACAGGCTCTCACATGCTCTCTCACACATGCAGGCTCACATGAACATAGGGTCTCATGATCTCAAGCAGGTTGCCACTTCAACATACATATGCTTCCTCACACAACATGGTCTCACTCCCAAATGCTCTCTCTTTCAAACATACATGCTCTTGTTCTCGCTTACACAAAGGCTCTCACACACATAGCTTCTCCATTCCCACATATTGTCTCTCATACAGATATACATATACACCCCACTCCTAGGCAGGCTCCCATTCATGCCTCCCCCTCAGGAAACCTCTTATTCATACCCTCACCCCATACCATGGCAGGCTCCCATTCACACAAAACACCCAGCCAGGCTCCCATTCACACACACACACACACACACACACACACACATACACACCAAAGGCAGGTTTCCATTCACACAAACATACACTCAGAGAGTCTCCCCATCAGGAGCAGAATGGGAAGCCCATTCTGCTGCTCCTCCTCGTGTTCCAGCCTCTGAGCTATACAAAACTCTTGCAGCTGGCACTTCAACTATGCTAATCTCGTGCATCACGAGATCAGCTTAGAGCACGCATTAGCTGCAAGAATTTTGAATTCTGTAGTACCGGCACACTAGGTGGAGCAGGCGAACGGGCTCTCTCCTGGTGATATTCTCTTCTTGGCTACCGTGAAATGGGGTCTACCAGCAGCCTCTTTCTTCAACCGCCGGTGGGATGGTATCCACTGGGGGCCTCCCGTACCTTTTTTTCGTCCAGGACACCAGTAGGGTGGATGCCACCGGCATCCTCACAGGCTGCCTCCTCACTTCAGTCACCAGTGAGAAAAGGGTCCACTGGTAGCCTCACGGGTCACCTCCCCTCTTCGGCTGCTGCTCTTTTGGCTGTGCACATCCAGCAGCACCGGGCCTGTTCACAGGGATCTTGTGACAGGGCCTCTTCTTCTCAGGCCACCAGGCAACACAGATGGGTGGGCCTGAGCTCAAAGTGGGCAGGCCATGGCCCACCCATGGCTACACCATTGGTAGAAACAGAAATATTTTTATTTTAATTTTTTAGCAGTTTAACTCCAATTAAAATAAGTCTTGATCTTGCAGGAAGCAAAGTTGAAGATGTTGTGGCCTTAAATGGTCTACTAGAGAAGATGGTGGAAGCTCTCACTGTAAGAGATTATGGGTCGCTGAGGACAGATATGAAACGCGATGGCAAGAAAAGGTTTGACATGTCAGGTAAAAGATATGGAAAGAGGGAATCAGAATTGAGTTGCATGTGGCAACTCATATTTGCAGCAATGAAAAGTGCATATATCTCAACTAAGCAGACTAGATTGGCTGTTTTGGTCTTTATCTACCATCATTCACCATGCTATTATGTTAATATAATGGCACATAATAATATATAATCTATCATAATATTTTTTAAACCCTTGGTTGCATTCATAGAGAATCTCACTACAAAAAAGGTGCAACACTTATTCTAATATTTATGAATATTCAGCAAAAAATTAACAATTTGCAGACACTGATGTGGTGCCACCTACAACTTACCAGTAGTGGTAAGTTTTCCTTGTGCCAGCAAACCATGAGTACAAAATTAAACAGGTTTATCAATGTTAGCAGAACCCCAAGATAATGCTCAATTAGGCATGTCAGTTGATTACTCCATATAATGCATAAACTTTCCAGAGATGCCATGGGGAGTCAGAAGTTGTGCTAAGGAGAAACTATGTAATCAATGGCAACCACATGGCTCAAAGAACTGGAAGCAGAGAACCAGCTGCCAACTGAGTGAAGGATCAGCTGGTGGAATTGGTGGGAGTAATATATACAAAATTGCATAGTATAGTAGGTTGAAGAGAATCCAAAAGACCATCATTTATTTTAATTATTTTGTTTTTATTAAAACATTTATATTGTGCCAATCAATCAAGAGATCTTGGCGGAGAGCAACATAAGCAAATACAAAGCAGAATCACAATAAAACAAATAAAACATAATACATAAAATAAAATCAAAAGATTATAACCTTGCCTAGAGTCACTAGAAAGATCTGGAGAGGTTGTTCTTCTGGTAAAAGTAGTTCATGAAACAGACAGAGTTTTCTGCAAACTCTGCTCATGAGGATGTAAGGCTTTTTTAACTTGCCTGCCTTTGAAGGATGAGCTGAATGGGAGTATAAATATTGCTTCAGCATGAGGCAGGAGAGGAATAGTGGATATAAATGTGAAGGAATGTTAAGACAGAAGAAGTCAGGGGATTCCCCAAATTAAGATTGAGGATGGGGTCTGGTCCTGCAATGTGTGTATGAGGAGAGCCTGGACCTTGCCAGTCAACCTAGATCCATGTGGGCTAAGTAGAGTCTTGGGAAGCCTAGAGTGTTTGTGCATCTGAAGTAACATCAGTAGCCAGCAGCTGTCATTGAGTCATACAAAAGAATGCTCATCAGGACCCACCCAAGCTTGAATCCATGCAGGATTATGTCGATCTTGCCATTGGGACACTTGCAGAGACAGCCTCAAATTATGGCATATTGACAGGCTGGTCAATTATAGACCAGCCTGTCAATATGCCATAATTAGAACACAACCAGACTTCCAGTGCAAGTAGTTCTTTCAGTGGGCATCATCTTGGGGCTCTAGAGGGAGATGTTCCTGAGGTGAGGATCTCGAGATGGATCTGGCATCCATGCCTATTATCTCAGCATTGCTGCAGGAGCTGTGGATTCTCCCTGATTGTCCCAGGTGGGAGAAGTTCACAAACTGGTCCCATGAAGAAAATTGGATTTGACGATCGGTGTCAGAAAACTTGTACCCATATATTCCTCTCACAGTGATGAGCATTCTTAAAATTAAGCATGATGAGTGGGTAAATGACCAAATTTACTACTGCCTGAAAATGGCCCAACTTACCATGGACTATTCTGGACCCACCCAATGGTACAAGTTACCATCCGCCAACAGTGTAAGCAGTAGAAAATGGTCTATTACATTAAGAAGCATGCTATGGAGACCTTGGAGCCGGATGGACACCTGCGGACCTTGTTCATTTCTAGGATCCTGCTTGGTGGCAGTACAGTAAAAATTCCTGATCCGGCGTAGTACAGCCCATAACATTTCTGAGGCTGCCCAGAGATCAATCAGTCCTGCTGTTATTAAAGTTGCTACTCAAAGCTATGGACTATGTGAACTGTTTAGCAGAATAGTGTCCCTGAAAATGATGACCTGCCAGGTCAGGAGGGTAAAAAAAAAAAAAATGAAAGCCCCAGGAATATCTTAAGGTATCTGACAGCCGCGATAATATAGTGAATACTAAAGTGATCTGAGTTTTTTGTAGTTGTGTGAGAATTCAGGGAAATGGAAAAATATAATACTTATTTCATGTTGAGTACTGTTTGAAAAAAAAAAAAAATATATATATATATATATATATATATTTGGAAAAAAAACCTTCAAAACCCAGGAAAATGTTGAAAAAAATTCAGAAAAATACAAAATTGGTTCAAAACTTCTGACCAGTTTGCCTTGTCCTATATTTCTTCTTTCAAATATTCTGCTCAGATTTGTTTTTATTTTTTCAAGGTGTTCAGACAATGGAGTTACCCTCTTTCTAGTGTGTTTTGTTCTAGGAGAATGATGGAGCTAGGCGGCACTCCCCACCGAATTTACACCATATAGTGATATTCTCTCAGTCTGAGAATTTACTGCTGAGAGTTAGGCTTTTTCTCCAAATAGGAGGATTCTGCAAAGGAGTAGAAGAAATGTTGTTCCCTGTCAGTCCCAAGAGTGGCCACTGGCCAGTGAAAGACTGACGTTTAGTCACTTCCTGAATTGGTGTTGGCAAACTATTGCTCCAAACCCGTATAATGCTCATTTTATGTGATGTGATATATTGTTACCACTTTTTGTCAACAGGTGGCAGCAGTTCATCTAACCATTTTGTATTCTATGTGCATTTCTGGGCTGGATGCAGAAACTATGCATAAAGTGCCACTCCATGGGTTGCAACTTGGAAGCAGAAGATTTGATGAGTGTGCTGAAATGTTTGACGTTAAAGTTTGTGTATTGTGATATATGGACAAGGTGTATGGAAAAATGTTTCCCCTTGGGTCCCCATTTTTGTCTTTGTGGTGAGAGGATATAACCCTGCCTATGGTCACTAGAAAGATCTGGAGAATTAGAGCTGTTCTTCCTGTGAAAGGGAATTCATGAAAAGGTCAGAGAGTTCTGGGCAAACAGTGCTCAGCAGGATGGACTGTTCTTTCTTGCCTGCTTTGAAGGATGGGCTGAATGGGGATGTAAATCCTACTTCAGGACAAGGCAGGAAAGGAGTAGTTGATATGAAGTTGAATTGAAGAGTAGAATGTGAAGGCAGAAGGAGAAGTCAGGGATTTCTAACTCATGATTCTATCTAGGTAGATAAGTGAAAAGTGAGTTTTAGCAAGTTAGCTTCTAGCTGCTTGCAGCCTCCCACCTGTGAGGTGGTGGTGTGGCCAAGAATTTATTTGTTCCTATTTACTGAGCACCATTCAAAGGACCCAAACTCAGAGGAAAAAGAGTTAGATCCTGCTGGGGAATGTCAAAGCGAAGATACAGAGAAAGGTTACGGCTGTGTACTGTATACTCTTAAACCCTTGGGCTTAAAGATTATGGATGTAAATTTATTTAAAATGAATACACAAAATGTGAAAAATAAGGGCAACTCGTTTCATTCAGGGGTCCCAAAACCAATCGAGGGCATCCCTGACTGAAATGAACCTTATTCATTGCATTCATTTTAAATGAATGCATCGGGCCTAGGCACACACATATTCCACACACATCCAAAACGTTCTTGGTGGATTCCAAGATTTATGAGCATCAATAAAGTAGCATGCAACACAAATTAGATAACATAAGCTAGTCTAAAATAAACAACAATCAGGTCTAAAATGTATGGCTTAAACTTTGATTCATCATGAAGCTAATCTGTAAAGGTTTGCTTAAAAAGGAATGTCTTTAGTTCCTTTTTGAAATCTCTGGGACAGATGATGGAATGGAATGAGTCCATAAGAGAATTCCATAACGTCACTTCCACAATAGAGAAGGCATGCTCGCTGGTAGACTTGAGGTGGGTCAGCCTGACTGATGGAATCTCTAGAAAGTTTTTGCTGGCAGACCTTAAGCCCTAGATACTTTATAGATATATAAAATGCATTGAACCGGGGAGGGGGGGGGAATTGTTATTGATAAGCCAATGATTCATTGTAAGGGTTTTGTATTTGATTTTGCTATCCACAGGGAGCCAATGTAAGGAGGCAAGCACATGTGTGCTTACATTAATTCCAAGTAAAATATTTGTTCAGGAAAAAGAAGCTAAATATAACATACAAATCCATAAAGTAATAAACTACGCAAGAACAGCATAAAAAAAATCTCAGGTATTCTACACGTTCACCATTAGTGAATAGAAACAAAACTCAAAATATAAGAAAATTAAAGCAAGAAATGGAACATTATATCATGGATTATACTAATTGTGGGAGATAAAATGGAAGAAATAACCATCTTGTTATGGGAGCCCTCCTTCTGTCACCTTGATTTTATGAGATGCAGGCAGAAAGTCCACCAGAACAAGTGGCCAGCAGCTCCTATCCAGGCTGTTCAGTGCCAATTGACTTTTTTGTCCTTTGGTTTGGCTTTGTGGCAACCAATCCAGAGCAGCAATTGTTGCGTGAATGGAAGCTTTTCAGCTACCCCATATTCTTTCAGTCTGAGTAAGAGAGCTGTGGAACCCTCCCTTTAGGCTGCAGATTCCTGAGTCTGCAGAGGAACTGAGGCTTAAGTGTATGGGTGATATCAGTGTTCCATGCACAATTAGGAGTTAGTGGACGAGGGGAGCCCAGTGGTGGTATAGTCTGGCTCTGTCCAGAGCTAAAGAGTCCATCGGCTTGGAGACAGGCCTGAGGAGGTTGCTGAGATTGGTGGAGATTTTTTCTTTGTTTATGCCTTTAGCATCCTCAGAGGAGCAGAAGTCAACCTTTGGCGTAGATGGAACCAGAACCCCTTCTTCAATAGAGACTATGAACTTTTGAAACATTGTGGGAAAATGTATTTCTGGTGCAAAAATCTATATCCTCCAAAATTTCTGGAATAGCTACTAAGTTATCAGAGACTTTGCAGAAGTTTGAAGTATATAATATGGAAATTGCAAATACTAAACATCTGTTGGACATGGTGGAGGGAAATATTTCAAGAAAGAGGAGGTTTTCATCAAGGATTTTGGGGCAATCTATAGTATGTTTGGCAATCTGCAAACTGCTTTAAGAAGGCTTAATGCATTTTTTGAACTTTCCTAATGTTTTTTCTATTCAGTTTTGGAAACTTTTAATAAATATGCTATTACTGTTTTGTTTCACCTCTCTCCAGGGCCTTTGATTTTTCAAAAAATAAAAGGAGCAAAATTGAGGGTCAAGTCCAACCTATGGTACTTAGATATCTATGGATACTTTAGATCCTATAGGGCTTCTCTGAAGGAGTCTGGAATGGACCAAGCATTATCAAACATAGTTATTCTATGTGCCCTAGACCTAGTAGGGATTGGTTATTGAAAATATTTATGAATTATGTGTTCAGATTGTCATTGATGTTTCAAAGGAAACCCAGAGGAAGAAGAAAACATTGTGTGGCCTTTTTTTCTTAGATATTTATATAAATGTTTAATTAAGTTTCAAGACGGTCAGTACATATTTTTGTACCCTCTCAGTTAACCACCTTTCTTAGTGGTAGAACTCTAAATAACCATCTCATGGTGGCTGATTCTCAGGCCTTGGCTCAGACTTCCTATAAATACAAGTATTCTGCTACATTGGTCTATTAAACCCCACTTAGTATGCACTATTGTTTTAGTATTGTACTTATTTATATTTATTTTTGTGATCTATTTGATCTTGCAGGGACAAGGCAGAATATCAAAATGAAATAAATAAAATTAACACAGTAACATAGTAATGACGGCAGAAAAAGACCAAAATGGTCCATCTAGTCTGCCCTTCAAGCTTCCCAAAGTAGTAACTGCCGCTCTGTGCAGGTTACCCCCATGTTTCCCTTAAGGGTAGTACCGTATTTTCCGGCGTATAAGACGACTTTTTAACCCAAGAAAATCTTCTCAAAAGTCGGGGGTCGTCTAATACGCCGGGTATCGTCTTATAGGGCACACCTGCTCTCTTACCAGTTTCTCTCAATCACACACACATGCTCTCAATCAAATGCATTCTCTCACTTACACACAGGCTGGCTGCTTCTCTCTCTCTCTCTTTCACCCCCCCCCGAGCACAAATGGTAGCTGCAGCAGCTTCCTCCTCCAGCCCCCGCAGGCCAAGAAAGAAGAAACCCGTCGGCCGCAGGAGGCTCATGCTGCTGTCTCCTTTCCCGATTACCAGCTCCTTCGACTGCTCGGGGCCGCTCCTGCTATCGCCGCTGCAATTTTTCATTCGGCACGGCTTTCTCCTTCCCGCGCACCGCACTGCCGTTGCCGCTGGGCTATCAGCACGTTCAAGCCCAGTGGGAACGGCAGCGGTGCAAAAAAAAAAAAAAAGCTGTGGCATCCGCGGCTGCCCTTTTCTTCTTCCCACCCCCCCACCCTTTGAACCGGAACAGGAAGTGATGCGCGGGAAGAAGAAAGAGCCGTGCCGCGTGAAAAAATAGCAGCGGCGACAGCAGGAACGGCCCCGAGCAGTCGAAGGAGCTGGTAATCGGGAAAGGAGACAGCAGCATGAGCCTCCCGCGGCCGATGGGATTCTTCTTTCTTCGCCTGCGGGGGCTGGAGGAGGAAGCTGCTGCAGCTACTATTTGTGCTCGGGGGGGGGGGAGTGGAAGTGAGAGACAGAGAGAGAAGCAGCCAGCCTGTGTGTGAGAGAATGCATTTGATTGAGAGCATGTGTGTGATTGAGAGAAACTGGTCAGCGAGCTCGTGTGTGAGAGACAATGAAAGTGACTGCTCAGAGAGATGACTGATGTGTATGTGAGTGTGAGAGAGAGAAAAAGCATGGAAGTGAGAAATCTGGGTATGTGAGAAAGCATGGGAGTAAGAAGCCTGATTATGTGAGAGAGAGCATGGGAGCGGGAGGGCTGGCTGTGTGTGTGTGTGCGCGTGCATGAGAGAGAGACTGGTTGATAAGGTGACGGTGTGTGTGAGAGAAAGAGACTGGTGTGTGTGAATGTGAGAGAAAGAATGTGATTCAGGGAATGAGAAGCCTGTGCACGTGGAGAGTAAGCATGGAAATGAGAGAGACTGGTGTGTGTGTGTGAGACAGAGAAAGTGATTATGAGAGTGAGAAGCCCGTATATGTACGGTAAGCAGAACACGGGAGTGGGAAGCCTGTGTGTGTGTGTGGCATGAGAGAAACTGTTCAGGAAGGTGTCTGGTGTGTGTGTCAAAGACTGTTTGGGAAATGATTGGTGTGTGAGAGACAGAAACTGGTCATGGGGGCATGACTGGTATGGTGTGTGTGTGTGAGAGACATGGGCCCTAAGGAAGAGGAAGAGGAATAGGAGAGCTGCTAGAGGGGGTAAGGAAAGGTGGCTTTTTAAGTTTATTTTTCTTGATTGACTGCCATTTTAATTATTTAATATTATGTGATGTGTCTGCTTTTTTGAAATATTTTATTGGTGGTTGGAGAATGTTTAATAGTTTTTATGAGTTTTTAATTGTTGGATGTTATTCTGTTCATAGCTGTTTTGAAACATTTATTCTGCTTATTAGTATAGTTTTACAATTATTTATGTGTGGGGATCTATAGCTGCTTGCTAGTTCTGTTTTCCTAATAAGAGGTATATTGGTTTTTAGGGCCTGATATACGGTATTTGTAGTGTTGCCTTTTCATAGATAGGGTTGCTCCTGTTTGAGTGTAAAATTATTTTTTTTCTTAAAAATATGTATAAAAAAGGGGGGTCGTCTTATACGCCCAGTCGTCTTATACGCCGGAAAATACGGTAACTGCCGCTCTGTGCAGGTTACCCCCATGTTTCCCTTAAGGGTAGTAACTGACGCTCCGTGCAGGTTACCCCCATGTTTCCCTTAAGGGTAGTAACTGACGCTCCGTGCAGGTTACCCCCATGTTTCCCTTAAGGGTAGTAACTGCCACTCTGTGCAGGTTACCCCCATGTTTCCCTTAAGGGTAGTAACTGACGCTCTGTGCAGGTTACCTCCATGTTTCCCTTAAGGGTAGTAACTGCCGTTCCGTGCCGGTTTAGCTTTTTTATTTATTCCCATCCTCTAGCCTTTTAGGGATCCACAGTATTTATCAAGAATAAACAAATCATATGGCTTCTTTTAGATTATTTTCTGTTTCTATGAAGTATGAAGAAGAGTCAGTATGACAGTTGAAATTTATGTTAGCTGATTGATGTCCACTTTCAAATTTCAGCATACTCCTCTCCCCACCTACGTATTGTACCCTGAGACTATCTTTATCTGGGACATGAACCCTGCTTGGGGCTGATAAAATGCTTCCAAATAGGTTACATTGTGCTTGCTACTCAGAGTAAACAGAGGCACAGATCCAGCACTTTGGAAAGGTCATAACCCAGAAAGTCACTTCCCTCATTCCACATGAGGTGAAAGTGTACCAACTTTCCAGAGATTAAATTAACCATTATTCCCTAGCAAGGATACAAACAGGGATTTTCTACATTTTTGTAGATGGCTTTTATGCAACCCAGACCAGAGATCCACTAAACCCATGAGATGAAATAGGGATAAATCAGATAAAGAGCTGGTTTGGGCTTTTGATCCAACAATGTGATTATTTGATTACACTTGTAACATTGTTCTTTTCTGCTCTGGGACCCCTGCAGCCTTTCACATAATAGATGGTTGACTTTTGTTATATATGATTTCTTGTGGAAAAACAAAATTCTGTTATTCTGGATGCCCATGAAAAGTCTGTTTCTTTTCTACAGTGCAGTTAGGAATGTAAAATATTATGCTATTAAACAGCTAGCTGGTAAATAAAGTCATACCTTTTAGCCTTTTATGTAAATGCTTAATTTAAGTGGACTTTCTTTCCATCACTCCTCTCACTCCATCACCACTCTGGGAATGTATGGAAGTTTTCCATTCAGGATGCTCCATACATGCCCAAGGATTTGCCAATACAGTCAACACAATAAGCTCTACTAATACAAGAATTGGAGAGTGAAACAATGAGATCATGCATAATGTACCTCACTATGCTTTGAACTGTAACACAAGCTCCCCCAGTGACTGGGGAAGAAAATGACATCCCTTCACTGATTGGAGATGGTCTCACACTGTTGTTGCCTGCGATTACATTTCACTGACTCTGTGGGCTTGAGGTGCAACAGGTTTGCCTTGGTGCTCTCTTTGTGTTTTTCACAATGCCTTGCCTCCCACCAGTTGTTGCCATCCTCCTCTTTACTGGCCTTCTGCCGCTGAAATACAGCACCGGCAATCCAGTAAGGGATGGGCTCTTCACTGTGTTTATTGTGGAACAAAGTGATAAACCAGACAGCTCTAGTGGGAGTGAGGGGCTAATGGGATTGAAAGGGCGCTGGGGGTTTATAAGATGGCTACAGTGTATGAAATGGAGAGCCACAGACCTGGAGTCAGAGCAGCCTCTACATCAAGGTTAGGCAACGCCGATTCTTGAGTGTCACAAACAGGTCTGTTTTTCTTAGGACATTCACAATGAATATGCATGAGGTATAGTGGTTTTGCATAAAATGGAGGCAGTGCATGCATAGTCATTGTAGATACCCTGAAAAGCAGACCTGTTTACATGCACTTGAGGACCCGAGCTGCCTGCCTTACTCTAAACCATCTCTCTGAGAGGGATAATAAGAGCTGCAGGCAGACAGAGGTCAGAAGTCTTCTTGCTGTAGATGGACCTAGCCAGGTCCTGTGTGGTTTTGTGCTGCAAAAAGTCCCTCCTTTAAATAAAAGGAACTGCTTCCCCTCACATTATGGTTTAAATGGTTAGCTTTTTTAATTATATTTTCATCACTAAATGAAAATATAATTTAATAGCAAGACAGTATGAATATCTGTCTTGCTGTCAAACCCAGAGTGGCACAATAATTGTAGAATCACAATAACGTGTGTTTATTCTGTCAGGAGTTACACAGGTTACACTGCCCTTTGAAACCCTAAATATTAAAACAAATACCCCCATAATAAATATTACAGTGGACTTGGAATATAAGGGTGGGGTGTTACAGAAATGGATACATAAAAACTAATGCCCGAGAAGTCTTCCTAGGATCTTTGGGGAAATGTGACTATCTGAATTTTCTTCAGTCTTTTCTTTTTCAGTGTCAAGGTACCAAACTGTAATCCAATTAAAATATATTGCTTTGCTGCTGTGTCTGCAAGGTTCTTAATCTAGACTTTTCTTGTGCTCTGGGGAAAGATAATCAATCCTGCACATATTAATAAAAAAAAAACTGGAAGGTAGAAAGGGAGCTCTGTAATAGCCTGCCAAAGATAAAATTTGTTGAAAGTAAAACCAAGAAAGTAGTTGGATAGAGAGGACACCTTTATTAGGCTAACACATGTTTTATGATGCAAGGAAATTGCCTGAGGAAGGGACTTAGGCAAGACTGAAAATTGCATATTAAAATGTTTGCTGTTCTACGATGACATCTCCATCCATCTACTTTGTTGGTTTTCTTTTTAACGAAACACGGAAAAGTAAAAGGATGTGTATACTTATAAATAGCTGTGTCTTACTTATATGTAGGCCCCTTCAAAATTTGTGTCTTTAAATCTGCTCCTGGTCTTCTGGCAATGGACTTGTTTGCACAACAAAGCCCTAAATAACTTCAAATTATCTTCTCTTAAAGACCTGCGTTGGGGCTGTTCATTGCAAAATACTACATTTCCCAGACTTCCCTGAGCTTAGACACCCTTCTTCTAGTGATCTTGACAGATCTCTGTGAGCTGCAGGGTTTCCACCTCATTCAGGTCAACTTGGAAAGTATGATCCAGCTCTAGTTTTGTCCCATTATATGATTTTGATGCAGCATTAGGTTTCTTAGTGAAATCAGAATTACAACTCCATGTATGCAATGGGGCAAAACCAGTCTCTTCAGGTTGATCTGGATGAGATGGTAATCCCAAGAGCAACATTTGCTCAGTATGTGGATCAGTGAGCTTTGACAGTATGGTCAGACTAGCAATTTTGTATTCAAGACATCTTCCTGTTTATCTGCTCATCAGAAAGGTAGCCCAAGTAGAAATTAAAACTGAGAAGTAAAGTTAAAAGTAATCAATAGTCACTACTGATTGTCAACCCAGCTCTCAATACAAGCCAGGAGTGATAAATAACATGTGAGGTGAAGAGCAAAGAAAGCCTGTAATAGATTTTCTTACTAGTAGACTGGGAAGTGTCCTTCCATGGACGCTGAGCCTTGTAACAATGAGGGAGGTGAAGACTAGGCTTAGTTATAACTGTTCCATCAGCAATTCATGTGAAGCTATAAATAAAAAGAGAGCACTATCTCAACATTTACAAATATCTAAAAAAAAAATTTCTATCTTAATAATCATTTTTAATTCACAATTTAAACCATGCAAAATTTCAAGCAAAGCATATACACTTCAAAATTGTAATGTTTCAAATTTTGCATGGTTTAAATTGTGGATTAAATAATGATTGTTAAGATTGAAATATTTGTTTGGGGTTTTTTTAGCTTTTTATTAATGTTGATGTTGCGCTCAGGGACGGAAACTTTCAAACCAGCGCCCGGGCACACATTTGCATGCATACATCAACCCACATCTTCCTTAGACTCTATCGGCTTTACTGCATGTATATAAGTGGATTTTAAAATATGCTCGCATGAAGGACATTTCCAGTTTTACCAATTGGTCCACCAGTTTATTTATGGCATTTCCTTCTATACCACCTACCTAAAAGTCTAGGTGGTTTACAATAAAAACATCCATAAATTTACAATTTAACAACTTATGGATGTTTCCCCGTTCTATCTCGAGGTCATCCAGACCCTCTGGTTCTTCAACCTGCACTCCCCACCAGTTCACCCAGACTCCCTCGCCCTGTCATGTTGGGCCTAAAAAGAGGTTTCTGCAGACCTACACCTCATCAGAAGCAGCAGTAAATAAACGCAGCTAACAAGCCACTGTGCTTTGGCCGTCAGATTTAAAATACAGATTTACGTGCATTCCTTTTAGGCCCACCCTGGAATGCACCTGACATGCCCTAAGCTCTACCCCTTTATCATTTACTGGCATTCGCGCACGTATACATGCAATTTGCGGCTTTTAAAATAAGCATTGCTCGCACGTGACCCAAATACTTGCGTATGTGGGCTTTCTAATGCAGGCATCACTTTTAAAATTCACCCCTTAGTTTTTTTTTTATTTAATGAGCGATATAGGCCACTGTTCACCCTTTTGATATTTTTTTTTAATGTATATGTTATATGCAGGATACTCACCATGACTTATTTACCCCTGCGGTTCACTAAATCTTCATAAGTTGCCCATCGCAAGGAAGTCCTCAAGAGTCCTGGGTGCATATGAAATGTGGGTTACAGGGTGCAGCCAGGGGAATGGGATAAGGAATTGTTGGGGTATTGGGACTCTCCAGTGTTGCTGAAACTGAGTCTCCTTTCTGCTGTCTTCTCCCTCACCCCAGAGCAATACATTGTCTTCTATTAATTAAATATTAATTAATTAATTGACTTATTTAGTTGCAAGATGTATAAACCTGCTCACCCCAAAATGTTCATGACTCATCTCCCTGCAACAGTACGGTAAGCGCTGTTAGTGGTGGGCTTTTACTCACTATAAATTTTTAGAAATAGGCATAGAGATATCATTCAGAAATCACATTTCACTTAGCAAAATCAGTTTCACAGTGATAAATTTTCTCTGTGGAGGACCTTGAATACAAAAGGGTTATCATAGGTTATTGTCCCCAACACCACTCCAGGAGAGAGGGGGTGCCAGCATGGCCATTTGCCTAGGGTCTACAATGTTCAAGGGGCCTACTTTTGTTGGGAAAAATTTTAAGAAAAGCTAAATATATCTATTTCTAACATGTATAAATAAAAATTTCAATTGAAATTGAAGAATTTGCTAACAAAAAAAGCTCGTAAAGCCTTCTTAAATAAATAAAAATTATTTGGGAAATTTAGAAAACGATTTCTCTTATTAAGTATCACATCAGAACCTTACATAGGGGCCTACTCTTCTTAGCTGGCACGGGCCTAATTCCTGCTCTCTCCGGCCCTGCCCAAGATCTAACAAACCACAAAACAAGCCCATTCACTGTTCACTCTAGGGCCGATTTTAAGAGCCCTGCTCGTGTAAATCCACCCGGATTTACGCGAGCAGGGCTTGCGCACCGGTGCGCCTATTTTACATAGGCCTGCCGGCGCGCGCAGAGCCCCAGGGCTCGCGTAAGTCCCGGGGTTTTCCGTGGGGGCGTGTCGGGGGCATGTCAGGGGCGTGTCGGGGGCGGGGTCGAGCGGCGCGCCGTTTTTGGGGCGGGACGCGGCGTTTCGTGGGCGGGCCCGGGGGCGTGGTTTCGGCCCGGGGCAGTCCAGGGGCATGGCCGCGCCCTCTGGAACCGCCCCCAGGTTGCGTCTAGGTGCGCCAGCGGCCCGCTGGCGCGCGGGGATTTACTTCTCCCTCTGGGAGGCGTAAATCCCCCAACAAAGGTAGGGGGGGGTTTAGACAGGGCCGGGGGGGGGGTGGGTTAGGTAGAGGAAAGGAGGGGAAGGTGAGGGGAGGGCGTTAGCGAATTCCCTCCGAGGCCGCTCCGATTTCGGAGCGGCCTCGGAGGGAACGGAGGTAGGCTGCGCGGCTCGGCGCCCGTCGGCTACACAAAATCAGTAGCCTTGCGCGCGCCGATCCAGGACTTTAGCAGCTACGTGCGTATCTACTAAAATCCAGCGCACTTTTGTTTGCGCCTGATGCACCTACAAAAGTACGCGAGGGCGCCCTTTTTGAAAATCTACCCCTCTACTTGTAACCTGGATTGGCCACTGTTGGAAATAGGTTGTTCAGCTTGATAGACCCTTGCTCTGACCCAGTATGGCAACTTCTTATGCTCAGATCTATTAAGTTTCATTGCAAAGTGTTCAACATATTGTGTTGTGTTTGTAAGTTGAATAGATAACTCCAGGGGCATGGCTTATGGATGAGCCTGTCAAGGGAGGCCACCTGACTCCAGTTGATACAGAACAGGTGTGTTATCCATGACTTTTTTTTTAACTCCTTCTTTAATGTTCTTCCATTGAGAAAGTCTTAGGGTGATTGAAAGCATGATTTTTAAAAATAGAAATGATTTGGCTGTGTCTCATGACCTGGAACCAGGTGGTCACCCTAAAACCAGTTCTTTTGCATTGAAAGGGGAAAAATTGTTATCAGAAAGAACCCATCTAGTTTCAATGATTGAAAGTCCAGGCTTACTGCTGGTTGTTTTCACAGAAAGCCTGATCAATTTCTATTCTTGACAACAAGAGTGGTTTCTACAGTTGTAGGGGCTATACCAGGTCATTAGTGGGAGCCCAAGAGTAGGGAAACAGTAAGGATATGCAACTCTAATCTGCAAGGACTGCAAACTAGGCTGCTTTTTCAAGGCAACCAAATATGCAAATTAATCTGACTTTTAGACCAACATTATAGAAATATACTTCATGAATTTTCATTGTGGATGGGTTTGCAGCCTGCAAGGGACAGCTTTGCACATTCTTAGGGGAAAAAAATAAAGAAAAAAATTAATAAAAAGGTATCTATGAGTAGATCAAAGCTTTCTAACGCATCACTTGTTTTCCATATAATCATACTGAATGCATACTGTATATATATTGAAACATCTATTTGTACATATTAACTCTTCAGGTTGCTTATTCTCAAGGTATTGCATTTACTGGTTGAAGTGGTTGAGTTCTATAACTCAGTGGTAAGAGTAGAGAGCTATGAAGCATCTTCCACTTCAGCACTTACTGGAAGACCTTGTAAAAGTTCCACTATCACAACACTGTTCTGGTTCCAGGAGTAGGGTTCTTTATCTTTAATTGGTTGGTTTAGATACACATACAAGTGAGTCTTCACTCTTTCAGGTGTAAAGCCATTGTTTTAAAATATCTCTGTTGTTCCTTTTGGCTTGCTGGAGCTGCTGCTCTCTATGATGTTTCCCTCTCTGTCTTTTCCTGAGCCTTTTTCTAGGGCTCAGTGCCTCAGCAATTTTCTTCCTTGAGGTTCTCTGTGAGTTTTTATGTTTTTGGTTATTCTGCCATCCCGCCCTGTCTTGCTGTTAGTTGTTGGACCCTTTTCCCTGGGCTTTCCTATTAGGGACATAGCCCAATTCATAGACTACATAAATAAATCATTTATCCTCCATTTGTTTAAATTTAGAGGGTCATTTATCAAGCTGCAATATTTTACCACAGGAGGGGCAAAATATTGCAGGGGGCATTCCTGCAATATTTTGCCCCATCCCGGGAAAATATCGCAGAAATATTAAAACAAGCATGAGTGCACCTATACACGCACATATCAGCGCCCAAGCAAAGATATCTAGAATTTTTAATCATATATGCACTTATGCGCGTATGTTTTAAAATACACCAACTGCGCATAAGTATGCTCCTAATTTTAAGGGGTTACTTGAGCACAGCTAGCACCATATCTTCCACAGGACTTTGTCAGCTTTTATGCATGCATGTAAGTGATTTTAAAACATGCTCGCACAAGACACATTCCCAGTTTTCCAATGAATCCACCAGTTTGTCCAGTTAATATCAAGGTCTTTCAGACCCCTCTGGTTATTCATCCTGCATGTCACCCAGTTGACCCGAACCCCTCACCCTCTCCTATAATCCCTAAAACTTGAGATCTACAGATTTGCTCTTCATCCAGAGCAAATGGGACTCAAGCTTGCTAAATTCCTGCTCTACAATAAAATGCAAGAGGTTCCCTTCATGCAAGAGGAATCTGAAATAATCAGGATCCAAGGAAAGGATGACACGAAGCCATCTTGTGAGAGGAATAAGGAGAGAGGGGAAAAAAGGAGTTGGAATGGACCCCAACTGGGCCATAGGCACGTGCATTCAGTGCTCCATTTGTTTCATCTATTTCAGCGGTATGTGCATATCTCACGATTGGCTAGCAAGCACACAAAATGGAAGGTGTGCGTGTATGTAGTTAGCAAAAAGATGTACGTGCATATTATCCATTTTGCACATCTACCATCTATTCATGAGATTTGTGTGTACTGCCAAAGAAATGAAACAAATGGAGCAATGAATGCACATCCCTACTGGGCCCTGTTCATCTGCAAAAGATGAGGAGAAGAGGAGCTACAGGTATCATCATGATACTGACCAGGGGAGAAAGGAGGAGGGTGTGTGCCTTTCAAGTACAGTGACAAAAATGAGGAGTTTCAAGGAGAAAACTTCAAGAAGGAGGTAGGAGATAAAATGTCTCTGTAAAATAAATGCCATCACTTTTATTTATTACCAACATTCGATCTGAGATATCACATTGGTTTTCATTCAGGTACTGAAGGTATTTCTCTATCCCCAGAGGACTTACAATCTAAGTTTTTTGTACTTGAGGCAATGGAGGGTAAAGTGACTTGCCCAAGGTCACAAGGAGCAACAACAGGACTCAAACCCTGGTCTGCTGGTTTGTAGCCCACTGCTCTAACCACTAGGCTATTCCTCCTCCCTACTTGATACTTCACTACATTGGGAGGGAAGCCACTAACTTGCCCTATATCCCATTTGAGGGAAGAAGTAAGTCTATTCAAGAAGTAAATTAACTTTCTCTCATAAAGACAATGAGAAATCATTTACTTAAAGAACTGGATTAATTGGCTTTAACATCTGAATTGAGAAAAGGCTGAAAAAAGTCACAAACTTACTAAAAGCACTTGTATCATCTTGAAAATGAAGTACACAGCTGTAAAGATTTTATTTCATCACTTGCACCTTATCAGTAAAGAGACATGTTGGAAACCAAAGATTATCATGTATTTCATTGAGTAGTGACTTTATGTATCTATGCTGTGATCATCACTGCTCTCTATACAAGTATTTAAAACTGAGGCTTAAAACTAAGCAGTGTGAAGGCCTTGAAAGAAAACTTTCCCCCCCTGCAGGAAACCCAGCAGTGTTCCATCTTGAATAGAATCTTGAGATATGGCCTCTAGAAATGTTATCACAGGGGTTACATGTTTTCAAATGGGGTGCCTCAACAGGTAGTGGAGGGTTGAGTGGGGGTCTGCATGGCCCTTTAAGAAGATTCCGTCCGTGGCTGTCAGGACGCATGTTAGCATCCTGATGGCACTGGGATATTTTCTCTACAACTCCTGAAAAATGCTGTTTTGGAGGCCAGCCACATTATTTTATTTGCATAAGATTACCTTTGTAAGAGCTAATTTGCATGTATTTGCAAAATGTATGCATGTAAATTGCTTGCAAGGCAGCTCATTTTACTGGGGAGTGTTTGAGTCCTAAATATCGCTCAATGTTGTGAATATTGTGTAATATAAGCATGATATGTCTATTTTGTGCTATAAATAGTGTTTACCACAGGTTATAGCCATTTCATGGCATAGTAAATGTGTCCCCTAGATTGTAAGCTGTTTGGAGCAATAACATTATAGCTATGTGTTTTATGTTATACATCTGTGCATGCTAAGAGATGCAACTAATTAAGAGGGAAAATCAATAAATATGTAAATATCTACTTAAATTACACGTGTTTATAAGTGTTGACATGCCTTTTATACAGAGATTTCTTGCCAATAGCTCTTCTTTAAATGCAATTCCTTGAAAGGACCTTGATATATAAAGCAAACTGTTATTGTTTCGCCTCGATACCCTTCGTTGTAATCATCAGTCCCAATTGTTTTAAAAGTCCTCTTGTGCTTTATATTTTCAATGCATATTAAAAAGATGAGTTGTACTGAAACAATACAGGCTTCACGTTTCGATAATGTATCTGCATCGGGGGTATTTTCACATTTTCTCCATTGCAGGCTCCCCTATAAGGGCAGTGAAATAGAGGAGCTACTGATGGAGACAATGTCAAAATATCCCCGATGCCATGTGAGGTGAAAATGTCACTTTCTTGTAGTTTATTGAAGCCTGTCAAACATTTGAATGTTTCTGTCATATCCTAGCTATTCCTTCTTTCCTCCAGCAAGTACATTTTGATTGTGTCATATCTTTCTTTGGAGGTTTTTTTTGTGCTACGGGTCTTTATCATTTTCGTTCCCCTTCTCTGAACTGCTTCCATCCTCTAAATGTCCTTACAAAGGTCTGGCCTCTAGAACTGAACCCGGTCCTCAAGATGGGGTCTCACTAGCAGCCTATAAAAGGGCAATATTGCCTTCTTATTTCCGCTAATGATACCTCTACTTCTGAAATCAAGCATGCTGTATGCTTTCCCTTCAGATCATCGAAGAGGATTAGTCCTAAATCTCTTTCTTAACAGTTTCCAGTTCTTGTCCTTCTAACTGATTAGCTAGTGGATTTTTCCACGCCGAATATATAATTTTACACTTTTTAAATATTATGTTTTTATCTCCACACCTTTAACAGTTCTTCCAGTTTTTTATGCCTCTCATTTTTTTCACCATTTCCAGAGTGTCTATTCTGCAAACAAGCATATTTTACTTCCTATGCAATGTCACTAATAAAAATATTGAAAAGAAATTGTCCTAGCATCAAGCCCTAGGGTATTACACTGATCATTTTACCTTCACTAGATAACGCCATTAACCACAATTCTCTGTGTTGTGTAACTCAACAAGGTCTTCATCCAATTTACAATTTGTACTCCAATACTGTCAACCTTGTCTACCAGTGTCCCATGCAGCACAAAGTCTATTTACTGAAATCCAGATAGGCAATATCTATTGCATCTTTCTGTTGCAGCACTTTTGTCAACATATTACTGGTCTGACAGGATCTTCCTTTTGTGGAACTATGTTGTCTGGGTCCAGTAATGCACTTATTTCAAGGTGCTGTACTAACTTTCTCTTCATTATTGCTTCCATAGTTTGCCCACTGCTAAAATTTGATTAATGAGTTGAGTAGTTACCTGCTTCCTTCTTGTTCCCACTTGTGGTTAATGGAACTAAAACATTTGTCCATTCTACTAAAATCTGAGGAGGGAGACCATGTTATTTTGTGTATTATGTATTTGTTTTGTACTCCGCTTAACATGGCAGGTAAACTATAAGTCAGTACCTCCTTTAGCTCCTTCAGTATTCTGGGATCTACAACCTTAGATCCTATAGATTTGTTTACTTTTAGTTGATCCAATGCATTGAATACTATATCATCAGTAAATGGTAATACACTCACTGCATAAACCCTTATCTATGTGGAGAGACCCCCAAAATTGCGCACTTTATTCACTTCTAGTTGTACAAGGTGTTTTGAGTGAGGGAGATCCTGGGATTCTCAGTGTTTAAAGTTTTATCTAAAATGTTTCAGTTTGGGAGTATTTTACCCCTGAATGACCACAGGATGGCATTTCTGATGAAGAAGGGCTATATGATATGTGTGTGTTAAAGAATGTTTGAATATGAGACAGGAGGAAGTTTGTGAGCTGATGACCGCCTCCCCCCCCCCTCTCCTCCCCCCAACAAACATACACATTAACCTCTGAAAATCTTGGAGTGATAGGAAATGAAGAGTTCCCAGGTATGGAAAGCAGTGTGAAATATTGGGTGCTATTTGATCTGTCTTCTGTTTTAAAATATTTTATTGGTGTTTGACAAATTTGAAGAATTTTTTAAGTGTTTTTTTTTAAATATATATTCTTCTTAATAGTATGATCTTACTATTATGATTGATATCTTATATTTTTTTATTTTATTGTTTGATGTTTTAAGTGGACTGGTAGTATTCCTATTTTTCCATTGTTGCACTGAATACAGATTCTGGCTTGTTGCAGTTTATAGTTCAGTTTTTATCTGCATGTTTCTGTTTATACTTTATGGTCTCTTTATTCTGAATATGGTCTCTGTGTTCTGTATATGGTGAGGATCTGTCTGGGTTCTACATGTGTGAACAAGGTGAGGTACTTCCTAGCATATGTAGGCATCTAGAGCAGCCTGACTTGCTCTGTTTTCCTAATAAGAAGTGTATTAGTGTTTTAGGGTCTGGTGTAGTATTTGCAGTATTGCTTTCATAGGTAGGGTTGTTACTGATTGAGTGTGGCAGTCAGTGTTGTTTTCGTATGGAAGGTTTACTATATAGTATTGTAATTCAGTTTACTCATGGCTTTCTGAGAACCAAGCCACATTACAATAGGCCAAATACCAATGTTTTAAATTTTATTTATATCATCTTATTAACCATTCTTCCAGTCCGTTAGGGTCACCCATATCATTATACAATTGCAGCATATATACAATTCATAAAAACAAACAATAAATATGACAAAATAATAGTACAACATACATTTTACACATTCTTTAGGGGGTTCTCCTGCAGAGCAAAGATCTTTCAATCCCAATAGTCAAACCTCCCCACTGATAAATACAATCTGGTAAAAACCCTTATCTCACATAAAATCATGATCCTTTAAAAAACTGATTTTCATCTACATATTATCATGCCTTAGTACTTCTGTACATGTATCTTTAAACCAATTACAGATTCTGAGAAAAGAGCCAGGTCTTCACCTTCTTCTGGAAAGACCAATAGCTTTTATCATCAAGTACTATTAGAATTAACTACTGTTATTAACTGGCAGCAGGTAACAGTTGCAGATTTTTGTCTATAGATTAAACATCATCAGTTGTTAATAGGAGGCCTGCAGGGCATTTGGGAGAATGAAATAATTGTCCAACATGCAGAATCTAATTATGCCTGTCAGGCTGTTACAGAAGGAAATCAGTGCATGGTATGAATACAATATTTGTCATACACTGCAGCCAGCACCAAAAAAGTGGCATTAAGTTTCAGCAAAAGTCTACTGGTCTTAGAGATACAGTATACTTATGTTAAAATGAAAGACGGATTCTGAGCAAGCAGGGTCAGGTCATGTCACGCATATTTTCCAAGCTGAGGAAGATAATCTATCGTTTTATGCGTTCTTCCTTTCGGCATGGACGGGTTTCCTAACAGTAGCTATTTAGTGTGATAATGGCGTTTGATAATTGGACACAAACACCATTGTCACACTCCACAGCTCTGGCAGTAAGTATCACCTTGATATAAACTGCAAAAGTGTCAAGCACAAATTATTGCTTCAGGATTTATCACTGAGGGCATGAAACATCCTCCAGAGGCTTAACCTGTAATAAACAAAATAGAGCAGAATGTAAGCAGTCAGAAAGTGCACAAGGAAACATGGCCACTGGTATTTGGTTGCTAAAGAAGCTACTGTAGTCTCTGATGTGCCTCTGATCCCCTCCCTTCTGATATGAAGATTGTCTCATTTCTACATATTTGATGATAAACAATAAAGGGGTCTGAAGATGACGTACAAGTGATGGATAAGAAACAGAAAGTATGTATATGAGGATAATGGACAAAAGAAGAAATTGATGCATGAAGTGATAGGGAACTTGCAGGAATTTTTTATAGTTTTTTCAGAGGAAGAAATCATTTCTCTATCTTTTATGGAGCCAGAAACCATTCAACTTATTGAAGCATTATCCCAGACCTTCTAAACCTCCTAGTCAACAAAAATAAATTCCAATAAAATGCATTAAAGTACCATACTTTGGGAAGCCTGTGCAGTCCTCAGTTTACCATCCAGTTTTATCCTACTGTACATCCTGGGGAGAGAGTTTACAGCATGGCTTCACATAGAGTACTTTTCACAGAATAATCTTTTTTTCTCAGCATTCTCTTCCTTATGAAATCTGTAGAGGCATTATTGTGTAAAGAAGATACAAAGTTTTTTCATTCTTTTTCAATTACCCTCTTAATCCAGGAACAAATAATGCAGACCTGCCAATCAATCCTTAGGAAGAGGGCCGGCTTCTTATTTTGGATACAAAAATACATTTAACATTCTTCAGTTCTTAATTACAAAGAGAATCCTTTCATTGAGAGATGAAAGTATGTCCCTCATTCCCCTCTGAAAATATCCCTTACCTATGTTTTTAAGCATTGACACCTCTGAATTAAGCTGCCAAAGATAAAAGATGACATAAAACCTGAACCAGGATATCTAACTGCCAAGATCTGGATATAAATCTCTGTGCAGCTCAATATTTGCTACTAGATTGGATGCTCAGGGCTTTACACTATTTCTTTTGAGAATTAGATTCTTATTTGTAGTTGGTGACAGAACCTTCTTGTTATCTTCCAGGAAGTGCCATTAATGCACAACGATTTTATCTCACAGAGCGCGCCAGTGATAGATGGCGACAATGGTTGTGTCCCTGCCACAGCACATTCTGTAAAAAGTTTGACATTTTCGGTTTTGAAATCAAATAGTCAATTATTAAACTCCTCCTCCTCCTGCACATGTTTCAAACACCTCATTAACCTAAAAGGACTTCTTAGACATTTAAACCAGAACCTTCCTTCTTTTCAAAATTACAATAAGGAGAGTTGGATTTTGAGCCCTACCACACTGCACTCACCCCCAGCTCCAAATATAAATAACCATAAACCATAGCTGTACAATGAGAATACACAAACCAAAAAAATACATATCACAAATGGTCCATTAATTTTAGAACATGAAAGGTTCAGAACACTGAATTAGCTGTTGTCATTTCTTTTTTTAATGATGGGTTGATAGATGGCACATTTTGCAAGTCAGGGAATAATATATTGCTGAAAGGACAGGTATTCCCAGCTCAACAGGGGAAACGCTGCGGCCTCATTTAATGTAGGCATTCACTAGTGGGGAATCTAGAGGTCAGGACCTTATAGATGGGTGGGTGAAAGGTGAGGAGGAGGTACCAGGTGCATGTGTTTGAAAATAGCAAAGACTGAGCTGTCAGATATGGTGCATGCGATGGCAGAATTATTACTAATGTCCACTTGGCGAAAGGGAGGTGAGGATGGGGCTGCTTCCTGCTGTTTCAGCATAAAGGGTTGAAGCTATGGCAATGGCACTACCAGAAGAGATCATAGCGTGTGAGTGTGACACCCCCCCACACACACACACGCAGGTGCGCACACACACACGCACATGCACACACAAATTCATTTACAGGTTCAACAGGTCTTTGGCCAACTTACTCCAAACTATACTCCCTGAGAATCCTGATTCTTCTACTCACTGGTCCGCATGGCATATTGTCCTTGAGAAGTGAAAGAGGGACATAAAAGCACAACCCGTGCAATCGCTTTGTTCAAAGAATGAATCACCTCAGTAGACTAGGCTGATAGAGCAACCTAGGTGTCCAGTGAATTCAAGGAAGAGGAGCATCCTGTGCATGACTTCAACATCTCACTCAAAACTCTTTGACAGTAATTTTAATACCGGCATGGAGGCAACACACATAGTCCAGAGCCGCAGCCATTTTATAACTTACGTATGTACATGCATGCATGGTATAATATGGACTGAATGTGGCTACCTGTTCGCACAATTTTATATGATCACGTGCATGTGCAGACAAATGCCGCCTCTGCTGCCTAAGTGGGAAGACTTTGATAGAAACACGCACTGGTGCAATTACCAGTTTAACCACTTTGCTCCCAGTTTACCCAGGTAAGGGACAGGACTTCCTAACCACCTTATTTAAATAGTCTTCCTTTTCCCCTCTTAACCCTGACCCTTAAAACCCTATCGACATGCCTATATTTTTATGTAAAGTTACACGGTAGGGGTGTGTAAGTTTCATTCATTAATTCAGGAACGCCCAGGCCCTGCCCAGACCACACCTATGCCCCACTACATTTTGGACGTGTACCAGAGATGGGCGTGAACTCGGCCAGCTTATAAAATCCATGCATGCCAGTCCAACATATTCATGTATTTTCTACTTTTTGGAGCGCGTCACCTATTTTCCAAAGGAATTTTGCCATAGGCCCAAAATGGAACATATTTTTTAATAATGTACATTTGTGCTGATATAACCTGTAGCAAGGGTAGACAACTCTGGTCTTTAAGTGCCACAAACAGGTCTTGTTTTCAGGATATCCGCAATGAATGTGAATGTGCATGAGATATATTTTCATACAATGAAGGCAGTGCATTGAAACATCTCATACATATTCATTGTGGATATCCTGAAAACCCGACCTGTTTGCTGCATTAATGGACCAGAGTTGCCTATATCTGCCCTATAACAAGGTTTAATACTCTTTGTCGATAAATTCACCAATGCAGTGTGCATCGTGTGCTACACACTTTGAGGCTGATACTGAAGTGTGCTAATGCTTTCACAAGCAATAACAGTGCTATTAATGCACATTAATTAGCTTGAGAGTTTTAATATAAACACTCTGCTAATGCTGTAATGAGTTGCAAAAACCACTCATTACCTATTAGTCCATAGAAAACATGTTCTTTAATGCACAGACATGAACACAGATTCAGGGAGATGCACTAGGGAGAAAGGGTATGATAATCCACCAACTACCTACTCATACTCAACACCATACTATCATCCTTCACAACTCTATCATATTTATTTATTTTGCTATACAACTATATTATTTGATGCATTTGGCTGATATGTAAATATTTCTTTGTTCTATTTCTCCCCTTTCCAGATCCTAGTTAATTTTCCCTGTTTTATTGTAACTTTCTCACATCCTTATTATTGTTTTACTGTATTTGAAGTTTGAATTGGGAATATTATTTACATTGTTACTCTCTGCCTTACACACATTGTTAATTGTAAACCGGGTTGATGTGATGCTAGTCACGAAACTCAGTATAACAAAATAATAAATAATAAATAAATAAATAAATAAATAATGTCCAAATGTCATTTACATGGGCCATTAACATGTGCTAATTCAAGTGCATTAATGGTCTGTCTTAGCACTTTTAAGAACCTTGTCTTTTTTGTTGGTATGTTAGTTTAATTAATACTGATATCAGAAAGAAACTTGAAAGTTACCATTTTAAAATCTTAGTTTCTGTATACTTTATTTCTCTCTCTCTCTCCTACCTATTCTTTCACCTTAAGTATGTTAAAATCCTACAGGATACAACCCAAAAGGAATGAAAGCACCATGCAACATGTTTTATGCCTCTCCTCTGTCTCCATTCTAGAGTAGAGCAATGATCTGTTGGCAAAATAAGTCACTTTACTTATTCAGTTAAACTTGTTTACCTGCCCTACCCATCCAGTCCAGAGCAAGTTTCTTTTATCCTAGAGTTGACTGCATATTTTGGCTTCACACTGCTAAAGTAGTTTGGAATATGATGTGTAGGCCTATGCAAAGGTATGATGATGGCAAAGTACCCATCCCATGGACCGCCAATTCCTCTCCCATCGCCACAACTATGCTTTGGATATTTACACTGTATTGATGCTATTAATGTTTTATTATGATAGCATATTTTTATGATGTACTGTAATTGTACTATATTCTTTGGGAGGGAATGTTCTTATTTTAGTTATGGCGTGAGGCTTTTCACTTTCCTAATGAGAATAGGAAAGCTGGGGATCTGGGATTCCTATTATTGTATGAACCCTTCTCCCCCCACATGAATTCATGTACAACAGGTTTAATAAATCTTTGCAACAATTTCATCCACAATGAGAAATTCTGGTTCTTCTACTCACAGGGCATTGCAAGGCTTTGGCCATAGTTATTTGAGTGAAAGGCTTCTGGAATATGTTGAGATCTTTTCAAGAAGATTTTCTCCAGATACCCTCATCTAATGAAGTAAAGTTGAAAACAAGCATGCAGGCCTTTTTCGGTGCTGCACCTAAGTTATGAAAGCAGATGCCAAAAGATTTACACACAGGGCTAGATTTTAAAAAGGTTACACATGCCGGGCCTGTTTTTAAAAAAGGCCCAGCGACGTGCATAAAGCCCTGGGATGCGTGTAAGTCCCGGGGCTTTACTAAAGGGGCAAGCCGGGGTTGGGGCAGGGGCGGGGCCAGAGTCCTCCAACAGAGCGACCATTACCGTTGTGTCAGAGGATCGCGTGCCAGAGGCAGGTGCAAAACGTAACATACAAATTTTGGTGGAGGTTAGAGTAGAGCTAGGGGGGAGAAAGGTTAGGGGAAGGGTTGGGAAGGGAAGTTCCCTTCCAGGCCGCTCCAATTTCGGGGGGGGGGGGGGGGGGGAGGCAGCACGGCTCGGCACGCACAAGGTGTACAATTGTGCACCCCCTTGCGTGCGCTGAACCAGGATTTTATAACATGCGCGCGCCTGCACATGCATGTTATAAAATTGGGCGCACATGTACGCCCGTGCGCAACCTTTTAAAATCTACCCCACAGTACATGACTGTATTGTGTTTAAAAACTTCATGAGGCCAATATTCAGCTGCTAAGCAGCTTGGCTAGTTAGCTGGCTAAACATAACCAGCTAACTAGCAGGGTATATTCAGTGGCACAGTTGCACCGCTGAATATACCCAGCTATCATAAATTTAGCCACATATGTTTATACAGTTAACTTTAGGACAGTCCTACAGCGCCACCAGTTAGCTGCATAAGTTAAGTGGCTGACTGCTCCTCCCCGGAATGCAGCTAAATTCTAGCAGCATAACTCACTATACAGCTAGAATTTAGCCATATATGGCTTTTAATATTGTCAGTTAGCCATTTAGATGGAAAACTTTTCAATTATCCTCCTAAATGGCTTTTGAATATTGACCTCCTGAAGACTTGGTTGTTTCAGTCAGCATTTATTGCCATTTGCATTACGATGGCTTGCATATATTCATTACTGGTGAGCATCCTCAGAATTTAGCATGGCTCCTTTCTGGGTGTTTTACTCTTTTTGCTTTATGTGACTCCAATATAAATATTAGGGGTTAAATTTGGCCCTTTTATGTGTGTTTGTATTTACCTATCTTTTTTATTATTTGCAATATTTTATTGTTTTATGATTTGTATGGTATATTTATTGTAAATATGTATTAATGTTTTATTATGGATGTGATTTGTGGTATTCTGCAGCGCTGTGAGTAACTTATTGGAAACAGTGATTTCTAAAATAAGATAATAAATAATATATAAACATTATGGATATATTATTTTACCTGATATAAACGCCTTTGAGTTTTCTTTCCAGAGGATAAGGCACTACATAAGTGGAAATAAAGAAGAGAATAAAATATGTTTGAAAGGCTCCATGCATAGACCAGAACTATTCCACCTTCTCATAGTTAATAAAGGACACAAAAAATGTTATAGCTGAACATCCACAATATGAAAATGTGGCATATAGAGGAAGACCACTACAGATTTGGTAATTGTTTCTGTAAATGAACACTGTAATCTCTCACTAAACAAAAATGTAATTTTGGACAAAGCCCCATTAAAAAAAAAAAAAAATTCAAAAGTGTTAATATAGTATTTTAATAATTGTACCTAAGCTTTTAGTGTTACTGTGGCCATGAGATGCCTGCAGTGACATCACTGCACATCCATATAAGGAGTTATATTCCTGCAGTGACACTAGCAGCCTGGTTCCTGCTGTCACAGCACCATTGGAATCAAATACCATGTCAAAAAATATGTTTTTAAAAAGGAAAGACTGGTTTTTAAAACTGATGCAGTCTTGAAAATCACAATCTCCCCCCCCCCCCCCCCCATATGCAAATGACTGTAGGAAACATTTACAGTAACATTCTTATTTTCTTTTATAAATGCATAGCGGTCATCCTTAACATGAAGAATATTTTTAATATTTTACCATTCGGCTTAATTTCAAAGGAAATCAAAGTTGCCTATGCATCATTTAGCAAACAAAATGGCCCTCTTGGGCACATGAAAGGCCATCCTCAAGGGCTACACCCATATTTTACATCAGCAATTCACTTCCGGATACCCTCAACTCAGTACTCCAGCAGAGTGAAGACATGAATGGGAAGAAATTGAAATGAAATGATCTAAGTGCCAGTTGGGAAATGAACTACAGGCCTGGCAATTTTCAAAGCCATTTGCATGGATTCAACGACCTGGCTGAAATTGCCTTCCTCTAGCCGGCTAACAGTACATGCAGGCTTCCACTCTGTGTGTACCTTTAGTTGGCTTAAAAAGAGGCATTCCAAGGAAGGGAAGAAAGAAGCATTTCTACATGACATTTTCAAAAGTAGGCACACGATTCTTCCCCCTCCCCTCATGTATAGCAGGTGTGTCATACAGGGGTGCTCTTAGCGCTCATACTGTGTGTTCATTTTCAAAGAGATACTGTCCAGACAGCTTCTCTTTGAAAGTTAGCTACAAAATACGCACATTTACAGAACACATGCACCTTGCAATTATGCAGGCTACTGAAAATTGCCTCCTATATTTTAAAATTCTGGCTAAGGTAGAGTAGGAAAAAAAAGCCTTCATTAACTTGCAAGACAGTTTGTATGCACAATTTAAAAAAAAAAAGGCACATTTTCTGCTCAAGGATTTAATTTTAGGAAATAAAAATAACAAAAAAATATGTGCAAGCAAAATGTTCTACAGTAAAGTACTGTGGGGTTTTACCGGTTAAAGAGATAAATTTAAGAACTGGATTTGTCACTTTTCTGAAAGCTCCAGGAAACTGATTTATCGAGCATAACTGACTTGCAGGCTTTTGGCAAGGGCACAATTTTCAACCTGCCCCCATTGGTGCAAAATCTGTGCATGCTTCTTACCCATCATCCTTGCACCAATTTTCCAAAGGGAAGCATGTGAAGACTTTCACTTTGAAAATTGCTGCAGATGTGCTTTCTGTGTAGGGAGAATTTTGCCTGAAAAGTACATGCATGTAGATATGAAAATGTCATGTGCACATGTACTCCCCCCCCGACCTGAGCACACTCCCTGGAAAGCAGTCTCTGAATGTGACTGAAAGTCTCTGCACTGTGGACCAAGGCGCAGACTTGTAGTCATATGGAGAGTGGGCTATTTTCAGACAGTTGATTTAAACAGCTGAAATAGAAGATGCTTTGAAAATCTCCTTCCCTATTATTAAACAGAGGTATTTTCTCAGAACCCAGACATTTTCAAAATTTGTGTAAATTTCTAGATTTCTTTTTCAGATTAAAATGCAAGAATATCCTGCTGCTCCTTGTGAACTTGGGCAAGTCACTTCTCCCCCGATTGCTTCAGATGCAAACTATCAGGGTAATATTCAAAGGAAAATGTAAATACAAATGTAACATACTATCGCAGCAATTTTTAAAATCTCATAGACCTAAGTTAGGCACCTTTGAAAATTGCTACAATATATGCTATTGACTTGTCGTGCCAGGATTCAGAGATGCAGGAAAGAAGGGTCCCTGCATGCTCGGTGATACAGGGTGAGGGAGGAGAACATTCCCCTGCACCTTAGAAGTATTTCTGAAGGAAACAAACACACACACATACACCTGCCCCCTCCTTCTGGGCACCGGTTTATTAAATCCGGCACTGATCCTGCACCTCTTCTTTCGAACTCCATTCATCAGATAAGGCTCTTGTTTGTGCTCTTTTCCTCTAACACCATCTCCCAACTTCATTCTTTCCTGTATGCCTGAAACAGCCTTTCTGAGTTTTTGTCTCACTGTCCCTCTCTGACTAGAAGAACTGCCTACAAGTCCACCCATGTGTGGCTGCTTTTACATCTTGGCTTTTCCTGATCATAGCCTTGTTGATTTTTTTTTTCTATATTTTATTTAGATTGTAAGTGCTGCAAAGCAGGAGCTGTCTCTTATGTGTATCTGTGTACTGCTGCTAATAGTGCTACAGAAATAAGAAGTAGTAGTCGTAGTTTTAAGGATATCTAGTGGAAGCAATCCATGCAAATATACCTCATGCGTGTTAATTGTGGATATTCTGAAAACCAGGCTTGTTTGTGGCTCTTGAGGACCAAAATTGGCCACCCCAGGGCTAAGATAAACTCAACTCTACAGAACAAAAAACAGTTCAGAACACAAGAAATAAATATTAGAGTCCAAATTTAAGGACTGATCAATAAATTCATTGCACAAAAGTGCCACAATTGCATGCATCTTGCATGGATAACAAATTTTTAATTTGTGCCAATTCTAAGGCTTAAACAGAAAAATCACTCATTGAAATTAATGTGCACTAAAAAACTGCAGAAAATGTTGCAAATTGTTTAGCTTGCATAGTTTTGAAATAGCAGATGTTTTCTCCAAGGCATTAATTTGCTCCTAGGCACAAAAACTTGCACATGTTGCAGAATTGCAAAGGATGCCTCGGGACTTTTGCCCTGTTCTTAAATCTGGCCCACAATGGAGTTTAGGCGTCTCAGCAAATCTATGCACTGCCTGAAACATAAATGGGCTTAAACTAAAAAACAATTTGTAATTACATTTTTTTTTATTCTATTTCCCCATTAGCCAAAGTCGCCCTCTTTCCTGGTTTACAGATGACCATTAACCTGTGTTTTGATGCCTTTTATTGATTGTGGCATCTTGGATGCCCTCATTTATTTAGTTTGGTAACTCAGACATTTGCAATTTGAACCCCCTTCCCATCTTTTTCTCCGGTTATTGCAACAACAATCCAGAGCTGAGGATCACAGACCATGGTTCTCTTTGGAACCAGACAAAAGTGTGCCTTTGAGTCAAGCACTATATGTCAAGATTGCACTCTGTGGGGGTCTCCTCTCCTCTCCCCCCCCCCCCCCCAAGCCTATGAAGAATACCTCCACAATGTTCCCAGCCTTTCTGGGCCAGTGAGCAGGAGACAGCTCTGGGCCTCAAACTCAGGGCCCCCTGCGCACCAGTATACAGCGATGGGCCAGGAAAAAAACCATCTCCTGCAATCCCCCTCTACATCTCTCTGTCAACAGCTTGCAAAAGCTGGTGAGTACGGCATAAGACGAAGACACCAGAAAAATAAGGGCAATCACGCTTCGCTAGCAAAAGATGAAAAGAAGCATTCCACCATCTATATACATTCTTCTATGCATCTCTCCCCATAGCTAAGATCCAAGGGATTCCTGACCACTGTTATGCACAATGGACTACAATACACAATTGGTGGAGGGGGCTCCCGGCTACTGCTTGCTAAATTATTTTATGAAGGCAAAGGGCCTGGCACCATGAGGAGCAGAGCTGATGGGAGAGCCACTTGATAAGAAATTGGCCTCACAGTGGTATTACAGTATAAAAATCTGCCCCTCACAACCAGATGGCCGACCATTAACCCGATGCCTTTAGTTGGTTTTATTTCCATAAATGCATTAATAAGAAATCTAATTTCCCAAAGCTCCGTACTTTTCTAATGTGAAATGCTTTCTTAATGCTTGCGTTTGTCTAGGGATCACTTTTCAGTACTGCCAACCCTTTCTCACCTTCCTTCCCTGTACAAAAAGAAGAGAGCCGTTAATTTCACTCACTTGAGACACATCTACGGAAAAACACTTACCATCAAAGCAATAGCCACACACTCCTTTTCTCACTAAGAACATTCCTGTCAAAGTTCAGTTACTGCAAGCTGAAGCTCTTCCAAAGCACAGGATTATTTTTTTTTTTTAATTTAGCAAGCTTCAGTCCAGTGAACTCACACCAGCAGGATCAGGAAGGAGTCCAGCGCCTCTCATTCAGCAGGATCTGCTTCCTCTCCCTTTATGGGATCCCAAAGGGGCTTTTAAGTAAATAATTGATGATTCTCTTTCTGATAAGTCACATTAAAATATTGATTAGTGGAGGTGGCTCATCATCCACTGAGCTGGAGCCACCTCTAGTCAAACAATATGCCAAAAAAAAAAAAAAAAACCCCAACTTAATTCCAGTGCTCTCTGGGTTGTACCTGGGAGGGAGAAGCAAATTGTATTATCGCTTTGTAATAGATAATGGAGTAAATAAGGACCCGGTGAGTCACTTACTTTGAAACATTGACTAGACCTGTGCTCTCATATCAATGTCTTCCAAATAATCATCAACTGCTGTGTAAGTTGAAAAATAAAGTTTTCAAATTGCCATTAATCTTGAGTTTTGATTATGATATGAAGCAAAACTTGCAGTGAGGTTTGTTGTTTTTTTTTAATATGCCAGTGTTTTCTTGGGTCAAGGTTTGTCAAACTGGTGCTGTTAGGGGGATTTCACAAACAGGTCATTAAATGCTAACACTTCGGACATTTTCAGAGTCTTAAAATAACTTGCATTAGTCCCTGCCAATAAGGAAAAAAAAAAGCTGTGCTTCCTGTCATTTGCCTTTTACCCTCTTTCTTCAAGGGATAAAAAAGACAGAACTTTATCAGTTGCACCATTTCAATATTTAATGCTGCACTAAGGGCTTTCTCCTGTTCTGTGTCTGTTAGAAAGAGTGCTTCCGGCCCTTTAATTTGGGGGAGGGGGGAGGAAAGTTGTATGAATAAAATACAATTTTGTTTCTGCTTTAAATTCTAGATTTCTTATGCAGTCATAATTTTAAGAATTCCCAACCAAAGTGATTTCTGATTATGGTCTGGATTCACAGCAAATTGTTCAGTATACACAAAAAAAACTTCTCACACATGCCAAATAATAACACAGAGAGTGAAGAACCCACATAAACAGGAAATAAATAGTAAATACTACATGAATAAAGATCCTGAAACAATATAATGAGTGGATAAGCTCAATAATAACACAGAACATTTCCTTTATTTAGCAAAAGTAGCTAGAAAAAGTGGAAGACATGCACTGTATTTTGCAAAAGCATTTGCCATGCATGTTACTAATTGTTAGATCCTCAGGCTCGCGGGAGTGACTCACTTAACTGGCCCCAGCCGAAGCATCAGGAAAAGACGCCATCATCAAACGCCAACAACAGGACCTGCTTAGGACACACCCTAGGTGCATAGATGTGCAGGTAGGTGCTTAAAGTATGCGCCTTGGCGCTGGTTGCTGCCTCGCTTGTATTTTCCTCTCTGGTTCCTCCCTGTGCTCCCCTGCTTCCTGCCCCTGTCTGGTCTGTTCTTGGCTCCTATGTTTGTTTTATGCATGTCTTCAGTTCTTCTGGTTTTGAGCTTGGCCTGGACTTCCCTGGATTGCTGCCTGTACCTGACTCCTGTCTGGATACGTTTCTGCTGTCTGCTGTCTGCACCAACCTCGGCCTGTCTTCCAGTTCTGCTGTCTGCTGCCGTCGGTGCCATTTTGATTACTGGCAGCTGACGGCCCAAGTGCAGGAGATTGCTCCCGGACCTCCGCTGGACCACCAGGGAATTTTGGCAAGTCTTGGGGGGGGTCAAGAGGGTGGGGGGTTGTAGTTAATTAAATTTAAAGGGTTGGGATGGGATTTTTTTTGTTTTTTCCAACTTTAATGGAAAACGAATACCGAATGTAACTAATGGATGAATCAGGTTTCCCCCTATGAAAACGGATGCAACAGATTTGGGTCCTGGAGCAACGAATACCAAATAGCAACGTATCATTTCCTTCTGCACATCCCTATTGTCTGATCACTCATGTTTTCTTAAATGCAACTCAATTTAAAGAGTCTGTCAGGAGTATGTAAACTTATATATATATATATATATATAAATAAATATATATAAATATATATATAAATTGGCCAAAAGTATTTTGTTTTTTGTGTTTCTTTATTTTCTGAGAATAAAAGGCATGCACTTTTTATTATGTTCATGAGAAAAACCTCCAAGCGATTTGGTGTAAATCTAAATTAAATTTAAGCTAGCAAAGAAGAAGACGACCAACCCATTTCCCAGTGAATTTTCCTCTAGGTTAAATGAGTCAAAAACATGCAAAGTATAGAAAAAAAAGAAAGATAGAATCTGACAACAGAATCTTGTAACTTGCAAAGTTTATAAGGTTTGTTAGTTTGCAATCTGATTCACTGTATTAAACAATCCAAGTTCTCATTGATTTATATATAAATTTTAGCAGTTTCCTATAACATCAATTTCAGTTTCTCTGAGGCTTGATGGCAGCATAATTTCTCATATAGAAAAGCTAGTCTGAAAATTGTTAACTATCCTTTGTTTAAAGCAGGCTGGAAGGTCTGTAAATAATGGGGTAGATTTTAAAAAAGAACGCGCATGTGTCCATGTGCGTGTGCTACCCGACGCACACATGGACGCATGATTTTATAACATGGGCGCGCATCTTATAAAACCACGGGCGGTATGCACAAGGGGGAGCAGACACAGGCCATAATCGCGCGGCGACATATCATCCAGCTTTCCCAGTTCCCTCCCAATCCATTCCAATTAAGAAGCAGACTGGGAGGGAACTTCCCTACCCCCTTACCTCCCTTCCCCTATCCTACCTGCCCCCTATCCCAGGTCCCCCCATTTTTTACCTTACTTTTTGCTCCTGCAAAAGAGCTGTAGCAAATGGCTGCTGTACCAGGCACTTCTAGCCCTGCCCCCCCCCCCCCCCCCAGACCACCCCTCTGCCGAGGCTCGGCTCTTGTGCACGTAACAGGGGTTACTCGCACGCATAACCCTTGTGTTTTATGCGTATGGGCCATTAAAAATAGGGCCGAATATGAGCAGAAAATATACATTATGTATTGGTTCCAATACAATTTCCCACTATAAAATAGAGGAAAGGCAAATGAGAGAGAGAAAGGCGAGGCAGAGGTAAGATCAGCAAAAAATGAAGAATAAGGAACTGGGAGGGAAGAGAAGAAATGGGCGAGGGAGATGGGATGGAAGATATGGAAATATGATGAATGGGAATTGAAAAAAATTGAAAAATGGTGGGAAGGCTGCACAGGAGATAAAGAAATGGAAAAGAAAGATCATCTGGACTCCTGGTGAAAATGCTGGTGGTTGCTTGTTCCATTTCATTCAACATTAATTGAGAGCCAGGTCTCTCAAGCACCAAATACTCATTCCATCCTGCCGGAGGAATTATAAGATTGATAGGTTCAAGGAAGAAATGTGGACAGCAATGAAAAAAGAAATGTGGACAGCAATGAAAAAACTAAAAGACAGAGCAAGTACTTTTGTGCAGTGCTTGCTGGAGGAAGGGATGGAGAAGGAGCACAGATTCATGTCAAAAGTGTAAAGGAAGAGAGGTAGATCTCAGTCCATTTACAGAAGGGAGAGATGATATGAAAACAGCAAAACTGAAAGTAGGCAAGGTAGTGAAGCAAGACGGGACACAATTTATCCTAGGGGTTGCAATTGTGAGTAGTCTGCATGGTTGCAAAGTGTGCAGTTTCTTCCTCTGTACATACTCTGTTGCTAATTTTCATAGGAAGCTTCCCTTGGAAAATTAATAGCTGTAAAGTCATTAATGTGGGTAAATTGGTCTGTCTCAAAATTGTCCTCAGAGCAGCTAAAATATCTGTGTGGGGTTCACAAGATGTGGACTTTTAACCACACTAGAACGACACCTCTTTTAGGTGTATTTAGATCAGGGGAGGGAAACAGCATGTGTAGTTGGCATTTTCAGGTGCTTTTAATGCACGTATTTTGTGAAGTTTTCATTTGAGAGTCAGCTGTAAAGTATGCACTATAGAAGAGTTCATGATCTTTGTGTTACAGGTATTGGCATGAGTGCCAGGGTTCCAGGTAGTCGATGATAGATCAGATGTTGTAGTGGGTTATTTTGGGAGAAATGGCACTTCCATTTACACACATATGATCTACAGATCTCTAAAGCAGACTGAAAAGTTGGATCGAATAAATGTATTCAAAGACATCTATAGAACTGCAATGAAAGGGGAGTTGTTGATGGTGGGAGATTTTAATCTGCGAGATGTCAATGGGAGCATCCCTGCTGCAGAACCAATTGAAAGCAAAGGGGATCCTAGGCTACAAGGAGTTCTGCTCGCGCAAATGATAACAGAATCCACAAAGGAGGAGGCAGTACTGGCCCTGGTACTTATAAATGGAGGAATGCACTTCAACCGTCAGAGCAGGTGATCACCGGAGATCCGGTGATAACTAATCACTGGATCTCATTATATTTAATGAGATCCAGTGATTAGTGATTATAGTAATTAGTAATTAGTAATTAGATCCAGTGATTAGTGATTATATCCAGTGATAACTAATCACTGGATAATCATTATATTTAAGTATTTATTGTTATTGTTCAATGTTCAAGGATTGTATTATATGTTATTGTTCAATGTATTTTATATTATATTATTGTTCAATGTTCTTTGTAAAAAAAAACCCGGTCTGACCTCCCAGACCAGGGCAATCTTTTCGTTTCTTGTAAACCGGACTGATTTGTATTGTATACAGGAATTCCGGTATATAAAAATTAAAAATAAATAAATAAATAAAATAATCAGTGTGGTTTGCTATAAGAGCAGAGACAGAGAGGGGCCAAACAACGGTCAGAGTCCTGGCTTCAAGAATAACAACCTTATTAAGAAGGGGGAGTATCTTTAGGAAGCATCGGCAGGGTGGGAAGATCTAGGTAAAGCTGAACATGAAGCTAAACTAAAAGGAGCCATTGTAAGTGAATAAAAGCAAGAGGAAAAAGAGATACACAATTGATGGTTGCAAAGGTTAGGGCTAGAAGATTAGCATTCCCTATGTAAGTGCAAAGGACTACAGAAAGAAGAGGTCAGGGAAGACTGTCTGGAAAGCTGAGAGAAGCAAGGACAGTCGGCAGAACTGCGGAGGTGCAAATGGAAGAAGAAAGGAACAATAAATCAATATATGAATTATAGCCTAAATGAAGGTGTCAGCAAGCCTGATGTTGTTTCATTCAAACCAACCAGTCTTCTCGATCATTCACCTTCACACTTTAATACACTATATTTTTCAGAATTTTTCAAAAATTATTTCTTTAAAAATTGAATTATTAACCATAGTCCAGATATTATATTCCAAAAATAGACTCAGAAAAATCTTTACATAGCGCCCAACACGATTCCTCTGTTCCTGATTAAAGACGGTTGAGAAATGGTAGCCTTCTAACAAAGATAAGTACTGCTGTGTTTTGATCATCAAGGGGCGGATTTTAAAAGCCCTGCTCGCGTAAATCCGCCTGGATTTACGCGAGCAGGGCCTTGCGCGCCGGCGCGCCTATTTTCCATAGGCCTGCCGGCGCGCGCAGAGCCCCGGGATTCGTGTAAAGTCCCGGGGTTTTTTCTCGGGGGCGTGTCGGGGGCAGGCCGATCGACGCGGCGTTTTGGGGGCGTCCCGGGTCGTGTCTCGGCGAGCCAGCGGCCCGCTGGCACTCGTGGATTTACGTCTCCCTCCGGGAGGTGTAAATCCGTCGACAAAGGTAGGGGGGGTTAGATAGGGCCAGAGGGGTGGGTTAGGTAGAGGAAGGGAGGGGAAGGTGAGGGGAGGGCGAAAGAGAGTTCTCTCCGAGGCCGCTCCGATTTTGGAGCGGCCTCGGAGGGAATGGAGGCAGGCTGCGTGGCTCGGTGCGCACTGGCTGCCCAAAATCGGCAGCCTTGCACGCGCCGATCCTGGATTTTAGCGGCTACGCGCATATCTACTAAAATCCAGCGTACTTTTGTTTGCGACTGGTGCACCAACAAAAGTACGCGAACGCGCATTTTTTAAAAATCTACCCCCAAGTTTGCATGTCTTATTAAAGTGTTCCTTTGTTACATTTATAGGCACATATTCCAACTTGATAAGAAAACTTGTCTAAGAATTATTTAAATGCCCCTGAAGAAGCACTGCTATTGTGAAACTCGGCCGTGTTGGGAGCTATATAAAGATTTTTCTGAGTCTATTTTTGGAATATAATATCTGGACTATGCTTAATAATTCAATTTTTAAAGAAATAATAATTTTGAAAAATTCTGAAAAAATTCTTTAAAATATAGTGCATTAAAGTGTGAAGGCGAATGATTGAGAAGCCTGGTTGCTTTTGGTTGAAACAACATCAGGCTTGCTGAGACCTTCATTTAGGCTATAATTCATATATTGATTTAATGTTCCCATTGCATTTGATTTGGGTAATTGAAATCTCCCATTATTACTGCACTACCAATTTGGTTGGCTTCCCTAATTTCTCTTAGCATTTCACTGTCTGTCTCACCATCTTGGCCAGGTGGATGGTAGTGTACTCCTATCACTATACTCTTTCCCAACATACAAAGGATTTCTACCCATAAAGATTTGATTGTGCATTTAGTCTCATACCGGATTTTTATCTTGTTGGACTCTATGCCATCCCGGACATAAAGCGCCACACCACCTCCTGGATACTCCTCTCTGTCATTGCAATATAATTTGTACCCCCGGTATAGCACTGTCCCATTGGTTATCCTCCTTCCACCATGTCTCTGAGATGCCAATTAAGTCTATGTCATCGTTTACTGGTATACATTCTAATTCTCCCATCTTACTTCTTAGACTTCTGGCATTAACATACATTACATTTAGCCCACGTACTACATACAGGTTTTCTCACCCTGTCAGTACCTCTTTAAGGTACTCCCCCATTTAACAAAGTTAGTAATCTTGAAATCCAAGCTCATGTATTTTGTGTGACTTCTTTCTGCCTTTGCTTTTATAATAAACCATAGTGACTGATGATCACTGGAGCTCAAGTGGTCATCTCCCTGGACATTAGAAACACTTCAAACATACTAGAACTAGTATTGCTCCCCCCTCCCTCCATTGTTCCATTATCATTTGTCTGAGAGCTGTCCCTGTAAGGAAATCCAGGATTTCTCTGTTTCTAACTGATTCTACAGATGGGATGCTCCAATCTCATACGTAACACTCACTGGGCTGTGATCTTACGAGTCTTGACTGTTAAGTGGTGCTGTACAGTGTTTCTAATAGTGATAAAAAATAATTGTAATTACTTTCTTTAGACTCAAATCAATAATATGCATGTCAAGAAGCTTTTTACTCTGATTTAGAAGCCACTTTACAATTAGATATTTGGCTCTAGTGCAGCACCATACTCAATTTTGCTAACATAAACATAAGTAGGGTGAATGAGGAATTCTGCACATCATTATAAAAATATAATATTAAATGTAACATTTTTCATTTTTTTATGATAATTATTAAGAACTATAAATATAGTACACTGGAAATTAAAGATTTAAGTAGTGAATCAGGAAGGTGCACATGATCATTGGCTTCCTACTCCAAGCAATTTAAGAACTATAATAAGTATTTGGGAACTGCCCGAGAAATGTGATTTATTGAAAAAACAACATGCTTTGAATGTCTTGGAAATAAGACTAGAAGTAATCTGATACAGCACCGTTACTAAAAGGCAACAATTGAAAAGGTTTGGGCTTCTCAGTTGTCGAAAGAAAATGCATCTGCCTACCATCAACTACATAAAACCCAGTAAGGTTTATCATCAGATTCCTGCATTACAGAGGAGCTTCTCAAACAAAGGCATTCTCTGCGGAATGTACCAGGTTCAGCAGGGATGGTTTGTTTATGCATGCTATGTGGCACTCAGCCTTGGCTGGTTTTCTGCTGCAAGAAGCTAATAATTACCAGAATAGCGGCCTCATAGCCGGTACCCTACTTTTACAGAGCTGTTATTTATTGAGGCTCCCCCTGATGTAATAAGGTGTGCTAGGCTGGGCATACACATCAGTGCTTTGTTCTGCGCATGTTTGTCTGCAGAGAATTTTGCTCCCGATGCAGCAATGAGATTTATGCCCCAGAAAATATGCCCACAAACCGGAGTAAACATGTGCGTGCTGCTTAGCACGCCTCCATGCAAATCCCATGTTAATCAAGGCTTTAGTTATTATTCCCCCCGTGCAGAGAGGAGCATAGAATTAACTCATCTTTTCTCAGCGCAGGGGCCAGTGTTAGTGTATGGGGCTGGGCCTGGAGTTTGCGATGCTGGGTTCCTGTACTTGGAATTTGTGCGTGTAAAGTATGATTTGTCTGGGTTTTACGCCACAACCTTCAGCACAAATTTTATGCTCTTAAATCATGTTTTGTGTGCACAATTTAGGAGCATGTAAACTCATGTTTTGTGCTAACTTAAGGACAGAACTTTTATGCTCCTAACTCATGTTTTGTGTGTACAACCTTTAGGTGCATAAAAGTTATGCTCCTAACTTAAGAATATAAAAATTGTGTGTTGCGGGCATGGACCCTTGGACTGAGGTGGAGTTGGCACAACCTACAGGGAGGAGCCCTGCAGGTCTCCACCATCGGCTGGCAGAGCTGGCTGTGACAGAGGCCCAACTGGAGCTTTACCTATACCAGCCCTCGTTCCCCTTAGGTTCAGCCCTTGGGTGCTGGGATCGGCAGAACTTAGGCACAGACCTCCTTTGCTGGGGTGGAGATCTGTGGGGGTAATTGAGGCACAGGCTAGGGTCTGGGGTAGGCTGTGTACAGGTGTAGTCCAAGACAGGCAGCAGTCAGGGCAGTCGGCATTCAGGCATGGTCAGGAGTGGTCAGAGGCAGGTAGAGTTCAATCACGGACAATTATAGATGAGTCCAATTATAGATGAGAATCAGGCAGTGGTCAGTGGCAGGCAGAGTTCAATCGTAGTCAGGTGACAAGCCAAAGTCAGAACCAGAGATCCGTCCAAGGGAAGACGGGACAGATAGGCAGGCAGGGAGGTGACGCTGAAGACGCTGAAGAACTGAAGACTTGATCACAAGACAAAGACAAAGAACTCAGGGATGAAGACCAGAGGCTGCTAGGACAAGAACCAGGAATGCAGGAATGAAGACTAGGAACACGCTGAGGCAATTTGCTATACCAAAGGTAATCGACCTATTGACGAGGCATGAATTGATGGGAACAAAGCCCTTTAAATCTGATACAGATGCACCCGTGCACGCCTAGAGGCTGCATTGAATAAGGTCTGAGGCATCCTGCTGCAGGCAGCGTCAGGCCTGTTGAAGTGAAGCAGTCAGCCACGCTGTCGGAGCTGGAAGTAATCACCTCAGTCCACGGCCTTGCCCCGCAGACCGCCAAATACAACAATGTGCTCCCAATTCAAGTTTTGTGCTCCTAACTTAGCAGCATAAAAATTTAGCTAACTCATGTTTTGTGCTCTCAATATAAGAGCACAACTTTTACATTCCTAACTCATGTTTTGTGCACACAATTTCCATGTGCACAAATCATGTTTTATGCACACAATGCACACAAACAATGGTTATGCTTCTAAAACATGTTTTGTGTGCATTAACCTGATTTATACAATCACAACATAGTTTGTTCACAGAAAGCATGTTTTGTGCACAAAAATCTGTTTTATAAGCATAGACCATGGTTTGTGCTCATTAAACATGATTGATGCATGCTTTTCATTTTTGTGCACATTTTTAGGTTTACATGCTTTTTTTTAAACTCCCAATACATTTGCATACTCTTTGCTTATTGCATCGACAGTTAACTTATTCTCTATAATATATTGATGCAAAAATCTGTAACAATGAATCAAACCTGTCAAGGGGTGAAGGATGAGCTACAGTTATGTTAATGTAAGGAACTGGGGTGTAGTACATAGCATATAACACTCATTTCTCTGGCAATTGGTCTTTGTTCCCCTGCTCCTTTTCCCAGTACATTTACAGGGTTTTCCATGGCAGATGCTCAGTTGGCTTTCTGCTGATGTCAGATATTTAATCAGTCTGTCTCAGAGCAATGCTCTGCTTCAGTTGCTGTTCAGAGATGTTCCTTTTGTCTCCAAGTTCTTCATGGGACATTATGAAGAGTAGAGTAGCTGTTGCGGATCTTCTTGAGTTTATGTATCGGGGGATCAGGCTTCCCCCGGTGGGCCGGTCTAGCTGGTCACGTGGTCTCGACCGCATGGCTCTTCCTCAGCCCAGCCTCAGCGCCTCCCAGCCAGCCCCTGCCGGAGACCAAGCCGGCGGGGCCGAAGAAATACAAATCGAGGCCGAAGAAAAGAAGATGGGTGCCTCCCAGCCAGCCTCAAGTGGGAGCTGGCTGGGCGGCACCCATCTTCTTCTCTTCGGCCTCCGCCGGCCTCAATTTTAATTTCTTCGGCCCCCGCCGGCCTTTGGGGCCGAAGAAATTAAAATCGAGGCCGGTGGGGGCCGAAGAAATACAAATAGAGGCCGGCGGAGGCTGAAGAAAAGAAGATGGGTGCCTCCCAGCCAGCCTCAAGTGGGGGCTGGCTGGGCGGCGCCCATCTTCTTTTCTTCGGCCTCCGCCGGCCTCGATTTTAATTTCTTCGGCCCCCGCCGGCCTTCGGGGCCAAAGAAATTAAAATCAAGGCCGGCGGAGGCCGAAGAAGTGAACACCGGTGCTACTAACCGCCGCCAGAGACCAGCTATTCAGCTGGGGGCCTTAGATTGGAAGGGTGCTTCTGTGTGTGTGTTGTGTGTGTATGTGTGATGTGTGAGAAAGGAATGGTGCTTCTGTGTGTGTGTTGTGTGTGTATGTGTGATGTGTGAGAAAGGAATGGTGCTTCTGTGTGTGTGTGTGTGTGTTATGTATGTGAGAAAGGAATCTGCGAGTTAAAAAAAAAATGAAATGTGATAATACATATACCTCAACTTTTGTGCTGGTAGCGCAACTTTTGAAAAGTTGGTTGTAAGATGAAATTACTGAATTTTAAGCATCCCTCTTCTGGAAAATAAAATTTAGCAAAGTGGGTAGAGACAAATACTAAAGCAAAACAAAATTAAAATATTTAAAATGTTCATCTCAGCAAAATCACAAATTTAAGATACTGATGCCAGGTGGGGTTTGGTTTTTTTTATTTCTTTAAGCATAATTTAAGCATGAAGACTAGAATAGTTCCAATCTGAAATGGTTTTGCTATTTTTTTTTAAGCCTTTAGAAAATGTATATTTTTAAATGACTAAGACTGGAATCTTCCCATTTAAAAGGGAAGGTGACCAAGGATGTCTTTCGGTTCCATATCTCCCACATGAATAATCATATGACTGATAGTTTGAAGAAAGACACTTGCCTGAAAGCGTAAAACAAGAGAAGCTGTACGGTGTGGGTGGCTGTCCCTTGGGAGGACAGAACCTGAAGGAAGGGTGTCATTTCGCCTTCTGATAGGAATGTGGTTTTCTTATTTAACAGTTGGGATCATTACTTTCACTTTTAGTAAAAGTGAAAAATGCTGCAAGTCTGAAAGCAAGGTGCTTCTGTGAGAGTGTAATGTGTATGTGAGAAAGGGAGGGTGCTTCTGTATGTGTGTGGTGTATATGTGAGTCAGGGAGGGTGCTTGTGTGTGTCAATGTGTGTGTGCAAGAGAGATGGAGCATGTTTTTGGCTGTCTTGTGGCTGTGAGAGAGGGCATGTGTGTGATTGAGCCTGTTGCAAGTGAGATAGAACATGTCTGTGATTGAGAGCTAGTGTGTAAGTGAAATAGAGAGAGCATGTATATAATTGAAATCCTGTGTGTAAGAGGGAGCGAGAGCATTGTGTGATTGAGAGAGCCTGGCCAGAGAGGTGACGTGTATGTGTGAGACTGATCAGGGAGATAACTGGTATGTGTGTGTGAGAGAGAGAGAGAGAGACTGGTTGGGGAGATGATTGGTGTGTGAGAGACAGAAACTGGTCTTGAGGGGATGACTGGTGTCTGTGTGTGTGTGTGTGAGAGAGAGAGAGAAGAGACTGGTTGAGGTCCCTAAGGAAGAAGACCATGAGGACAACTTCAGCAGCTATTGCTGCTTCTGTGTGGCCTGCAAGGGAAAGGAGTAGGAGAACTGCTGGAGAGGGTAAGAAAAGGTGGCTTTTTAAGTTCATTTTTCTTGATTGACTACCATTTTAATTATTGGGTAGTATGTGATGTGTCTGCTGTTTGAAATATTTTATTGGTGTTTGGTAAAGGTTTCAAAATTTGCTTGAGTCTTTAATTATTGGATATTCTATTCATCAACTGTTTTGAAATTATTTTATTAGTATGATTTTATAATTATGATTCATGATTTATATATCTTGATTTTATTGATTGTTTCATGAGGAATGGTGACATTGTTGTTTTTCCATTGTTGCACTGTATAGAGTCTGGCGTGATACGTTTTACAGTTTAGTTTTTGTCTGCACATTTCTATTTATACTTTATGTGGCTTTATTCTGTATTTGGTGAGAGTTTGTGTTCTGCATGCAAAGACTGAGCTGAAGCATTCTTTTAGCATGTGGTTTCTCTGTAGGGATCTGTAGTAGCTTGGCCTGTTCTGTTTACCTGATAGGAGGTGTATTGACATTTTAGATTCTGGTGTAATATTTGTGATATTCTTTTTCATAGGTGGGGTTGTTATTCTTTGAGTTTTGGCAAATAGTACTGTGTTGATACGGGAGGACCATGCCGAAATATAGGGGTGTGTACATATATATGTAAAATATATGTAAATTATATTGTATATGCAATTGGGTACCCATGGGCCAGTATGGAGAAAAATCCCCCGGGCCACTATTTTCCCACAATCCGCCCCTGGTTATGGTACACTTTCATTTTAAGCAAATTTGGTAGAAATAAATATCATGCCTGTTACTTCTAAGCCACTTAAAGATTTGTGTTTCTATAATGAATTCTGCTCTCATTCCTGATGAGATGTTACCTTCATATCCTAAATCAAAAAAGAAAAATGTGTGGCACAAAGTAAATGGGACAATAACGGTTTTTCACATCCAGTGACTACGTTTATTTTACATATGCACATTCAACAGTGCATGAATTTAAATACACAGTAAACAATTGTATAAATGCGAAGGACCCCAACACGGGCCTTTATTTTACGAAGTTCCTAGGATCCGCTTTGAGCTCCACGCCACGGGTCAACTTCTAAAAACGCCTTTACACTCCATCTTTAAGGTACCTTTTCCCTCCTTTTTGACTTTGTCATTTTTTTTAATAGCGCTGGTCATATATAAATTACTTGTTGTTCATCCACATATCTAAACATTTCCAGTACCCGGTGTCAAGCAATCTAATATTGATTATTTTACTTTAGTGATTAGTCCTGTTCTCATTGTCTTCAATGTTGACCTGTTTTGCTTGTGATTCTATTTATTCCAGCTATTTTTTCGGCGTTTGCCCCAGATGCCACATATATTGTCTCTTACAGAACATACAGGTGAGTTGTAAATGGTAGTCTTTAATTCTTTGGATCATGAGTCCTTTTCAGTGTTGTCCACAGACTTTCGGTTTAGTTGATAATTCACCACCTTTAACCCCTCCAACCCCTTTCCCCTTCCTTCCCTATACTTCCCCCCTTTCCCTTTTCTTTCTGTCCCCTCCTTTCCCTGGTTTCCCTTCCCCCCCCCCTTTCCTTTTCTCCTCCCCCCCTCTCCCTTTGTCAGCTTTAAAATTATATCCCCATCTTCTTATTGTGTATCTTCTACCTGCTTTGTAGTTTAATCTCACAATATTTCTGTGCCCTCTTCTCCATTTACAATTTGGTGTTAAATTATAAAGAAAGATTTCATAACTTTGTGGTCGCCAACCTGCACAGTAACTGTATAATTTTCATTTTAGAGATTTGAGAATCTTCCGGTCCCCCTGACGCAGCTTGATGTGAAACACGGCCGTGTCGGGGTCCTTCACATTTATACAATTGTTTACTGTGTATTTAAATTCGTGCACTGTTGAATGTGCATATGTAAAATAAAAGTAGTCACTGGATGTGAAAACTGTTATTGTCCAGTTTACTTTGTGCCACACATTTATCTTTTGTGATTTACCTATATGTGTGTGTTCTTTACTCTGCCCTCCTCCTGTGCTACCTCCATATCCTATACATGAGAATTTGAATAAACTGCTAGGTTGTTTTGTTTTGTTTTTTTTATAATTTCTAAGGTGTTCTCCTTGTAAATACACTGGGGCCGAGCCGCAGCAGACCCGCGGCTCAGCCCCTTCACCTCTCTCATGTGAACCCAGTGCCTGGTCCCTCGTATCTGGCGGCAGTAGGCCACCAACTCCGTCCTCGGGCCATCCCTGGTGCCTCCGGCTCAGCTACAGCTCCTGGTGCTCTGCGTTGGGCCTCTCCGTGTGGCCTGAGGAGAGACGCTGCTACTCGGCGCTGCGCCCCTCCCTAGGCGCGCGCGTGCATCGCTGTGACTTTAGTGCTTGTGGCGGGAACCAAGCCACGCCCTGGATGATGCCGACAGCGGAGCTCCGGTATATAAGCCCGGGCTTCGCTTCCTAGCTTTGCCTTTGTAACAGGTCTCCTTGCTGGTTAAGTACTCATTGCCTCCTGTGGGATTCTCCTCGTTCCTGTGTTCTTGATCCTAGCTGACTCCTGTTCCTGGTTTCCTCGTTCCTGTGTTCCTGCTCTCCAACCTACCTTCAGATTGCCTTCTTGGATTTCGACCTTTGCTTTGCCTGACTACACCGTTGACTCCCTCCAAGCCCGGACCTCTGCTTTGCCTGACCATGCTGTTGACTATCTCCAAGCCCGGACCTCTGCATTGCCTGACTACTCCGTTGCCTCTCTCCGGCGGACCTTCGATGATCCTGGGCGGCATGCCATGGCAAGCACTAGTTTGCTACACCTTCGTCAAGGCCAAAGAAGTTTATTTGACTACACCATTGAATTTCGGACTTTAGCTTCTGAATTTGCTTAGCAGGAAGACTGCCTATGAGCAATCTATCTGGATGGACTTTCCCCGCAGCTGAAGGATGAGATGGCTGTGTGGGAGCTCCCCTCCTCTCTTGAGGACCTTATCGACCTGATGGGCCAAATTGATCATCATCTCCAAGAGCATCACCGGGAGAATTGGATGCCCAAGAAGCCCTCTCGGGTTCATTCCCGTTCGCCACCAGCCCTGTCTCCGGTAGGTCTCAATCGTGGCCAAGATGGAAGAACCCATGCAGCTGCGCCATGGGCGGCTGTCCCCGGAAGACCGCCTCCGGCAGAGACAAACAGGCCTATGTCTCTATTGCGAAGCACCCGACCATCACCTACAGGGTCTGCCCAGTCCATCCGGGAAACTTCCCGGCCTAAGTTCAGTTGGGGTCCTGAACTTGGGCGCAATGTCACTGGCCCCTCAGCTATCCGTACCTGTCACTTTGATCTGGGACTCCCGGTCCTTTCCAGCTCTTGCTCTGGTGGATTCCAGAGCAGGAGGCAATTTTATCTTCAAGGATCTAGTTCAGCTTCTGGGTATAAAAACCCGTCTTCTGGAGTCCTCCTTGTGCATTGCTTCCATTTATGGAGAACCGTTACCTGGTTGAATATTCCTGACCACAGAGCCAGTTCAACTTCGCACTGGCGCTCTTCATACTGAAGAAATTGAATTACTGGTACTGGAGAAATCCATTCACCCGGTAGTCTTAGGACTACCCTGGCTCGAATGTCACTCCCCTCAATTTGATTGGGAGTCACTTCAGCTGGTGGAATGGGGTTCCAACTATCAGTCTTGTCTACGTAAAGTGTTGCCACCACCCGTGGTTTTTCTGGCGACAACCTCCTCTGGTACACCCACTCCCTATGTGGATTTTGAAGACGTGTTTTCTAAGCAAAAAGCAGACCTTCTTCCAACTCTTTGTAGGTTTGATTGTCCCATTGAACTCCTACCTGGGACCATGCCCCCCCCCCCCCCCCCGAGGGCATACCTATCCTCTGTCTCTTCCCGAGACTAAGTCCATGACGGAGTATATTCAAGAAAACCTTGCGAAGGGGTTCATCCGTCCCCCTACATCTCCTGCCGGTGCAGGGTTCTTCTTCATGATGAAGAAGGATGGGTTTCTCAGGCCGTGTATCAACTACTGTGACTTGAACGAGATTACCCACAAAGACAAGTACCTTCTGCCTTTGATCTTGGAACTATTTGATCGTCTGCACGGGGCCTCTATATTCATCAAGTTGGACTTACATGGGACCTGAGCCAGAAGCCCAGCTCCTGAAGAACCATGGACACACCTTATGGATTTCATTGTGGACTTGCCACCATCTAAGGGCCACATGGTCATATGGGTTATGTTAGATCAATTCTCCAAAATGGCCCATTTCGTCCCCCTACCGGGCCTACCATCTGCTCCCGAGTTGGCAAGCCTGTTCTTTCGTCACATCTTCCAAGTGCATGGCTTGCCCAAAGACATTGTCTCTGACAGGGGTCCACAATTTGTTGCCCGATACTGGCACGCCCTTTGTCGTAAATTTGGCATCAGCATCAGTCTAACAGCCTACCATTCTCAAGCAATGTACAAGCTGAGCGTATGAATCGCTCCTTGAAGTCTTTTCTCCACACCTATATCAACGATCGTCAAGACAATTGGTCCGACCTCCTTCCTTGGGTGGAGTTTTTCCACAACTCCCATGTTGCCACTGTTACAGGTATGTCACCCTTTTCCATCGTCTATAGGAAGCAACCACGACCACCATTGCCCATACCATTATCAGTACCTTCTGCTGCGCAGGCCACTGCTAATGCCCTCAAGGCACTATGGGAACAAACAAACCTTCGCTTACACCAAGCCACATCCCGGGCTAAGAGATCTGCTGACTTGGCTCCTGAATTCCTTCCTGGCCAGAAAGTCTGGTTGAGCACTCGGTATATTCAGCTCAAGATACCTTCTCAAAGGTTTGCACCAAGATACAGTGGACCTTTCCCAATCATTCGTCATGTCAGACCAGTTACATACCAGCTTCGGCTGCTGCCTACATTGGGAATTCACAATACGTTTCATGTATCTCTTTTGAAGCCAGTGGTCCTATCCTGGCCTTCACGAAAAGCTCCTGAACCATCTCTACTGGTTGCTGAGACTGACACCACTTATAAAGACCTTGACATCCGCTGTGGGGGCAGCCGTGGGGGCAACCGGTAGGGGCAACCGGTGGGAATCCTGGCAGGGTTATGGCCCTGAAGAAAATTTGTGGGAACTAGCTCGAAACATCCTGGATAAAACTCTGGATAAAACCCTCCTCCTTCAATTTCATCATGCCCATCTAGGCAAATCCAGACCTCCAAGGGGGGGCACTGTTATGCGTGCCAGCCACGGCAGACCCGCGGCTCGCCCCCCTCATCTCTCTCAAGTGATCCCAGCCCCTGGTCCCTCATCTCTGGCAGTGGTAGGCCGCCGACTCAGTCCTCGGGCCACCCCTGGTGCCTCCAGCTCAGCTACAGTTCCTGGTGCTCTGTGTTGGGCCTCTCCGCGGCCCCGGATGATGAAGTCAGCGGAGCTCTGGTATATAAGCCCGGGCTTCGCTTCCTAGCTTTGCCTTTGCAACAGGTCTCCTCGCTGGTCGAGTACTCGTTGCCTCCTGTGGGATTCTCCTCGTTCCTGTGTTCCTGAACCTACCCTCAGATTGCCTTCTTGGATCTCAACCTCTGCTTTGCTGACCACGCCATTGACTCTCTCCAAACCCAGATCTCTGCTTTGCCTGACCACGCCATTGAGTCCTCTAAGCCCAGACCTCTGCTTTGCCTGACTACTCCGTTGCCTCTCTCCAGACCCAGACTTCTGCATTGCCTGACTACGTTTGACTATCTCCTTGCTCAGACCTCAGCCTTACTTGCCACTGCTTCCAGATTGCCGCCAGCCCTGACTCCAGCTTGCCTTACAATGCCTCTTCAGTCTACATCCTGGACTTGGACTATTCAGGCTTCAGCCTGCTCTTGCTCGGGTGCCCTCTGTCTGACTTTGTTCCTTTGGCGCCCAGGTCTCCAGGACTCTACCTTGTCCAGTACAGACTGTACCATTCCTCTGTTGCTGTCTCTGGGCTGACCTCGATCCTCCCATCGACGACAACATATGGATGCCCACCTAAGTCCAGCCGGCCCCAATACCCAAAGGCTCAACGCACGGGGAATGAGGGCTGGTATCGGTGAAGCGCCAGTCAGCCTCCGTCCATCAGCCCACTCCGCTTGCCGACCATGGGGATCCATAGGATCCTTCCTACAGGTTGCGTCAATCCCACCTCAATCCAAGGGTCCACCTCCGGTGCAACATTAAGCTTGCTCAATTCTAAGAATTTTCCTTGAATAATTGTGTTTTTGTAGAATAATGGATGAATAAAACTTCTCAAGTCACAAATTTATGGGGGTAACCTTGAAGTATAAAAAAAAGGGCAGGGTGAAAGCAGGAGTCCTTGAGGTAAAGAGATTAAGCATTCAGTACTGAGAGTACTTTACATCATATTCACCCCTGTTAAAATGCTTACGATTCAGAGTTGCACCTGGATACCTTCTGTTAACCTGTATTGCATGAATTCCTAATCTACAAACTTTTTCTAGATGAAAGTTTCCTTCTTCAGTTATACAGTCATATCTGAAGATAAGGCCTGTGTGATCTGAAAAGTGTACATAGTACAATATTTTTGTTACAGAGCAAGCCTCAGTAAGGACATTAACAAATGTATGCAAGGATTTGGGGAAGAGGTTTTACTGCAAGAAGCTGGAGGCCATGCTTTTCCTCTTTCCCACAGCTTGATCATTAAAAAAAAAAGCTTCATTGAATTGAATTGAGTTTTGCAGTCAATGAGATGCAGAGAGTGTCTCCAAGTTATGGTACAATTTAAGAGGGAAGTTGTCTGCTCATTTTCAATCAGCTATCTTTTCACCTGACCTTTCTCGGCTTTCTCCTTGAAGAACTGTTACACGCCCCCAGGGCCATACTTAGGGAGTGGAAAAACAGGGGAGACCACCCCGGGCCTTGCACGTTGGGAGGGCCCCAGCTCCACCATGGTAGCCGCCTGCCCAGCATTATAAATTTACAGGCTAAGTTTAGTTAAAGTCTATTTATTGAAAAATAAAGATGGTACAGTAAACCAAACACTGGCATAATAGAGTACATATGCAAACAATATTGGAAAAAAAAAATCTAACAGCATAGTCATTATAGGCATGTCCATCATCATATCATAAACCAAGGAGAGAATGTTCTAGAGGTAGTATAACACCCAACATGTATCTAGCTCAACACTGTAGCAGAAATTGCTAGTCTCTGATTACAAGTGGTATAACAATTGTAACTACGGATCAATGTCCCTAAGGATATACGTGGCCCTGCTGTCGTACAACAGGCTAATTTTAAGACAAGCTTACATGCGCATATTGGCACACGAGCAGAGATAAACTGGAATTTTAAATACGCTTACAGCGTGTAAGTATGCTCCTAATTTTAAGCGGTTACTCGAGCAAACCTACTTTGCATATCTTCCATAGGACTTTGCCAGCTTTAATGCGCGTATGTAAGTGGATTTTAAAACGTGCTTGTGCAAGGGACAGTCCCAGTTTTTCCACTTTAATCCACCAGTTTGCACAATCAATGTCAAGGTCCTCGGGTCCTTCAATCCTGCACATCCCCTTCACCCTGTCCTATAAGCCCTAAATCACAAGATCTACAGAGACTCGCTCCTCATATGGAACAGCAGTAAAGTCAAGCAGCTGACAAGCCTCCGCGCGCTGTGGCCTCTGGTTTCAGAATACAGAGCTGTGCGCATAAGAGCTGACCTCGCTCCAGAACTCCCATGCCCTGCCCATAACCTGTTCCTTTTCTAACCCCTTATTTTTGGCGCTCGTATGCACATACACACACATTAAGTCACAGCTTTTAAAACCCATGTTGCTTGCTCGCGGACCACTCCTCATCAAGGTGGGCATTTTTGCACGAGCAGCGCATTTAGAATCAACTTCTCAGTGTCCCAGGACCCTGCTTCTGTTCCTTTGGCCTGGACCCTGCACCCTCCTAAAGGTCAGCCCTGCACGCCCTGTTTGTCCTATTGTTGCCCTCCTTTGTTTCTTTTCTAGTTCTGCCATATCTCGGAGATGGGGACGCCACAACTGCACATAATAGAGGCAATTTTTAAAAAGTTATGCAGGGGTTGTACATGTAAAATCAGCATGTGTACAGTTATATCCTATTTTATACATCCTTACCGTACACATTAACTTTCAGGGTCATGTGTAAATGTTGACAGGGGGAAAAAGGGCAGGTTAGGGGTAGGGCCAGTGCAAGGGTATTAGGCACCCTAGGCAAACCTTACAGACTGGCGCCCCTCCCCCCACCTCCCCATACACAATTTTAAATTATGCATTTATAACAACATATTTTACATGAAAAATGACATTCTGAGGTAAAATTAATATACACGTTGTTGTGATAATTTCATGCACTGTTGTGATGCCAACAAGAAAACTTTGCATCTTGGAAGTCATATTGCATCATACCTATTGTGATATATTTCGGCATGGTCCTCCCGTATCAACACAGTACTATCTGCCAACACTCAAAGAATAACAACCCCACCTATGAAAAAGAATACCACAAATATTACACCAGAATCTAAAATATCAATATACCTCCTATCAGGAAAACAGAACAGGCCAAGCTACTACAGATCCCTATAGAGAAACCACATGCTAAAAGAATGCTTCAGCTCAGTCTTTGCATGCAGAACACAAACCCTCAGCAAATACAGAATAAAGCCACATAAAGTATAAATAGAAATGTGTAGACAAAAACTGAACTATAAAACGCATCACGCCAGACTCTATACAGTGCAACAAGGGAAAAACAAAAATTTCACCATTCCTCATGAAACAATCAATAAAATCAAGATATATAAATCATTAATCATAATAGACTTAGTTTTTGGGTACTTGCCAGGTTCTTATGGCCTGGATTGGCCATTGTTGGAAACAGGATGCTGGGCTTGATGGACCCTTGGTCTGACCCAGTATGGCATTTTCTTATGTTCTTATAGTAAAATCATACTAATAAAATAATTTCAAAACAGCTGATGAATAGAATATCCAATAATTAAAGACTCAAGCAAATTTTGAAAGCTTTACCAAACACCAATAAAATATTTCAAAACAGTAAACACAAACACTACTCAATAATTAAAATAAGGATAAAAAATATCCCACAATCCATAGCTGGGAACTTTTGATTTTCAGTCTGAGCTTGTCATGGATTAATGAGAGGGGCTGCAATACAAAGATTTTCTCCTCTCTCTCACATGCACATGCTCCAACACAGGCAAACTCGCTTACTCAAACATATTCATACATACACTCACTCTCTCCCTCACATGCTCTGTCACACCCACACATATGCTCTCTCCTCCATATGCTTTCACATCCATATACACTTGCTCTCTCTCTCCCTGCATGCTCTGTCTCACACATGCACACATTCTCTCTCCCCCTCATGCTCTCTCAAACACAAATGCTCTCTCTCCCCACAGGCTCTCACCCCACATACTCGCTCTTCCTCGCATGCTCTCTCTCACAAACACATACTCTTTTTTTCCCCCACATGCTTTTTCTCCCCATATATTTTCATATACCCATGCACTCACACATGCTCACACGCATATATATTTTTTACTCTCCATCCTAGGTGTAGGCAGCAGCAGCAGCTTTTTTCTTGGACTTCCATGGCATCAGGAAGCCTCCACTGTCTTCCTCGTTCAGCAGAGATGCTGCCTCTTTTCTGCAGCGCGCCCAGCCAATTCTGCCTTTCTCCTGCCGTGCAGCCTGCTAATTGGTGCCTCTCTCTTGCTGCATGGACCGTCCGATTGCTGCCACTCTCCTTCTGTGTGGCCCAGTCGATCGCTGCCTCTCTTCAGGCGCACAGCCCTGCCTCTCCTACCGTGCGGCTGGCCGATGATGCAATTGACCCTCTGTTGCATTCGTGCCTGTTCTTGCACTCGCTCCACCCTCTCTACCTTAGTGGCGACTCCCTTCGGGTCTGACGGACAGATGCTGCCGCGGCTTCTCCTCACCGTACTTCCTGGTATCCCCGGGCTGGCCTGACGCTGTGGATCTGCCATGTTCCTGATGACGTAAGGGTGCGCGCGCGCTCCAGAGTTTGTACCGACAAGGGCGCAAACCTCGGGGGCGTCCCCCATAGTGACGTCATCTGCTTCCACCTTAAAAGGTCTTTGCTTGCTACTTCGAATGGAGTTAGCAAGGGGAATTCTTTCTCCGCTGTTCTACCTCCACCACCTTACCCAGGGGTACCCGCTCCTCGTGGGGCCCCGCTCTCTCTTCTTGATTTCAGATTGCTAAGACGGGATCCGGTACTTGCTCCACGAGGGCCTATGTCCCTGAATGCTCAGAAGACTCCCTTCTGTCTATGACGTTATCGCAGGTACGGAGATCGTGAGTCATTATTATAGATTGCAGATAGGAACCGGTACTCGCTCCATGAGGGCCCATGTTCCTAAATCCTTTCTCAATTCTATATCAGAAGCTATTATATATCTTATCTGGTGCATTACTATTATAGATTGCAGATAGGAACCGGTACTCGCTCCACGAGGGCCTATGTTCCTAAAGCTCTCCAAAGACTCTCTTCTATTCTATAAGCCATCTCATACACAGATATTGTGAGTTCTCATTCCAGACTGCATATAGGAATCAGCACTCGCCTACGGCGCCTGTTCCTGAATATACTGAAGACTCTGTTGCATAGAAGCCATTACAGATATCTACAATTGTGAGTGTATCATCTACTACTGGTTATGAATCCAGCATACCCTGTCTACTCACTACCTATAGTCTCTCTCTACAGCTCAGCAACCCAGAGACCGCAATTCCAGTATCGAAGGGACTTTAGCCCTGCCGGGCACATCAGCTCACTACTGCCAGCTCTGGTGGTTCTACTTCCTGTCTATCCGTGTTTGACTCCATACTCCAGCCTAGCTGGTGGTCCCTCTCAGAATATCCTCCTGAGGTTGCTGTCATCTGCCATCGGCCCAGGGATTCACCAATTTACCTCAAGTGTCATCCCTTACACTACTAGAGTGGTATTATACGACTGCCACTCTGTGGTAAGCCAATCCACTACAGATCATTAACTCCGCTTACGGAGTATTACAATTGTTAGCTCTTCCCCTTGGCAGGGTGATCCATAACAGATTGCTAACCCTCTGGCAGACTAATAGAAGATTGCCACTTCTAGCAGCAGGGACTGATAACGGATTGTTAACTCTTCCCTCTCCAGGAGGAGATCCATAACACTGCTACTCCTCCCCCTACAGGAGGAGCTCGATAACAGTTTGCTAACTCCGAGCAGCAGAATTATAACATATTGCCAACTCCTCTCCTCTAGAGGAGCAAATCTACATCAGATTGCCAACTCATCCCCTCTGGGGAGCAAATCTACAACACCCTCTCAGTCTTTTCTTCTGGCTACTCCTTCCAGCTATGACGATTGTGCATCCTTCTTCCTGCCCATGCGTGTCCACAACACATTTCCTCTTCCGGTCCTTGAGGGCTAGAAGGAGGAGGTCCAATTGCCTAAGTCAATGGTTCTCAACCTTTTTTCTGTTGGGACACACCGGATAGATGAGAGACACACTGAACACATGACAGTCATAAGACTAGCCCCTCAGTAATGGGTATAAAGCAGAACTAGAACATTCCCCGTACAACTCACCATACAAAAAAGATATTCTGGTGTTATCTCAATAACAGCAACACAAATCCCTCTACTACCAGGTACAATAGCCCTATTTATAAAAAGACAGCAGTTCACCCCCAATGCATGTCCAACTGAGAAAACACAACAAATAAAATGAGGTATTTTATGTGCCTATGTGCTAGTTAAATATCTCACCTCGGTCTTACAAATATGGAGACATACTGGAATGAAAACCCAAAAAAAGCCACTCTGGAGAAATGGAAACAGAAATATAGCACCTAACAAAGTCCCAGGAACTGCAATAATGCACACAAACTAATCCACACAAAGTTACACCTGCATTTTGGCATGCACTCAAATGGAACAACCCTACCTATGAAAAGGCAACACTACAAATATTAAACCAGGCCCTAAACACCAATACACCTCCCATTAGGAAAACAGAAAAAGCCAAGTTGTTATAGATTCCCACACAGAAATAATTGTAAAACTATATGAAAAAATGTAAAACAGCTGATGAACAGAACATCATCTAACAATTAAAAACTCTTAAAAATTATTAAAAATTCTTCAAACACCAATAAAATATTTCAAAACAGTAGACACATCACATACTACCCAATAATTAAAATGGTAGTCAGTTAAGAAAAATGAACAAAAGGCCACCTTTACTTACTCTCTCCAGCAGTTCTCCTACTCCTTTCCCTTGCAGGCCACACCAGAAGCAGCAGTATCTGCTGAAGCTGTCCTCACAGTCCTCTTCCTTAGGGACCTCTCTCTCTCATACACACACACCAGTCACACCCTCAGGACCAGTTTCTGTCTCTCACACACCAATCATCTCCCCAACCTGTCTCTCTCTCTCTCTCTCTCACACACACACACACACACACACAAGCACACACATACCAGTCATCTCCCTGATCAGTCTTTCTCACACATACACACATCACCTCTCTGGCCAGTCTCTCTCAATCACACAATGCTCTCGCTCTCTCTTACTTACACACAGGCTTTCAATCACACACATGTTCTATCTCACTTACAAACAGGCTCAATCACTCACATGCCCCCTCTCTCTCACAGCCACAACCAGTCAAAAACATGCGCCATCACTCTCTTGCACACACTCATTGACACACACAAGCACCCTCCCTGACTCACATATACACCACACACATACAGAAGCACCTTCCCTGTCTCACATACACATTCCACTCTCAAAGAAGCACCTTCCCTGTTTCACATACAGAAGCACCATTCCTTTCTCACATACAAGCTACATACACACACACAGAAGCACCATTTCTTTCTCACATACACATCACATACACACACACACAGAAGCACCATTCCTTTCTCACATACACACAACATACACACACAAAAGCACCATTCCTTTCTCACATATACACACACAGAAGCACCATTCCATTCTCATATATATACCACATACACACACAGAAGCACCCTCCCTTTCTCACATATATACAACATACACACACACACAGAAGCACCCTCCCTTTCTCACACACACACACACACACACACACACAAAGGTCCCCAGCTGAACAGCTTGTCTTTGGCCCGGTCTCCAGAGGCAGTTAGCAGCACCGGTCTTCTTTTCTTTGGCCCTGCCGGCCTGGTCTCCGGTGGCAGCTGGCAGCACCAGTCTTCTTTTCTTCGGCCCCGCCAGCCTGGTCTCTGGCAGCGGCTGGCAACGCCGGTCTTCTTTTCTTTGGCCCCACTGGCTGCGAGTAGCACGCGACATACCTGCCAGTACGTGGCAACACAGCGGTTGGGAATCACTGGCCTAGGGCCTGAAGCTGCCACCAGTGTCAGGAATCAGGACAAAATTTTTTCACAATTCTGAGCAGGACCAATGGAAGCAGTAGGTGGCTGCTGGGTCGCCCCTAAAGCTGTGGCACCCTAGGCGATCGTCTAGTTTGCCTAGTGCTTCCACTGGCCCTGGTTAGGGGCGTCCCAGGGTGGAGCTCAGATGTATGCCCACAACTTGCTATTTTGTAAGTGGCATACACACCTACATTACCAAACTTGTCCATACGCTTTCACTCCTGCTAATTGACTTGCACAATTGAAATCGCACTTGTCTTGTGTCTTCATTTTTTGGATGGAAGGCCTGGGTGAACTGGTGTGACTTCAGGGTGAAGGATCTAGGTGGGAAAGATCTGGATGAAATGGTGGAGGTACTGGCAAACTGATGAGTTCAAGAACGCACGTAGGTAATTTCAGAAGCAGAGTATGTCCACACCTTGTAAAACACCTGCCTCTGTGCTTAATTCTGGCTTATTATGAGCACATTGCAATAATTATTACCCACTTAAAATATGTGCATGATTTTATAAAAAGGATAAAGAAGATATGTGTGTTCCTGCATTACAAATATGCATGAGTACTTAAATAAATGCATGTACTTGTTGGGGCGGAAATGCCTGATTATTTTGCAAACCATGCAGCTCCCGCCACAGTTTATAAAAAAAAACTAGCATAGTTCTTTAGGGACCCACTTATGCACACAAATGGTGTACCATTGACAGTTTTGAAAGCTGAGCTGAATATGCATAGTGCAGCCACATCATAGATGTATACAAAGGCAGCTCCTCACCAGGACCCAGACACTTACTCCAATCAGAGTTAGTTAAGAATGAGCTTTTCTCAATTGTAGTCACTACAGTCAAATCCATTTGATCAAATCGCTTGACTAAGAAACTGGGCCTGGTACAAGCGGTGTTTCCTTGCCTTTATTAGGTCCGCGATATTGCCTTGAATGGCTGTGCTGGAGGGTGAAGAAATTCCCTTGTGTGCCTTCTAACCATGACACAAGAGTTCGCCTTCTCTGTTGCCGCCTCACACTTTAGAACGCCTTGCATGGAGACATAAGGCAGCTGGATTGCATAAAATCATTTAAATCAATGCTCAAAACTTATTTTTTTAAAAGCAGGCCTACAGTTGCTTTTAAGGCTTAATACCTAGCAGTTTTACATGGAAGGCTCTAGCAGGTTTCTTTTTATCTTTACCTTTTTATCCGACGGCGCACACTGTTAACCCGCCACTGGACGCGCATTTTCCCTTACCCCTTATTCAGTAAGGGGCTGAAAACGCGCGTCTAATCCACCGAACCTAATAGGGCCCGCAACATGCAAATGCACGTTGATGGACCTATTAGGTATTCCCGCGCGATACAGAAAGTAAAATGTGCGGCTTGGCTATAAGGTGCCACCAGCCTCTAACATTTTTGCTACTACAGACTAACACATCTTCCCCTCTGAAAATGTCTCCTCAACAATGTGTCATATTTTGCCTTTTGTTTGTAGAGTACTTCGCAATCTTTGGAATTTTATGGATTAGCTAAAGGAGGGGGGGGGGGGGGGTCAACGCACAGATAGGAGTAGCCTAGTGGGTAGAGGAGCAGGCTTTGAACCGGGAAGACCATGGTTTAAATACCACTGCTGCCTTGGGCAAGTCACTTTACTCTCTGTTGCCTCAGGTTCAAACTTAGATTGCGAGCCCTCTGGGAACAGAGAAATAACCTGAATGTAATCTGCTTTGAAGTGCTGAAAACTAGAATATAAATAATGCCATAGCATCAAGATGAGTTACAGTCTCAACAAATATAAAATTAAAATAAATTCAATTTCACATTTGTAAAATCAAATACACAGTATTCAACATTCTCACAAACACATCATTCATTCCCAAACTGACTACATACCCTGAACATTCAAACCTTGCACATAACTACAGCTACCCTTTATCCAATTACCATCCCACTTCTCACTATAAATCTAAGAGAAATATTAAAATTGCCTCTTATTCATTCATTCATTCATTCACATATACTGATTCAAAATAAAAAAAAAAAAATAAAGGAAGATGTAAAAGCTCTTTGCAAATCTCATCTCTACCACATGGGCTTTGGCTTCACCAATGAAATTTCTTCTGATCAAAACGAATAAGAACCTTTATTTCAGATACCAAAGACAAATCAGACACTGATTTTAACCCAACTAGCACCAAAAAACCAAAGGGTTTTTTTTTTGTTTTGTTTTGTTTTTTGCATATCATTGCCCAATGAAAAAGTATGCTGCTGATTCCTGGTTTTTAGAGAGATGAAGAAAGCTTTCTGTTTGCTTAGTTTTGTGTCCACCACTTGATATCAAGAATGAAGGCCAAAGCAGCTTCCCGAATGCTTCAAAGGATAACTAACCAGCAGGTCATCAGACTCTGGCCTCCTGTCCACTGGCAAATGGTCAGCTCTTCTTAAACAAACTGTTTAAACAGATGAAACCCACTGCAGATAAAAAGCAGATCAGAGGTAGCATAAAATGTGCCCTGCACCTTACCCTTGGAACTACTAGATATGGCTTTATCATAACTTGCACTCCTAGAACTGCTTTGTTTGTTTTGGTTTTGGTTTTTACCCTTTCCTTACATCCATGGTCTTGCAACATGCCCCTCATGAGCTGAGAGAGGGAAAAAAAAGAGAGATCTCTGTGTCTCTGTGATTTGAGGGCCTTTTTAAAAATGTTTTGTTTGTATGGGAGTTACCAGACGTCTTTAGCACTGGACACAGGCATGTTGGAACCTGACGAAGCAGCAATACAAAATCTGTGTCAAAATAGAACAGTCCTCAAAAGACATGACATGCATACAACAGTCAATTAACACATTTATCTTAACATTCTCCAAACTGAAAAAAAAAGTTCATCGCTCCTTTCTTGGAAAGTTGTAAATATACTAGCATTGTAGAAAATAGAATAAATCTGAAGTTGTCCCCAGGGAAGAGATGAACAAATTCTGATACCATTTTATTGGACCAACATAAGGAGTATTCAAAGGCAGCAGGGGAGGAAGAGTGCAATCTCATTCAGGAATTTTCCAGCCCACACAGGTCTCTTCTTCTGACATCATCTGAAATCACATGGATGGTTCTAAATGCTGGTCTGACAAGAGCGCATCCCTACCTTCAAGTTATCTTGTTTTATTCAGGACCTGCATGCACAACTATTAGAAGCCTGCCCCAGTGAAGGTGTGTGGTGGATAAAAACATATAAATAGCCTCTGGGCCAATGTTCCCTCTAATTTTTTAAAGACTATGGGGGTAATTTTCAAAAGGATTTGCAGATGTAAATGTAACTACTATTGTTGCAATTTTCAAAAGCCATTTACCCACATAAATTGCACCTACATGGGTAAAATCTATGGACAATTCAATGACATATAGTAGGGTGGCCAAACTGTGGCTGGGGAGCCACATGTGACTCTTTCATGTGCAAAATGCGGCTCTTGCTTTCCTGGCCAGATAGCAATTGAGCAGCACTGCAGAGATCAGAGGGAAAGGACTGGAGCAAGAAGCACCACAATAGAATAGAGCAAAGAAAAGCCATTCTGCTCCAGTCTTGTCCTCCCACCCCCACCACCCCTTCCTGACCTGTCAGTACTGATGGTTGCTGCAGAGACAGAAGGGAGGGACTGGGGAAGGGATCAGAGGGTTTTCTCTGCTTATTCTCTGTTTATTCTTCTCACCCCACTTCTCCACCCCCACCCGTCTGCAATCAACAACAGGGGAGGACAGGAGCGGATGAGGTTGGAGCTGACAGGACAGCAAAGAAGTGCCATTCAGCTCCCTGTTCCGGCCCTTCTCATCCTGTCCGAACCCCCACCCCCATCTGCTATCTGGAGTAGAGGGCTCTCCTCTGGCCAGCTGTCTGGAGGGGAAGGAATGGACTGTACATAGTCCCAGGCCCAGCAGTTCAATGTGTCCCACTGACTTAGGATTCAGCTGACAGCAGAGAGGAGGAAGGAATCACTCAGAGCTCCAGTCAGGCCAGAATAATTTGTGGCAAGAGAAAAGGGTTGAATGCTGAAAGGGGATGAGATAAGGGACTAAATGTAGTTGATGGATATTTGGGGAAGTAGATAATGAAATGAATGCTTGGAGGAGAAATGATACAAGAGGGAATGAATGCTGCAAGAGTTGGGGAGAAGAGCACAAGGAGGAACTTATGCCATGGAGAAGATGAGAGGGGAATATTGCTTCCCTCCCTATTTCCCTGAAGTCAGCAATGAAATTGGACTGACTGACACCTTATTCCTCTCTAAGGTCCATGCTGCCACATATTCTGCAAAAGGTGTGAAGGGACCAGAGCTTGGATGGAGGAAATAGAGGGGGGGGGGGGAGAGAGAGAGATGGCTGAGATAGGGTGTTGTATATGAGAGCCGTGTGGAGGGGAGTGGAAGTGGCATGAGAGAGCTAGGGATGGGGATAGAAGGGATTCAAAGGAAAGGGGAAAGGCAGTGAAAAGTATGAGAAAGCTAGGGAGGAGGGTATATGTGCAGAAAAGTCAGTGGTGGTGGTGGTGAATGGAGGGAGGGTGAAAAAACAGAAATAACATCAGTGTGAGAGAGATGGAGAGGAGGAAGTGTGTGTGTGTATGAGAGAGATCCAGAGGTAGTGAAAGGGAAATGAGGGGGATGATGGCTGATAATCATAGGTAGTGAAGGTAGACTGGAGATTGAGGGAGAGCTAGAAGGGATGAAGCGACAAAAGGGAAAATGAAAGCTAGAGGTATGATTAGGTGGTGGAATGAAAGAGCCAGGGATGGTGATTGGAGAGGGAAGGATTTGAGCAATACACAGGTGCAAGAGGTAAATGCTTCTGGGGAGAGTGAATTGAAAGGAGATCAGTTTTGGGGGAGAGAGGGTAGCTATGAGAACCAGAAGAGATAATGTTGGAGGATGTATTAGAGAGCGCACTGGAGGCAAGGAATTGGAAGGAGAGAGAGTAAGAGGTGGTGGGGATAGGGGAGTTATTGGTGGTAGACATAGGGTGAGACAAGATGGACAGAATATCACATGAGATGGGAAGGGAGGAGTTAATGCTGGAACCGCTGAACCTCTATTAATGTTCTTGTGGGGTTTGCGGAATATTATGCTGGGGTGATTGAGAAAGTGATAGGGACGAGAGAAAAACAGACAGGCAGAGCCAAGGGGTTGAAAAACAAAATGCTAGTCAGAGACAGGTGGGGACAGTGTTGGAGTATTGAGAGAGCCACTGGTAAGAGGATTGAGAGAGACTGGTGAGGAGAGAATGGGAGAATTGAGAGAGAGACTGGTCGCAGGATTGAGAAATTGTGGGACAGGATGGAACTGAGATGAGTGGAGGAACTGGTGGGAACTGGATGAGAGGACGGGGTGGGGGGAACAGGGTGAAATGAATGTCAGAGATTTATGGGGGAATTAAGAATGAGGCTAATGGGAACAGAATGAGATTGACTGGTGGGGATAGGGTTGGGGATTGAGAAAGAGAGAGACTGCTAGAAACAGGATGTAATTGAAGAAGAGAGACCTTGGGGACAGGGTGGGTGGATAGAGAGAGGGCAAGATACTGTTCAAAGGGGGCTTCCCCCCACTCCCCCACACAACCCCTCATCTTTTGGAAATGTGAGACTCGCTGGTACTGTGCATCCTGAATTCTTGGCTCTTGGTGCGTGAATGGTTGGCCACCTTTGGCATACATTGAAGCAATTTTCAAAAGCCCCATTGAAGCAATTTTCAAAAGCCCACTTACACAGGTAAAGCGTATTTCTCATGTGTAAAACACAATTTTAAACATGTAAATACTTTTGGAAATCAGGTCTTTACACCTGAATTTTCAAAGGAGTTACATGTGTAAATGTAAACATATTATCGTAGCTATTTTCAAAAGCTACTTACGCAGGTAAAGTGCATTTACATGTGTAAAAACCCATTTTTAAGCATGCAAAAGATTTTGAGAATCAGGACCTATTTGCATACAAATTTTCTTTTGTGAATTTTCAAAGTAGTTATGCAGGTAAAAGTAACATATCATAGCAATTTATCATTTACGCACATAAAACCTTTTAACAATTCAGCCCTATGGACTGAATTTTCAAAGGAAATACGCGTGTAAAAGTAGCATTTTTCAAAACTGATTTATGTGTGTAAATCCTTTTGAAAAGTATATCCAGTATCCTGATTTTGTATTTCTATGCCTATGCTTTTGGTTGTTTATTTATTTATTGCATTTTTTATTTTTTAATTGTAAGCTACTTTGGTCAGTCTTGATAGACTTAAAGTACGGGATATTGTATGTAATAGAAATAGAAAATACATACATAAATGTATCCGCATATCAGTTGGGACATTTTTTAAAAGCCCATTTCAGCAGTTAAACACTGTTTTACCCACAAAAATGCTTTTGAATATAACCATCCCTATATGCCATTAATTCTAAAGCTTTTTTTTTTTTTTGCTAAATAATATTACCATATAGTGTGCATTTTCTATAAATGTGCTATATGACAAGGAATTTAATTCTTGGGTTTTTTGGATTTACCATACACTGATACACTGTCTGGAACATCAGAAATATACATCCCAATTTTTGGAAAAATCTAGGCTGCTGCAGCTAATGATGAAGCAATGGGTAATAATTACACAATTCTAGCTGGTTATGTGGTTTGCTTTCATTTGAGTAATAATCATTTCCTAATCTAGGACTGACGAGGTCTGTTAATGGCTAGTACAGAAAACTCTTATGAAAGAGAAAAATTCACTGCTAGAAAAATCAGATGAGGCAGAAGCCATAAAATTTCCAACTATATGGTTATAGCAGAACTGAGTGTCTATGTGTGTATGTATATATATATATATATATATATATATATAGTACACACATGTTTTTCCATTGCTTTTATCAGGTTTTTCCCCTCATTTTCTCTCTATTTATTTTTTCTTCTGTGTGTGTCTCTTTCTTGTGCACATGACATGACTCAGTTATTGATCAGATCCGTATCTGTTACTTTTTAACATCAGTCCCAGGTTCAAAGTTCCATCTTTTGTTTAAAATTTGATTTTGTTATTGCTAGAGCATGTTGTCCAGCTAATATAAGAGTGATGGGAGACAAGAAATAATGATGTGTGTGAAATCAGACAGAATTTTAAAAAACTGTATATACAGCTTTCAAGTTTTCTGATATAGTTTTTGACAAAGATCAGATGATTGGTCTGAGTCATGAGCTAAAGGTAGTCATTTTGTGGCCTATTGGCTGAGATGGAGGAGCTGTGTAATACAGGGAACCCTTCCAACTGACTTTACTGGGAACACAAAATTATATGGAACCTGATGAAACTGGGAATATAAACCCCTGTTAAAAAAAAAAAAAAGGAAAATAATCACTCACACACACACACATACATATATATACATATATATGCACAAAAAAAACCCCAAAACCAAAATATTTGGGGAGAAAAGAAAAGCACTATTACTTCTAATTTACTTCATCCAAAAAAACTACATCATTCAGTTAAAAATTATTATGCTTTATTGAAAGTATAACATAGTGTCAATTTTACTTTTTTTGTAAAACATACCAACATCTAAAAAAATATTTTTTACTACTTAAGTTAAACCTCAATATCAGTATCCACAAATGTGCAGTTTTAAATACAACTGATATTTGCTCTCAACTCTATGCTACCTCTAATCTCAATCTGTCCCTCAATTACCCAAATAACACCAAAAATAAATCTTTTTTCCAATATGACTGTTGGTCTTCTTGGGTGGGAAACACCTCTGTGTTTTCAAACCTCTATGCTAGGTATCATCACTAATGCTTTAAGATGTTATAATGCAATAGAGACTAAGTCATAAAACTTAGTCTCACTTAACTCTTTTGAGTATTCACATAGATGATTCTCAAATCTTCTTAGCGGTGTATCCCACTTATAGACTGTTTTCTTGTGTCCCAACAAGGGCCTTGTTTCGCCAGTCAGGCTTCTTCAGGGGAATTAACTCAAAAAGACTAGACACCAACATAGAATTGTCTCTCCCACCTCACAATTGTGCTATTACTGAACAAAAAGGAGTGGGTCAGAAAAAGCATTTATTTTATTTTATTTATTTAAAAATATTTCTATACCGTCTTTTCAAACTAGTTTGATCAAGACGGTTTACAAATTTCGATTATATAGAGCCATTAACCAAAGAAAAAACAAAAATAAAAATAAAATAAAATAAAACGTCAAATTTAAAAAAGTATAGATAAGAAATAGAAAGAATAAAAATACATTATATTGTCATAATCCCTACTCATAAAATAAATATACTAATTTTTTAACAAAATAGTCAAAGATAGAAAGGAAATAATAAATCTAAAAATATAACTCATATAAACCATATTCCTTCAAATCATTAGGGCCACATGGCTCCCCTTGGTTTAATAGAAATGTTCCCGGATTCAGGTATGCACTGTTACAACAGTTCTGTAACCCTCTTGTATCGTCTGACGCCAACTTCTACAAGAATCACCATTTGTCAACCGCGGGCAATTGAGCCCTTTAAACCATCACCTTGATGGAACAACTTTGTACGTCAAAAACATCCAAACATGCTCAGACTGCAGAGTAACACCTAACACCGCCTCCCCCGGCTGTTGTCTTCAACACTGGGTAAACGACACAAGTCTTATCTTGATCAGGGAAAACCCGATATATTTCAAATCTTTTAAGGTTTTATATAAGTACCTCGCCGTCTTTGCGGCTGCTTACGGTCTCTCCAGCTAAATTCTGCTTACGGAGAGACCGTAAGCAGCCGCAAAGATGGCGAGGTACTTATATAAAACCTTAAAAGATTTGAAAGTTAGTGGTGCACTAGTCTGGACCTGAGGCCCACCCCAACCACCACAAAAAATGCTGGGACCAGGAACCACCCCCACCAGGTCTTGCACAGAAAAATGGATACAAGGGATGCCCATTTGCCTACTGCCCCATTAACATTCCTTAAAAATGATGCCTGTTGACCATGAGACTGGCAGCATAGTGACGTCAAAATGGCCAGCCAGCACCATTTTGTTGTATTGTCATACAATAAAATGGTGT